>NC_136068.1:570944753-571299753 GCF_964261635.1 Lissotriton helveticus
CACATTTTAATAATTAAATCATTTGGATGATTTGCGCAGCACTACAAATTGAACAAAAGCTGCATTGTGCCTATCGACCAGAAGCCTCAGGCATGGTCAAACAAATAAATAGCACTATAAAATCGAGACTTCCAAAAGTGTGTGCATCCACAGCACTGAAATGGCCAGATGCTTTACCCTTGGTTTTGATGTGTCTGAGAAGCATTCCTAGTAAAAAGACTGGATTGTCCACGCATGAAGTCATTCCTGATAAAAAGAGTGGATTGACCCAGCACAAAGTTATGATGGGGAGAGCAATGAGACAACCAAATGAACCAGCAAATCAACTGATGAATATTACTGATGATCTAGTGCTCGATTATTGCAAAGAATTGGCTAATGTGGTGCGTTCTGTGTCTCATCAGGTTGGAGAAGTTGCAACAACAACACAGCAAGAACAAGCACATGATTTAAGTCCAGGAGAATGGATTCTGGTGAAGAAGCATGTGAGAAAGTCATGTTTGGAGCCACATTGGCATGGGTCATATCAAATGATACTGGTGACAAAGACAGCAGTAAAGTGTGGTGGCTTGCTGAACTGGATTCACAAGAGCCATACAAGAAGAGTTCCAAGTCTACTTGAAAGACTTGAAGAGGAAAAACAGCAACAGGCAGAGGGTCAAGAAGAGCCTGAAGCTGAGCCTGAAGCTGAACCTGAAGCTGAACCTGTGCTTGAACCTGAGCAAAGTCGAATAAAGTGGGCACCAGCTACTGGGTCTCGTGAGACTGTTGTTGTAGAGGGAGAAGTGGTGAATAAAAACCAAGAGCAAGGGCAATAAAGAAAAGAATCAAATAAAAGGAGTTGTGAATTTGGCTCTCAAGCTGAAGCGGTGGAAATTAAGAAAGCCAGAAAAGGTGATGTGTGGCCAAAAGGAGTGAAAATACTGAAATACATTCTGAAAGAAAAATCAACAGATACGATAATAGAAGTATCAAGCCAAACTGAACAATCTGACTCAGAAGAAGATATAGTTCAAAAATCAAAAAGAACAATAGTTCCGAAAAAAAAATACACAGCACCTGAATGGACTTATGTGGTGTCCGAAGAAGCTGAGCACACAGATCACTGCAGAAAAAACACTGGTACAGAATTGAGTCACACTCGTGGTAAAGAGCCACACCAAAAGAACTGTCTAAAATTGGGTCGCAGAAAATTGAGAGTTCATTCGGCGGGTGTGGAAAATTAAATATAGAATTGAGTAAAAGGCTGTGAAGATATATTTTTAAAAAGGGGGTGACGCAAGAAGGCTTAGGAGTTTGGATACACACTTTTTTTTTTAATACACTATATATATTTTTTTATTTTTTATTTTTTTATTTTCTCTATAGAAATTATTAAGGTAAATACAAGAGAGACTGGGTATCAAAATCATAGTTTAAAACAAATATGTATTAATGCTGGCTTCTTAAGTATTCTATTACCAATGATGGTGTAATTAACACTTATTGTTGTTGTGCCTTACTTTATGTCTACTAATGGGAATAATAATACTAATAGTATGATGAGTGAGAAAGTAGATGTGGATAATCTTAAAGAAGATTCACATATTATCATGAAAAGTATGACAGATGACAGTGTCTATCATCAAGATAACTCAATTAATGATTTTTTGCTAAATGCTTTTACTAAGTTGCTTTACGTGTATGTTGATACGATGGATGCAAGAGATTGTTATGTGCGCATGCAACTACCATTGTCTGTCTCTGAGGGTGTTACTTATCATCACTTACGTCTAACATATGGAGTGTCTTGTAGTGTACTAACTAGTCTCTTTTATGAGAGGGGTAGTTTACAATATTATTATTCTAATTTAGATTTAGTATTTTTGGAAATTCCCATTAGAAGAAACATGAATAGAGTGAATAGTGCTAAGGAAGCTGAGTTTGTGGGGGAATTCTTTCATTCAACTAAAACAATGGATACAGTTTATGCACACAGGAATAACCTCACCTGTAGTTTGCGCTTTGAGGAAATAGAGTTTATTAATATGGTAGAAGATAGAAGACAACATTTTAAGAGAAATGCTACTGAACAAAAGTCTCATGTACCACCATGGGCTTATAGGGAAGGTCATTATAATAAGGGTGAGACATAGGCTGCCTTGACCCTGGATTGGCATCATAGATGGAAGCTTTGCTTGCTTAGATTAAAAACTGATTTTAATAACTATTTCATTGGTTCTAGTGAGTGTGATCATGTTTTCCTTTTTTTAAAGTTTTTTTTTAATAATATTTTTATTGAGCAAGTGCAAATCACGAAAGCTACAGTTACATCATGAAATCGAGTGATCCGTACAAAAAGCACAGGAATATATTACAAAGCTTTCCGATGGTAGAAAAAGGATGCAATTTTCTCTTTTTTTAAACAGTTCCAACAACAATATAGGTGTTTGTCAGTGTGTCCATTAATAAAACAGTTCTAGTAGCATGTGTATAGAAGAAAAACATAAATACAGTATTACGCCATTGCAGGTCCGGAATAGCAAGCAGACAGTGCCCTCATCGATGATGACAATCTGGGTGGAGATGTTAACACAATGTACAGAGCAATCACCAGAGGCCAGGCGTTCAGTATCAGGATATCTAATGGCCTTCGCCGTTTCACAGTACATGAATATGTCAGTCAGACCCATTAGACCAGGTATAAAAGCCGCCCAACAGTCTAGGTGTGTACAGCCGGACTGCAAGGAGCCGTCCCAGGTGGAGACGGCCTGTTACGTGACCATTGCAGGAAGGGTTCCCAGATGTCTCTCGGGCGCGCAGCCGCTGGCATCAACTCCCAATAGGAACCCAGCTGAGCATGTCCATATGTTACATCAGATAGGCAGTCACACAATCTCGGTTTAGACTTTCGCCCCCAGGTGATGGCCACCCGCCTCTTAGCATACAACAGTAGTAGCGCATGGAGCTTTCGGTTCGCAGGTGCAGTATCCGCAACCCAGCCGAGGATCACCAGCAGTGGCGACGGGGCATCTCCCCTCCCAAGTATTTGGTTAATGGCTCCAAAGATTGCAATCCAGTACTCAGAGAGCGCTGGACAGTGCCAGGCCACGTGTAAAAAGGAAGCCCCCTCTGCCCCACATTTCCAGCATCTGTCGTCTTCTCTGAGGCCTATACGGTAAAGAGAAGTTGGAGTGCGGTAGTATCTGTGTAAGAATTTGAAGTGCACAAGTCTGAGTTTATAGTTTGGGGATAGTGCCAACAGCTGCCCACAGCAGAACGCCCATTGCTCGTCCGTCAGTGGGAGCTCTAGTTCATTTCCCCACAATTGCTGCGACCTGGGCACCACCAAGGGGGACTGCTCCTGCATTGAGTTGTATAACCTGGTCACAAGTTTTTTGCGGGATGCTCCGGCCAGTATGTTCTGTAATGCAGTTATCTGCGGCGGTTCCTCAGGGAAACGATCCCCCAGCACCCTGCACGCGGCTTTTAGTTTTTGGTATGTGAACTTGTCAGTGAATGTCACCGGGTTCTCAGGTGCCTCTGGGGGCAACTCCAGGAACGTGCCCTCCGAGTATAAGTCTGCTAATGTGTGCAAGGTGGTGCCAGCCACGGATATATCGCCACTGTTGGACTCCAAGCATGGGATCATGGGATTCTGTTTGAGGGGCATCGCGGGCGCATACAACAGGGGAACAGAAGACCGCTTCAATAACGCTCTCCAGGACCAGCGGAGCATATCTGCCGTGTTTATGTCCTGTAAAGGTTGCGGTGCTTTGTGATAGAGGGCCACATTAAGTGGGAGCGGAGAGACCATGTCGGTCTCCACCGCCACATGCGGGTGTGGGATAGATCCAAAAGTGCAGGTATTGGGCCTGTGCGCAGAGTGCGTATAAATGCATGTCCGGTGCTCCCAAGCCTCCCTGACGCAGTGGGAGTGTCAGCAGTGCCCATGAAACTCTGGCTTGACCCCCCGCCCAGGCAAGTGTCAACAGATTGGAGCGCAAGCGTGTAAAGAAGTGTTGTGTCAGTGGGATCGGCACATTGGGAAATAAATAGAGGAATTTAGGCAGTACAATCATTTTTGCTATTGCAATCCTGCCTGCTAAGGAGAGGGGAAGCTTGGACCAAATCGCCACCTTGCCCTCTAGCCATGTGATCGCTCTGCCAAAATTTAGGTTCCAGATCTCCTGTATGTTCCTGCTGACCCAAATTCCCAAGTACTTCATTTCCTCCGCTTCCCATCTGAGGGGATAATCCGAGTGCACCTCTCAGTGAGCGGGAATATGTCTGACTTAGACCGGTTTATGGACACGCCGGAGAGGCCGCCAAACTTGACGAACTCACGCAGCAGCGGGTTGAGGTTTTCAGTTGGGTTGTTCACATAAAAGGTTACATCATCCGCGTACAGGGAGATGAGGAGGCTGCGGGAGCTAAAGGCAATGCCCCTCGCCGTGTGGTGCTGGCGAATTCGAGCAGCTAGTGGCTCCATAGCAATGGCAAATAGGAGGGGGGATAGTGGACAGCCCTGTCTGGTTCCCCTGGAAATCAGGAATGGGTCAGAGATCATGCCGTTCAGTCGTATTCTGGCTCTAGGGGCGGTGTACAATAAGCAAATAAGGTTTATGAATAGTGGACTGAACCCCATTCGTGTCAGTATGGCAAAAAGAAACGGCCATTCCAAAGAGTCAAAGGCTTTCGTTGCATCCAGGAAAACCACAGCAGCCTGCGTGTCGAGGTGGAGGTAGTGCAGTGCCGAAAAAAACGTTCTCAGATTATGCGTGGTGGAGCGTCCTGGTATGAACCCCGACTGGTCCGGCAGAGCCACATATGGTAGCAAAGGCTGCAACCGATCAGCGATTATCTTAGCATAGATCTTGACATCCACATTTATGAGGGACAGAGGGCGGTAAGAGTCTATGCATTTATCATCTTTGTCAGGTTTGAGTAGCGTGACAATCAAGGCCTCCCTCATGGAGTCTGGCAGTATCCCTACTTCCTGCGCCTCAACAAACACAGCGTGTAGGCGAGGAGCTAGCTCCTCTACGTACGTTTTATAGAAGGCAGCCGTCAGCCCATCTGGACCAGGTGCCTTGTTTTGGGGTAGCGCTTTGATGGTGGCAGCGATCTCTTTTATCGTCACTGGTTGATCCATGTATTGTCTGTGTGCTTTGTTGAATCATACCAGCGCTATGGATTCTAAAAAGGCCTCAAGTGACTCCTCCGATAGGCTATGGGTAGATTTATACAGTGTGGTGTAATAAGTGGCGAATGACTGCAGTATCTCTCACTGATCTGTCAATACCCTCCCCGTGTGATCAATTACAGTGTGTACCCGTGTGGGCTTGGGGGTGGGTTGAATCAACCTGGCAAGCGTGCGGCTCGGTCTGTCCCCTTCGCCATATCTGCGGGCCTCAGCTTGTTTCCCCAGAAGTTTTAGTTCTCGCTGCGCCTCTTCGCCAAAGTCTAGCAACTTGTCTTTAAATCTGCCCTGCTAGTGTGGGTGTCGGGGACTCACAAAATTCACGCTCTAGGAGTCGCAGTTCACCCTCTATCTTTGCCAGTGTATCCCTGATCGCCTTCAAGACCCCAGCCCTGCGTGCAATACATTGCCCACAAATGACCACTTTGAATGCGTCCCAGAGGATGGCGTCAGTCTTGACTGTGCCTGTGTTAGTAGCAAAGTAATCAACAATGTCCTGCCTGATTTCCTCGGTGAAAGCTGCATCTTGGAATGCATCTGGCGGAAGGCGCCAAGAGAAGGCGCCGCGCTGATTGCCCGGAATGGCCAGTTCAAGCAGACACGGGGAATGGTCAGACAGAGACCTGGCCTGTATATCCACACTCGTGGTCCAAGTGGCGACATCCGCCGAGACCAACCAAAAATCCAATCTGGACCAGGCCGCATGGTGTGCAGATATACATGTACCCATTCGTGCATCCGTGTTACGAGCCCTCCACACATCAACAAGGGAGCCCTCACTTATGATATCTGTCAGTGCCTGACGCGCTTGCGGGTGCATGGGCCTGGAGGCGCCTTGTCTATCAATCGCATCATCTGGCACTACAGTAAAGTCACCTCCCCATATGACAGTGGAACAGCCAGCAACATCAATCTTGGCCCAAATCTCTCTGAAGAACTCCGGGTCATCCACATTCGGGCCGTATACGGCAACCATTACCACCTCCTTGCCCAGTAAGACCCCAGGTAAAATAATATACCTCCCGGCATCATCCACCAGTGTGGAAGTTACCCTCCAGTCCACGCCTCGGCGCATAAGGATAGCCACCCCCCTGGCATAGTTGGAATAAATGGCTGAGTTTACAGATCCCCACCTGGAGTGTTTAAGCCTGGGGGAGCAGGAGGAGTTGATATGCGTTTCTTGTAAGAAACAAATATCTATGGTGTGTCTAGTTAGGTAGCTGTGCATAAGTCTGGATTTTCTGTGGTCGCCTAAGCCTCTAATGTTCCATGTTAGGAGTCGGGTCACCTCCATGGAGAATGGCCATTGAGCGCGCGTCCCCTCACCACCCGGCCCACCATGAGCATTTTGATAATCAACGGTACATGCTGACTGTATTGCATCCAACAATACACCAAAGAACACCCAACCCAGTCCCACCCTCGCCAACCCCCCAAACAGGTTGTGTCAAGACCCCCCCTAACGCGCCAAGTCTAAACAAACAAAGGGCGCCAAAACAGTAGAACAATAGCTTTGTGGGAGACACCCCTCGGAGGCGTGGCATCTCGAGCGTACACCCCTGTTCACACAGGGTGGCTGCATTAGATAGGCTATTTCTGCAAGTAACAATACAGGAGAAAAAACATTACGCATCTTCACATCCAGTCGCATGCGGCATCACACAGTATCAATATGGGAACACACTGGTATGTGCGAGTGCCAAAGTATACAGTCATTCAAACCAGGCCTTGGCCGACTGGTAAAGTGTGTCGCTGCGGGTCAACCACTCAATAATTGTCACTTAACTGGCTTGCAGACTCAGTCCCAGTCTCTGTCCTCTTCCCCGATCTGGGTTTGCATATGTGTTTTGCAAATTTCAAAGCGGATCCCGCATCCAGGAAGTGATGGGTCGTGCCATCATGCACAACCCGGAGCTTGGCTGGGTACATGAGAGAGTAAGGGATCTGGGCTTGGAGCAGTATCTTTTTAGCAGGCAGAAACTCCTTTCGTGCAGCTTGAACCAGGGGCGTGAAGTCGGGGAAGAAGGATATGGCGTTTCCCTTGTGCGTTATTTTCCCCTTTTCTCTAGCCATTCTTAACATGAGGTCTCTGTCTTGTTAGTTTAACAGCTTGGCTAGTATCGGTCTAGGTGGGGTCCCCAGAGGCGGCTTCTTCCCGAGTGTTCTGTGGGCCCTTTCCACAGTAAAGACAGAGGACAGGTTAGGATCAAAAAGTTCATGTAGGAGATCGGTCACAAACGTCTCCATTTTCCCCATCGACGTCGTCTCTGGAATGCCCGTGATTCGGACATTGCATCTGCGGGACCGCGCTTCAAGGTCATCTGCTTTGGCACAGAGAGTGTCCATCCTCTTCTCCAGGTTGCTTATATGGGCCTTGGTCTCCTGCTGGAATTCGCAGCACTCTATGTGCCTATTCTCTAGACCATCAATGCGCGTTTCATGGGTGGCCACCTGCGCTCTAACATTATCCAGCTGGGCCGTCATGTTGCCAAGTTTCACGTCAATACTTTTCAGGCTGGACCTTACCTCCAGAAGTAGTGCAGTCACATCAATGTCTTGGGAGGATTCTGTAGTCGGTCCTCCAGTCGCATCATCTTCCTGTTCCGCCCGTTTGGAGGTTTTCTTCTGCTAAAACGTGAGCCTCGGTTGGTGCGGGTCTCCCTTCCCCATGGCCAATGTGTAGCAGACAGGTGTGTGAAGATAACGGGCAGGGCAGGATGCTCCAACACGCACCAGCCCACAGTGAGTGCGCGGGCTAGGAGGGGAGCGCGAAGCACTTAGGCCGCAGATCTGGAGAGGCCCGGCTCAGGCCCGGCCCACAAGGCCCAATCGAATATTTTGTCCCTCACAGCAGGGCCTATGTAAGTCCCAAGCCACCACTAGGAAGGACACCCAGCACTCGGCGATCCGGGGGTTCACTAGGGTGTGCAGGCCTGGCCCTTCGAATGTGCGCAGTCCCGGTGATGGGCAGAGCAACTCTGGCAGCCAGCGATCAGTAACGCAGCGGCCCCTCGGGCCCGTCGCCGCATCAACGCAATGGATAGGGAGCACTACAACCTTCCCGGGGAGTCCAAGCTTCCAAGCAGGCAGGAGTACAGGAACGCAGCGTACGCGGCCAGAGCCCCCGTGCGCTACAGGATTGAAGGGAATTAGGGGCGTCGCTGGTGTCCACGGGGGGCCGTGACCAACAGGGCCTGGCCTGCAGCGTCCTTTCCTACAATGTGCCGGCCCAGCCTAAGATGGCGGCCGCCCACGCTGTCTCTCCGTCCGGCCGAGGCCGCCTCGATCCCTGGAGACGCTACAGGCCCACACTGCGCTCCGTTCACTTGTGTTTTGTCCGGTGATATGCCAGAGCCTTACCCCGTCATAGGCGATGCGAGTGACGGGGGTCCCGCTGGTCTCAGCGCCGGTCAGCTCGTTAGGCCCACGGCGCCGCGCCCTCAGTTAGCGCGCCGTCCCCCAGTTGGCCTCCAGGGCCGTCGGGCCGCTCAGCGTGGTGCACTCGGCGGGGACGGCGGAGTTCGCAGTAGGATGTTGCGAGCGTCCCGCGATGTCGGTCTTTCGGTCGAATCTGCCCCAGACCCTCCGCCACTGATGCGCGCTGGTTAGAAGTGCGTGTGTCCCGAAATAGCAGGATTAATACATGATTTTGGATGCAGCCGGCGGAGCTCGCTTGTTAGGCGGCCATCTCGCTGCTCGTCCGACCACGCCCCCCGTGATCATGTTTTCTTAATAACGGATGGATGGGGAATAAGAGGAGGAACTGATCCTGTTTTCCCGGGAATTTATTATGTGTGTGGTAAGAATGCTTATTATAGGTTGTCTGCACATTGGTATGGGTGTTGTTATATGGGAATTGTATTTCCCAAGGTGTACCACGTAGACAAGAATCATGGAATTAAAGAAAAGAAGAGTGAGCTAATACATAATAAGAGGGGAATAAGTGTTTCAGAAATTGTGAGTGATATTTTGGAGCTTTGATACCTTCAGTTGGAGTTATTCTAAATCATTAGCAGAGCTGTACGATTCTTTTAAATATCTATTGCGTTATTGGTAAATTCATGTATGTCTTGAAATCAATAAAGAAATCTTAAACCTAAAGAAGATTCACACACATTTAGGGGTGGGGTGGTAGAAATATCACCTCACACAATGACTTTAAGGGCAAATAATCCCTGTGTAACTCACATTCCCTTCATCTGTTGAGTTACCCTCTCCATCGGATACAGCCTGCCTGCTCCTGGCCAAGAAATTCGAGGGAATGACAAATCAACATTGCGGCCACAGCGGAGGTGGGGGGGATGCGACTAGTTTTAATTTAACCGTGGAGGACGTTACACCTTTAAAGAAACAGCTGCAGGAATCTATGGGGATATGCTTAGTTCAATTGATTTTTTTTTTATTAAAGCCTCATTTGAGGAAATGTCCAAAAGACCTGAGTCACTGGAGGCCTTTATTTTTTTTAAGATAATGAACACACAACAATTTATTGAATGTCCATTGCAAAATCTCTGATCTGCAATAATGTACAATATTTAAATTATGGAAATGTGAAAATAAATATGCATGATAAACTCATTGATGTGCATGTTGGCAAGGATTGTGTAAGTAGACTATGTATGTAAATGATTGATGAGCAATTTTTTTGCAGGCTGTCAAAAATAAGTAAAAAAATGTAATATGTTTTATTACGCACTGTCACTAATGTATTGAGCACATAAGGCAAAATTATAATTACCTATAGTTATATCTGCTATTGGACATTCTTTTCTTTTTAAATATCTTTATTGAGTTTTTACATTTTACTCCCTCCTCTGACACCGCCCCCCCCGAAACATTCCTATACAATAGAAAGGGAAAAAAAGATATGAAGGGCTTCCTTGAGATAAGGGATAAAGGGACAGATGTAGGAAGCATTTTTCCAGTTGTAAATGGCCGGATTCACGTTTGAAACCGGAAAAATGCCTTTTCGAATGTGCAAAATAAAAAATACGATTTAGTAACTTGTTACCGAATCACATTTTGCATTTCTGATCTGATATTTTGATGGGTCGTGTTTAGGGCATCCCTTCCAAATAACAAATTGGTATAGAATGTATTACTGTTTTGCAACAAATTTTGGTAGCAAAACAATAATACTTTACCACCAGTTTAAAACTGGTGTAACCCATTTGCAGAGGGTAAGGGGCCCTTTCCTCTTTGACAATGTAAATAATATGTTTTAAGTGCAGGCAGTGATTCCAAGGACTAGTGCATACTCTTAAAAATTGATACTTCAAGGTTTTCTTTTTTCTTGTAAACACATCCAATTTTCCTGTAAGGAAAATGAGCTACATTTAAAACAAGCACTGAAAACGCAATAGGTCTCGCCTTTGATTCAGTTAAAGCCATTTGCTTTGCTAATGGTATTGTGTAGCAAAGCAAATGCCTTTAACTTAATGAAAGGCGAGACCTATTGCATTTTAAAGATTGTTCTCTTGTGTGCTCCAAACTGGGCAGGGGCACCACTAACTAAATGTTTCGGTGTTGTGGATGGCCTATATTAGGCCCACTTGGACGGGCTCGCCTGCTTTCCTTCTGAAGTAAAAGGTTTCTTATCTTTATGGAGCCATGTGTTCAAAACACATAGCCCCATAAAGCCAAGAGATCTTCTTTTACTTTCTGGGCTTGTTCTATATAATACCAACATTTGTGACGTGATGCAGCATTACAAATATAATCTATTTCAGCAATCCAATATGTTTATTTTAGATAACTTGCAACAAAATCATAGTTCAAAAAGTTGCATTAAAGCCGGTTTGCTGATGTGCTGCACATATTTCTTTCTCTAGGTAGGAGACTTAATGTAGGATACGGTTTATGCTCTTCCTTAATAAGGCCATTTCTCTGAGGTAGAGCGGTGCTAAATATTACAACCGTCATCTCCATCCCCATCCTTTCACTTCCAGCATCAGAATAGTTCTCAAGTTTTCCACTAGACCCGATTCTAAGAACATTATGGAATTCCTAGATGGCGTATTTATAAGAGAAGGGCTACCAAAGCAAATTGTCAGTGACAATGGACCGCAGTTCATGTCGGACACTTTCAGACCATACACAGAAAGAAATCAAATTGAGAACAAGACAACCTACGTCTACAACCCAGCTGGAAACGGAGCCATAGAGAGGTTTAATAGAGTCTTAAAGGGCATCATCCAACTGGCCAACAGCAACAGGCTATGTTGGAGGCAAGAAATACTTAAAACTTTGTGGGCCTACCGCATCACCCCTAGTGACACCACAGGTCACAGCCCATTCGTACTCTTGCGGGAAAGAACACCTCTTATCAAAGACAATGAAGGTTGGTCCTGAGCCGCAAAAAGAGTGCACTGGTCAGTTGACCAAGTAAGGATAAAAGTAGAGCAGGCACACACCAAGTACGAAATCCATTTTGATCACAAGCATGGGTACAAACAAGTGCAGCTTAAAGTAGGAGACACCGTAAAGGTCAAGAGCAAGGGACAGGACAGGTTGTCTACACCCTTGTCTGTACGCAAGGTGTACTGCAACTCAGCCCTTTTGAGCGATGGAAGAGTGTGGCACTTCTCTGCCCTCTCGGTGTACAGAAACACATTTGAGAAACCGGCTATCACTACAAAAGGGGCATCCTGTCAAGAACAACCCAACGTGTGTAAAAACAGCAGACCATTGTCTGACTCATCTGACGATGAGTCTGAACTTGAGCCCACAACATCTGAGACAGCCTCTTCCAGCATAGCCCCACCTCAGCCTAACCTTGCACAGCCTGTCCCCCGGAACATCGACACTGATAGAGTCAGCAGACAGCTGCCTCCCATTCCTGAAGTGTGCTCCAGCAGAGTTGGGAGAAGGGTATTACCCCCTGTGAGACACTCTGATTACATCTATGAATAGCCACTTGCTTGTTGTTATTTTTTATTTTCCTTTGCACTATACTCATCACCCCTCTCTCTTTCTCTCTCTCTCTCTCATCTCCTTCCTGCTTCTGTTCTCTCTCTGTTCCTTCGGGGAAAATGTGTTTTGTCCACCAGTTGTGTCCCTGCGAGGACACCGTATGTTTCTCCTGTTGTGTCCCTGCGAGGACACCGCACTGCTCGCGCCCTGACCAGCTGACAACTGGATCTGACAGTTGACAGCTGATGACACAACACGCAGCACATTCCTGAGCTCCGTTCCGGAGCCTGTCTTGGTGAATGGAAATTAATAAAAGAACATGTTCAACTATTCTGTTTCATGGTCGTGAGTTCTTAACAAGTATTAAAATAAAAGGGATTCTACGGTCCTGTTTCGATGATAAACATAGCTTTTCCTTTTGGACGTGTAAGAGGATCCCAAGGGACAGCTACTAAACCGGAAGGAAAAAAGGAGCTCACTCTGGGTGACCATGCCCCCCTGGATGTTAGGGCATCAATGATGGGCCTCCAGCCTGTGGTCCCCGAAGCGGCGCCTAAAACACAGAAAACATTTCAAAGCACGCACAGGCCTAGATGGAACCAAAGGCCGTTTATAACGATCCAGGGTGGAACCTGACAAGTAGCCCACGGTGAGGCACGGCACAACTGCGCGTGACATTCTGCCTACGATTGCATATGTGATAGAGTGCTATAAATGGACAACGCAGTCCTCCCAATCTCAATACCAGACGGGGTCCTTAAGAGTAATTTTCCAGGGTGAAATGTCTATGCCATGCCCAGCTCCATATTAATCCATTTGAACTAAAAACCCAGCTGATGATAGGTCATCAATTGACAGCGCAAAGCTGGAACACCATCTTCAAAGTAGTAATGGGATAATACAACGCCCTCCACTGATGAAGACACCCTCTCCCATTATCGTCTGTGGATCGTACAGTAACAAGCGTGCACAGATTCAGCACACGCAGCAGCGATGTCGCTGGAGATCAAAGGGTCTTGCACAGCGCGTGACACGTCACCAAAGGAATCTACCACCCTCTAGTTCAAAAGGAGTGGCCTACACGAACACATAAAACAAGCCATGACAAACCCGCCCCCAATACAGAGTCAACACAAAGGCGGAGTCCCCCTTTTCTATGTGTGGTATTTACAATTACAGCTCTCCCGTGATTTACCTGGATCACTGACAGAATATCGACAGTCAAAATATCGACTTGCCAAAATATCGAGGTAAAAATATAGAATGCCAGAACATCTACTTCCTATCTACAAACAGGTAAGTACAAAAATATTGACTCCAAAATATCGACAGGAAAAAATATAGACAGTCAAAATATCGACAAACCCGCCCCCAATACAGAGTCAACATAAAGGCGGAGTCCCCCTTTTCTATGCGGGGTATTTACAATTACAGCTCTCCCGTGATTTACCTGGATCACTGACAGAATATCGACAGTCAAAATATCGACTTGCCAAAATATCGAGGTAAAAATATAGAATGCCAGAATATCGACTTCCTATCTACAAACAGGTAAGTACAAAAATGTCGACTCCTAAATATCGATAGGAAAAAATATAGACAGTCAAGATATCGAATTTTTTAAATATCTTAAAAGTAATTTTAAAGTAATATCATAATAAATATAATTCATTTTAACATACTTAAAATACTTAAATAAACTTAAAATTAATAAATAATTAATGTAACTTTAAAAAATAATAATAATAATTTTAAAACATATATATATATATATACATATTATTAACAAAACATATACAATATTTTATCCGTAGGATAGCGAGAGGGTTAAATTTACTATTCACACTCCAGAGAGTGCAACAGTAGGGAAAGCATTGGATAGCGCAGGGATAAAAATTAGTATTCCTACTCCAGAGAGCGCAACAGTAGGGAAAGCGTTGGATAGCGTAAGGTTAAAAATTACTATTCCCACTCCAGTGAGCGCAACAGTAGGGAAAGCGTTGGATAGCGTAGGGGGTAAAAATTACTATTCCAACTCCAGAGAGTGCAACAGTAGGGCAAGCGTTGGATAGTGAGAGGGTAAAAACTACTATTACCACTCCAGAGAGAGCAACAGTAGGGAAAGCATTGGATAACGTAGGGGTAAAAATTACTATTCCCACTCCAGAGAGCGCAAAAGTAGGGAAAGCATTGGATAGCGTAGGGGTAAAAATACCTATTCCCACTCCAGACAGTGCAACAGTAGGGAAAGCGTTGGATAGCGTAGGAGTAAACATTACTATTCCCACTCCAGTGAGTGCAACAGTAGAGAAAGCGTTGGATAGCGTAAGGATACAAATTACTATTCCCACTCCAGTGAGTGCAACAGTAGAGAAAGGGTTGGATAGCGTAGGGGTAAAAATTACTATTCCAACTCAGAGAGTGCATCAGTAGGGAAAGCATTGGATAGCGTAGGGGTAAAAATTACTATTCCCACTCCAGTGAGTCCAACAGTAGGGAAAGCGTTGGATAGCGTAGGAGTAAAAATTACTATTCCTGCTCCAAAGAGTGCAACAATAGGGAAAGCGTTGGATAGCGTAGAGATACAAATTACTATTCCCACTCCAGTGAGTGCAACAGTAGGGAAAGCGTTGGATAGCGTAGGGGTAAAAATTACTATTCCAACTCCAGAGAGTGCAACAGTAGGGAAAGCGTTGGCTAGCATAGGGGTAAAAATTACTATTCCCACTCCAGTGAGTGCAACAGTAGGGAAAGCGTTGGATAGCGTAGGGGTAAAAATTACTATTCCTACTCCAGAGAGTGCAACAGTAGGGAAAGCGTTGGATAGCGTAGGGGTAAACATTACTATTCCAACTCCAGAGAGTGCAACAGTAGGGAAAACGTTGGATAGCGTAGGGGTAAAAATTACTATTCCCACTCCAGTGAGTGCAACAGTAGGGAAAGCGTTGGATAGCGTAGAGGTAAAAATTACTATTCACACTCCAGTGAGTGCAATAGTAGGGAAAGTAAATACTTCATATATAAATATAAATAACATAAATATTAATACCAATTACAAAATAATTAAAATATTTTTAAAAAAATTGAAATATATTAATTAATCGAATAAAATTACATTTAAAAATTAACTATTAATATAAATTACCTACTAATACTAATTATTTACCAATTACCAATCAATTAATTTACAATATAAAAATAAATAAAAAATTAGACAGAAAAAATATTTAAAAAATATAATTACTTACAATTAAATTACTTCCCAAGCTATTCCCCTATAAACACACAACCCACTACAGAAAATAATGTAATAAAATTAACATATTTATCAATTAATCAATTACAATAAATTACAAATTATTTTTTAATTAATTAGCAATTAACAATTAATTAACAATTAATTCTAAATAAATAACAATAAATAAAATAACATATTTAATTAATTATAATTAAATTACTTCCCACCCTATTCTCCTATAAACCCACAACCCGCTACATAAAATAAATTACTAAAATTAACATATTTATCAATTATTCAATTACAATTATTTACCAATTATATTTTAATTAATTACCAATTAATAATTATGTAACAATTAATTCTAAATAAATACCAATAAATAAAATAACATATTTAATTAATTAAAATTAAATTACTTCCCACCCTATTCCCCTATAAACCCACAACCCGCTACAAAAAATAAATTACTAAAATTAACATATTTATCAATTAATCAATTAAAGGGGGGCGTGGCTAGGCGCCAGCAGAAATGGCTGCCTAAATCGACTGCTCCGTCCACCATAACCCCCAACAGCCTATATCAGCCCTAAAATCCGCCGAGTCCAGCACCTGCACGGCGGCATCGAACTCCCCAGCGGCAGCGGTACCGTCCGGTCAAACTCCGGTCCCGCTGCGCGGCTCCCTCAGCGAGCGCCGGCCGTGAGAGTGGCGGCCCGGGGGCGGACCCAGAGTGGGAGTGCGAGGCAGACGGCCACCTGCCTAGGCGTGTCCCCGGCTTGAGGCCTATAGCACGGTGGGGCCTCGTGAGTCCCGAAAAGAGTGCTGCGCCTCAGTGGGGGGCTGTGACATCTACCAGGGCCCGTACACATTGTGGAGGACCTGACGGCTGGGCCAAGGAAAGGAGGGGTCGCCACAGGAGGACTAAGGGCCCGGTCTAGCAAAACAGCGAATTGGGCGGAGGGAGAAGACACTCCGCTCTACGGCCTGCAACCTCGGCGGGCAGTCTACTATTGCTGGGTGAGTCCCATCCCCACATACCGGTGAGCACCCGTGGGCAACCTGAGTTGGGCCGGTACTGCTGGGCCCATACGACCGGTGCCGGACGCCCAGGACAGGAGGGGCCCGTGGCGGGGCGCAGGCGCTTGGAGCGCAATCACCGCACCGCCCAGCGACGGCCGGCGGAGTGACATCGTGCCCCGGGAGGTAACACTGCTGCAGAGACTCCGTAACTGGGACCCGGGGGGGCAGTGAACGCCCGTGCATCCTCAGAGCCAGGCTAGAAATCTGCAGAGCACTTCCACGAGGCTGTTTCGTGGACCTGCGCCGACAAATAGAGAGACCCGGGACTCGAGGGCGCAACAATGAGGCCCAAGCAGGGTACGTCCACGCAGTCAAATAACCTGGATAAATACACAATCCAGAGGGGCGCGCAGCAGACAGAAACCCCGGCCGGGGACCCACAAGGCCAGAAGGAACCGCCCCTGACCAGTATCATGTCGGCCATACAATCCTTGGGGGCGTCCCTGGAAACGAAAATAGACAAGATCTCCATAGAGGTTAACCTCCTGCGCACGGACCTGAACAAGACGTCGGAAAAGACCAAAACGAACGAGGGGAACATCGCGGAGTTGCAGACGTCGACGAAACAGCTGGAAAAGCGGGTTAATGAACTGGTCCATCAACACCGCCAGGACCAGGAAGGAAGGGTCCGAAGAAGCAACATCCGCCTAAAAGGTGTGCCGGAAGAAATTGAGGGGCCCAGCACGGAACTCTTTGTCGAGGACCTGATCCTTAATCACCTCAGGCCGAAACGTCTGTCTAAAATATTCACAGTTGAGCGAGCGCATGGGGCACCCATCCCAAAGCCAAAACCAGCGGCGCCGCCACGAACAATCATCGCAAAGATCCTCAACTATAGAGACAGAGACGCCATTCTTCAGGCAGCGAGACTGACTGGAGACCTGCGCTACGAAAACGCCACAATAAGGTTTTTCCCGGACTTCACCCTCCAGGTTCAGAGAGAGAGACGATCCTTCGCAGGGGTCAAGGCGGCCCTGAGAGAAAAGGGCATCAAATACATGATGTTTTTCCCGGTCAAACTCAAGGTCCTTGCCGGAGGAAAATCCTTCTTCTTCATGTCACCATCGGAGGTGCAGGACTGGCTGGACAGAAAGTCGCCCGCCGTGAGCAGCGACGCGGAGGGTCAAGGCTGGAGGGACACCCGAGGTGGATCTCCGGGATCTGCAGATAGGAGATCGGACCTGGACGGCCACAGTCAACGCTCCTGGAGATCCCGCTCAGCGAGCCCGCGATGGGACACACTCCGTGAGGCGGCTGGACGAGAGACTGAGGGACCCCTCCGCAGCTGAGTGGTAAACTGTACTGTGTTGCTTTTAACCAGGTCTCAGGGGGCCGCTCGACAATGGGACAAGGGTTCCAACTAGTGCTGCTGCTGGGGCCGACCGCCAGACACACTGAACTGCGGGACTTGTGGACAGATTCCATGCCTTACTGTTGGGGGGGGGGACCCAGGTGGCGGGCGGGGCCGGACCAGCACACGCACCCGAGTAGTTGATACACCGGGAGGGGAGGACGGGTCTCACAGACTTCTAGTTCTTCCTATTCTGGGTAACTGGGGCGAAAGGCACTCTGCTAATTGGGGATGTGAGTAGTTTTAAGCCTGCAGAGCAGGGGAGCAGGGAGGGGGGTGGAGAGGGGGGTGTTGGACAGTTCGAGGGGAGGGTTGAGAGGGGGGAGGGAGGATGGGTGGTAAGGGACGGGGGAGAGAAGTTTGGTTATTTGGCACTTTGACAATTTTACTGTAGCTGTTTGGTCACACTGGCGAGGCACGGCCATTAAGGAGGTTCAGTGGGAGGCACAAGACAGGGAAAACTTGCAGTTCGTGAAGAAAGGTTATGGCTAAACACTGGGGAAAAAAGTCTCAAGGTACTCAGTTGGAATGTAAACGGGTTGGGGGACAAACTCAAGCGCACAATGGTGTTGCAATTTGTTAAGCGCCACCTACCCGACGCAGTGCTGCTTCAGGAAACCCACCTGCTGGGCAACACCTGCCAAGCACTGAACAGGTACGGCTACACTCTGGTGGTCCACTCTGGCTTTACAACAGGATCGAGGGGGGTGGGCATTCTCCTCCGGCGTGGCTTCCCCTTTCTCACTGAACACACTACAACTGATCCACAGGGTCGATTTGCCTCGGTCTCAGGTACATGGGAAGGGCGCAGGCTTACTTTGGTATCTGGATACGTCCCGCCGGGTCTCCAAACGCAGGCATACGCTGACCTGGGGAAACTTCTTCTCTCCCTCCCGAGGGGCGCTTGATCATAGGGGGTGACATTAACGCGGTTGTATCTGGTATACGAGGCAGACATCCACCAAGGGACACGCCTCGGGGGCAGAGATGGTTGGGGGACTTCTTAGAAACGTTCGGCCTCACGGATGTGTGGCGCCAGATGCACCCAACAGACGAACAGTACACATTCTTCTCGGGGCCTCACCGCTCCTTCTCCCGCCTGGATTACATCCTTACTTCACTGCACCGAGACACAGTAGTACAGACGGCGACCCACCTGGCGAGAGGTATCTCAGACCACTCGCCGGTCATGGCCCACTTCACAATAGGCATCAAGCGAGTGGGATGCGTGGCGCCAATTAATGCCTGGCACCTCCGTGACGAGGACCTACGCAACAAACTGACCCTCTCAATAGCGAACTACTTCGCTAGTAACGACGGTTCAGTGGAATCGGCTACTACTCTGTGGGAGGCCTTTAAAACAGTCCTCAGGGGAGAGAATCTCTTAGCGATCGCAGGTCGGCGGAAAGTGAGGGAGGCGCACCTGGTTGCGATAGAGGCTGACCTGGGTGAATTGGAGGAGACCGTGCGTTCGGCGGACACTAGTGCGCGTCACCGGCTATCTCTTAAGACCGCAGAATACCGTGAGATCGTAACAGAGGCGGCGAAGAAAATCGCAGCCTTCAAGGAGGGCAGGATATATGACCAGGGAGACAAGGCGGGCAAGCTTCTCGCCTGGCTCGACAAAAAGCAGCAAGCGTATAGAGTAGTGGCGGAAATTCGGTCGGAGGCCGGCACGCTACTCACAGATCCGCAAGACACAGTCGCGGAATTTGCCCGACATTTCCAAATGATTTACCGCAAAGGGTCTGACCGCCCGGAGGAAGACTCGATTGAGTTGCTGAAGGATCTTAAAATGCCTTCCCTCTCTGAAGAGGAATGCGAACTCCTGGAAGAACCGCTCACCACGGCGGAGGTGGAACGTGCAATTAGGGATCTGCGCCCGGGAAGGCACTCGGGCCAAACGGCCTTCCGATCGAGCTCTATAAGCTCAAACCGGAGAGCGTCAGCATATATCTCAAGCGCATGTTTGATGAAAGCAAGTCAAACGGGACACTACCCCGGGACCAAAGACTAGCGACGATCGTTACGATCCCCAAAGACGGCAAGCCTAGGGAACTATGTTCCTCCTACAGGCCCATTTCCCTGTTAAACGCGGAACCAAAAATTCTGGCGAAAGTCCTGGCGAATAGACTCCAACCGGTCCTTAACACCTTAGTCCATCCGGACCAATCGGGCTTTATGCCCCGCCGTAACACGGCACTTAACCTCCGCCGGTTGAATGGGGTCCTGGAGAGATGCCACACCTTGACCGAAGAAGCAATGGTGGTGTCACTAGACGCCACCATGGCCTTCGACACCCTAGAATGGCCATATATGATGGCGGTTTTCCGTAAGCTGGGGTTCGGCCCTAGTTTTATAGACTGGGTGCGGCTCCTCTATTCGGACCCGCTGGCACAGGTAGTCGTAAATAATAAAGTCTCGGAGACATTCACATTGGGGAGGGGGACGCGCCAGGGATGTCCGCTTTCGCCCCTCTTATTTGCTCTCTCCCTGGAACCACTGGCCACCTGGATCCGACAAGACGTCTCCCTGAAGGGGCTTCGGTGGACAGACGGCTGGGAAGACAGGATTTCCCTGTACGCGGACGACGTTCTCCTTTACCTGTCCCGACCTAGGAAGTCCCTGATAGTAGCCCTTGACATTTTTACTAGCTTCGGCAAAAACTCCGGATACAGCATTAACGGGAGCAAATCTCACCTGTATGTCCTCCATGGCGACGTCCCCACTCTGCCGCGAAATTGCCCCATACAGGTAGCTACCGAAGGCTTCACGTACCTGGGTATATTTATATCCAAGGACAAGGCGGCGATGTATGACAGAAACTTGCTTCCGCCCCTCCGGAGACTCCAACGCAACTCCACTGCCTGGCAGAGGCTCCCCGTCTCACTACTGGGCCGTGCG
This sequence comes from Lissotriton helveticus, assembly GCF_964261635.1. NCBI lineage: Eukaryota > Metazoa > Chordata > Amphibia > Caudata > Salamandridae > Lissotriton > Lissotriton helveticus. The sequence continues at coordinate 570,965,424 of NC_136068.1, forward strand.
GCGTTATTTAAGATGATGGCGCTGCCGTGCTTTCTCTACACCCTACAGAATTACCCAGACTTGATTCCACCCGCCTACTTCACCGCGGTGGAGGCGGCACAGCGAAACCTCCTATGGTCTGGAACGCCTTGGATAGCGTTGCAGAAATTGACACTAGGCTGGTACGATGGGGGGATAGCCCTGCCCGACATCCGTAGGTACTACTGGGCAGCACACCTCTCAGTGATCAACCAGGGCACCTATAGTGATGGGAACGATCCAGGGTATGGTATGGACAGGTGGCTGCTGCCGGGAGGGAACTATGAAGCGGCGCTGTACTCCCGGCCAGGCAGATACGCTCTGACGGGGCCCACACTCCACTCAGTGCAACTTTGGCATAGGGTCCAACGCCACATGGGCTGGCACAACACACTTACCATGGCCACCCCGCTATGGGTCTCGGAACGACTCGGCCTCCTGGGTCGCACTAAAGGGTTCAGAAACTGGGACCTGATCGGTATTTCCCGGGTAGGGGACCTCTGGGACTCCGACGGGGTTAAATCGTTTTCCTACCTGCAAACCACATATGAGCTCGCGGACACTGAACACTTTAGATACCTTCATGTACGCCACTCACTGCAACGACATATCCCGCAGGGCACAGTGACCCCCCAAGCTTCCCCTCTCGAAGATAGACTGCTGGATGGCCATATTCAGGAACATGCTATCTCACTCACGTATAAGAAGCTGATAAACAACCTCCCTAATTTACTTTTGGGCCTTAAAGGGAAATGGGAGGCAGACGGCTTGGAAATTGATGAGGAGGAGTGGAGAAGTGCACTTGCCTCCCCTAAGGAGGTGGCCATTTCGTCGCGATTGCGACTTGTGCAACTTAAACTCCTCCACAGGGTCTACTTCTCGTGTACAAGACTAAAAAGCATGGGCAGAAGTGAGAGTGATGTATGTAGGAGGGGATGCGGGGAAGTTGGAACCTTCTTTCACATGTTGTGGGAGTGCCCACTACTACAGACGTTCTGGGCGAAGGTAACGCGCTGTATGCAGGATGTGTGGGAGGTGGAGTTGCGCCCTGAGGCGAAACGCTGTATCCTTAATATCTGGGAGCCAACAGACTTACCGACAAGAGGTAGGCTCTGGGCAACGCTCGGCCAAATGGTAGCCAAACGCAACATCGCCAGACTGTGGGGGGTGGCCACACCTCCGCGACTCACTGAGTGGAAACGAGACATGGACTGGTGTATGTTGCAAGAGAAGACGGTATATGTGGCCCGGGGGTGCCCCAGGAAATGGGGGGAGATCTGGAGCAAATGGAATGAATATTGGGGAAATGTCTGTGAACCACCCCTCCCCCGACGTTCCACGCCTGAGACGGAGATGTAATGTTCTCGAACACTGTTGTCACGCTGCCTATGCCACTACTGAAATTTAATATCTCTAGCTTGATCTACGAAGTACTCCTCACGGCTGGTGTGACCTGGACATTTACTGTTAGTTTGGTTTAACAATAAGAGTTTCTCATATAAAAGGACCTGAGTTATTCTAGCCGACTTGTTGAACATCCATACCATCATGCAACACACTGCACTAATTAGCTATCCCTTACCAAACGCCACCGGACCGGAAGGTTGTCGGTCACTGGCTGTGTGAGAGGCTTAACTGCTTTGATATGATGCTGCCGGCCTCCGGGTTGTAGGCTTTGAAGCTGTGTACATGAAGCATGTGTGAATAAAGGTCTTAAAAAAAAAAAAATGTAAAATTAATTACCAAATATATTTTAATTAATTACCAATTAATAATTAATTAACAATTAATTCTAAATAAATACCAATAAATAAAATAACATATTTAATTAATTATAATTAAATTACTTCCCACCCTATTCCCCTATAAACCCACAACCCGCTACAGAATTATATTACACAAAAAATTAAAATTTATATTAACTTACCTTAAATTCGATATTTTTGTTGTCTATATTATGTCTAGTCGATATTATGTCGTTTCTATATTTTTGATTCGATATTATGTCCATTCTATTCGATATTAAAATTTTCTAGTCGATATTTTGGTAGTCTATATTATGTCTAGTCGATATTATGTCCATTCTATATTTTTTACTCAATATTATGTCTAGTCAATATTAAAAATTCGATATTTTTACTCTATACCAATTTACCTAAAGGTGTCCATCACTGATACTGACCCCACCTAGGCCGCCACTATCTTATCTCAGTGACTCCTCCTTTGGCCCTGTTTTCTTCTGTCTCTCTTTCCGTTTTCTTACGCAGTTTGAATTTTGGCGCCGGCCCGACTCGTTCCGGTCACGTGTCTGAGTCATGGCCAATCACAAGCCTATACAAAGGATAGTAACAATAAATGACACACAAGCAGCACATTCAGTAACTGACCGGCCTGCAGCGCCACAATGAGAGATTGCGGGCATGTTGGAATGGCCATTTTACGTGGTGCACCCAATTATCGGTCCTTAAATAAAATGATGTTTAAGACATTTTAAAATTAAATTCCATTAATCTGTGGCTTAAGTAGAACCACTTCAACCAGCCCTCTGTAAAAGCATTTTATTTGCCGATGGAATAAAAGCACTGCCTAAAATGAGAGAGCTTTATTAATACTATGATGATTTTTTACTTAAGTAAAAGCTCCTAAAATATGCTGGAAACACAATATATTGTCTACTCTAAAAGTGTCTTTCTTTTCTTTCAAAGACATTAACTACATAGAGGAGGGGGCTTTGAAAAGAGTTCTTTCTATGTCTTTGATGTATCTCAAATTCCTGTTTCAGAAGATGCAGATTATCCAATGGGAACACCGTACTGTACCGGGAAACCTAGTTGACGCGTGAGGCTTTGGGTGCATCGGTGAGTGGAACAATGTCCAGCAGATAATGGGAGAGTGGAGGAAGTTTGTTGGTCAACCTGGAGGACTGAAGGGAGTAGCAAGGGGATTACATATCATTGTTTTCGCTCTTTTTTGTCACGCTGTAGAGCCAAATCTGGCCATTTTAAAGCCTGGAAAAACTTGTCTAATAGTATATATAAAAATAGCTCGCAAAGCGTTCTTCACTTTCGAGATAATTGATTTTTCAGCTGACGTTTCCCTTTCACCCCCAAGCTGTCACTTAGATTACAAGTTTTCAGCTAGCTTACGTGTAACCATTTTATCTTGGCAGTTGTCAACTTATAATATTTCAGAAAAAAGTATTTGGTGTATGTAATTGCTTTTGCAGTACAACTGTTCAAAGGGGGCTTTCGCACAACCGTGCCACTGCTAGAGTGCCAATGTGCGCTATAACATAAAAAGTGCCCATAGACCTATGCAGCCAGAGATAGTTTCTTACACACGATGAGTAAATGGGCACAGAGAGTGAAAGTCAGGGAGAGACGAGCAGCGAATGAGGAGAAGAGAAGAAAGCTGATCGGCAGAGTGAGCCGAGGAGAGAAAGGAATGAGCAGCGGCGAGAACTGTGCTTGCGCAGGGATGAAGGGACCAGAAAAATAGTCAGATTGTTGACCCGATAACTTCACAGCTTTGCTAGCTTATTGACTCGAAAACTCAGCTTGGCGCTTTCCCCGCTGTTATAGTGCACGCAGACTATGCTAAGTTTCTTCCCGTCTTTCATTAAGTACATATTCAACATTCGTAATCTGACGAATTTGTTGGAGAAGTAAAGAAATTTGAAAGGACCCCAAAAGCAAGCACTTTGACCTCTCCCACGAAGCTGAATAGACAACAAGCTCTCGCCAGGCAGCCACGATTTATTTTTGCATCACGCTTTCAAAAGTGAAAGCGAGATGCAAAAATAAACACGCAGCGGAGCTTGTCTTTATGGGGCCATGTGTTTTAACACATGGCCCCATAAAGATAAGAAACCTTTTGTGACGGGAGGAAGGCAGACGAGCCCGTCCAAGTGGTCGTCTGAAAAAGTGAAAAGTCTACGTCACACAAACCTCTTTTCCAATGGCTGGCCACCGTTTAGCATAAATGGTGACGCCAGCCAATGGAAAAGAGGGACGGGGCTTAAATCCCGTTACTGAAAGCTACTCAAAAACGTAAAATCTTGCCGAGCGAGCTGCGCATGCGCGCAGCCACGCTAGCCGAGACCTAAAAAATTATTGTTTTAATAAAAAGCAATCATAGACATGGTGGTCTGCTGACCTCAGCAGGCCACCATCCCTGTGATAACTGTGATTCCTAATGGGTCGCAAACTGCGACCTACCTCATTAATATTCATGAGATAAGCCAATTTGCGACCCACAAGGATTCCCTAAATGAAACTCAGTGAGTTTTATACATTTGGAATACCGATTTCCCAATTGCAATTTGACGAGAATCGCAATTAGGACATTGGAATTTCTAATGTTTGTACATCGGGCCCAAAGAGATTTTTATAACCTGGATGGGAGACTTTAATATAACAACATGCATCTTAGATGCTAAAGAGGTTTGTGGCTTGACCAATAATGAAGGAGAGGGATCGAACCATTTTCTTCACAGCGCTTATGGGGAGGCATTGTATGGGCTTTTTTTTCAAAGAAAGAAAAGCTCTTTTATATTAACAATGCACTCCCCTTACCAGTTACTGCACCTTCGACTTATATTGGAGTGTCATCGTGGTTCTATTGGCTAAATTTTAATCTCTGAGAATCTTATTTACTCTGTTGATCATTTTCAAATTCTTTTGTCAGGTTTGAGTGACCATAATCCTCTCATGCTGAAGCTTGAAAAGAAAAAGTTTCAAGTGGGAGTTTAGTCAGAACTGCTCTCTCAGGGGTAAGTGTGGGAAGGCAAAGCGGGATTGCTTTGAAATGGGAGGATGTGGACACTGAAAGGTTGTTTGCTGATGTGATTAAGACACATGCTAATTCTGTAGCTACTTGCCTGGATGAGACAGCAGAAGGGAAGGCTGTTTTAGCTGCTTTTGGAGTCTGCACTAATTATATTCTAAATGCTGACAAGACCCCCAGGTAAATATTAGTCAAAAATGAAAGGATAGTTTGACGTATCTTGCACATCAGTTAAATTCATAAATCCCTGAAAGGGGCTTTCAGATGTAAGCCCAGGGATAGCGCGGGGGTAAGGAAGTGTAGGATGGAATACGAACTCTCACTGGACAACAGGAAAAATAGTATTAAAGAAAACGCTTGGGAAGCTCTTTTGGTAGCAAGTGACCACTCTGACAAAACAGCTTTTTGCAAATTGATTAATGCCGCTTATTTTAATGATGCTGCTCTTCCATCTATGGCTACACTATTCATGGCTGAGAGATGGGTTAGGAACTTCCACCCAATTTATTCTGTGACAGCAGAGGATTAGGGGGAGGTGTAGGAAGGTGGAATCTGACTATATGGTTACTCCCACTTTTTTTCCTGGTGTTTTGCTGGCTTTTGACTTAGTTGGCCTGGGACCCTGCTATTCAGGGCCCCAGACTATCTGCTTTCTCTATAAAAATGGACTCCATGCACTTTCGGTGCATACCAGATTGGTTACTGGGTCACCCTTGTGAGCCCCGGTATAGTGTACCATAGGTACCCAGGGCATAGGTGTACCCTAGGCCTACCAGGGGCTGCAGCATGTATTGTGCCACCCCTGGTTTGCCTTTCAAACTGACACCCCAGGTCTGTTCACACAGCCTGGGTAAGGTGGTGTAATCACCCCTTAATTAGATATAGTATACCTATATCTACCTTTACATATAGACACATATACACCTATAAGCCACTCCTATGGTAGCCCTCGACAATCCTGGAGGCAGAGTGCTTGGTTTTATGTGAGAGGGTGCTCTGGCATGAGTTGAGCCCTCTGCAGCTTTTGGAACCATATTCTTATAGCTGTTCTATGATATAGCCAAACCATATACTCTTAAGTGCATTATAATCCTCGCGGTTAATGCTAACTTTGGTTTGGCTTTATCAAAACATGTCGTGTAAGGTGTCAAACACTTTGGAATACTACCCCCCGCCAATTCTGGCGGTGGGGGTAGCATTCCACCCTTCTAGAGGGAAAAGACATGTAGCTTACTGCTTTACCCGGTTAAAGTTAAACAGAGCCTCAGCATCACAAAATGGATGCTGCTGCCACAGACACGCCAGACAGGGGTTTTGTGTATTGGGGCAGGGAGGGCTGCATTCAGTGAATGCATCTAGACACTGCCTGGAGCACACAAGGTGCTCCATGCATAGCCCCGTTCAAAACAGTTGCTGGGGCACTCCAGCCCAAGCTCTGGCGCGAAACTGGACAAAGGGAAAGGGGTGTAACCACCCCCTTCTCAGGTCCACCCATAGGAGGGACCTAGTCGGGTAATCCAGCCCCCTTTCTTAGTGTAAGTATATGCGCTGTGTCCCCAGGACTTTAGATTATCCTGGACGAATCTTTGAAAGACATATCTTGGACCTTCGACATTCCATTCTGACTGGAAGACGGAAGACATCTCCCTTGTGGTCAAGGAGTGACCACCCTGTGCAAACAGACACCAACAGCAACTTCGCCGGTCTGCAGTTTCAAGGCTCCCGTCGGAACCCGAAGACTCTGGGACTCAAGAACTGGACTTCCAGACTTCTCTGACCCCGACCCACATCCACAGCAAAGCTGAGACACATGGCGGACACGAGAGATGTGGGACCGGACATCTTGGATATCCTGCATTTTGCTACCTACACTCCTTTCCTGAAGCCTCAGTAAGTTGTGCATTGGGGTACGAGAATCCCCAGCCCCGAGCACCATCTGCACCGAAGCTCAGGCCCCCACACTCCGCGAGTGTCCCGTGGGCCACGCCTTTATATTTGTGCTTGACGCGTCTTCCCGGTTCCCTGCCCGTTGGCTAGTGAGCCCCCGAAGACGCCATCTTGAATCTAACTTGCTTTCCTGGTTGCTCCAGGCTTACTCCAGCTTCCCTGAAAAGGTCTGCAACATAGCCAATCTCGACATCCTGCGTGGGTTGCGGTTGCCAAGGTTTGTTGGGTCCAATCCGGATACCGACGCTGCAGTCATCTAGATCCTTTGTGGGACAGCTCGAATCCAGCTCCTGGTCATCGTCGATGCCTCCTGGACCTCGTGGCTGAAGAGACAAACTCACCTTCTTCACCTTAAAGCACCCGACATCGCCTGGTTCCTTCCTGGTCACTGGCTAGTGACCCAGACTCTGTCCCCTCTGCTTTCAGGTTCTTCACATCTCGGATCCACCCTTGGATCCACCCGGACACTTTTCCTCTGGTCGCCTGCAGCACTTCTTTGGAGCTCTCCATAGAAAACGACGACGGACTCCGACACAAAAAGACACCTATGCAACCAGCTTCCCTGGGTGAGGTAACACGAGTACTCCGGTGCTCCCGTGGGTCTTGACTCTCGAAGTGTCCTAGTTTAAAAGGGTTCCATCCTAGTCTATCCGGAAGTGTCCTTAAACTGTAACTTTGTAACTTTTACGAACTCCATAGAAAGTCAATGGGGACCCACGGCTGTGTTTAGACACTGCACGCGGCTCCCGCGGGTCTCCTACTTCCTAACCTTTGGTTGTTTAGTGTAGCCCCAGGGATTCTACATGCCCTAGGCCTGCTTTCTAACTCTCACGTGGTACTTATACCACTTTCTTCGTATATGGTTTGTGAGGCCCCTAGGGCATAACGTATACTGTGCAACTTATCGTATATTAACTGTGTGACTTGTATTGTATTTTTACCTCTGACCTCATAAAGAGTGCAGAGGGGTTCTGTTTAGATTAAATACCTATATATTTGATATATACCTTGTGTGGTGTCCTTTCATTCGGTATTCAAGGGATTATACATGGTAAAACAACTTGCTTAACTCGCCTACTGAAGTCTTAGCCTGAAGACTGCTGGTTCATGCTACCACTAGGATAGCTTTCTATAAAGTTGACTTTACAACCACCATCAATAAGGGTCGATTAGACTGGTACAAGGTACCCACTAGAACTAGTGGACATCATATGCCAGGCTAACTTCTCACAGGAGGAAAGGATTGACTTGCATTATAAATCAGAGGCCTATACAATGATTATTGAGTTTATCCTAACAGAAGTGATTGATGCAATAAGGACCAGCAGGAAAAGGAAAGCCCTAGGCCCAGATGGCGTTCCATTGGATACTTTTATTGATAACATTGTTTTTTGGGCTTCATTGGTGATAAACATTCTTAGAGCAGTAACTCTGTGTCGCTCTCCACTGACCTGGTGGCAGTTTATTATAGTGCATATTTTTTAAAAGGGGGACAAATCCGACCGCTGCTATAGGTCTATTTCATTGCTGGATTCAACCTTTAAGGTTGTTTGAAGGATTGTTTTGACCAGGTTGGAAGAGTGGGCAGAGGAAAAGGACATTATTAGCATCTTCTTTTGAATAAATATACCATAGTTAAAAAGGGGTCCCTGAATTTAGCCTTTATGGACCTGTCTTCCCTATATTGATAACATAGATTGCTCAATCCTGTGGGGACATCTGTCAGACATGGGCGTTGATAAGTCACTTATTGACTTTTTACATCAATTGTATGGTGATACCAAGGCCCGAGTGTGATATAGCAAACTGGGAGACTTTATGGACTTCTTTGAGGTTGCTCGAGAAGTAGGGTAAGGGTGTATTTCAGCGCCATTTTGGAATATATTAAACATTATTAATCTGAATAGATTTTTACCTGAAAGTGCGCAGGATATGTCACAAGAAAGTTCTCGCCCACTACCGATACTATTATATGCAGATGATGCTGTCCTTATGACTCAAACAGGGAATGCCCTTCAGTGTCTAAATAAATCTTTTTCTATTTTTATGGCTACATAGGGCATGTCGGTGAATTGTGGGAAATTCTTTACAATGCGTATTGGACCAGGAAAGAAGAAGGCAGGGGCTTACTTCTTGAAGGGAAATAAGATGTAATCTACAAGAATGTGTTCTTACCAAGGTTTAGTACATAGCGCTCAAAACACTTGGAATCCTCTGTTGGAGAATAGAAGGTTGTACTTTGACAATGCAATTTCTTCTGTATTTAGATCTGCTACACGACTGGGCACTAAGGTCCTCATTTATGAGACTCCTTGCGGCTCTGGAAAGTCACTTTTTGTGACGTTCCGTGGCGCAGAAGCCTGCGTGATATTTATCAGGCAGCACTAAGCCACTTTTTTAGGTCGAGCCTATAGGAAAACAACCTCTTGCAGCTGACCAGGACTTTTCACAAGCTCGTGCTTGTGGCATTTTTCCCACCAATATTTCAATTGATGTTTGCATGCGTCTTCCTTCAAAGACAGGACGCAAGTGGGTAAAGGCGGGCACATGTTCCGCCTTTCCCAGCCAATGTAATAGCCCATGGCCTAAGGCTTGCGGTTATGCGCACGGCCACCATCTGTTTTCAATTGTCGTGCAAAAAAAAGCGGGCGCGATAATTGAAAACAGATGGGCTGCTCGCTCTCCCAAGCACCACTCCTGGGTTTTCTTCATCCGTTTCCGCCCTTGCCACCCCCGACCTCTTTGATTGTTACTTCTGGGGATTATATAGCAATCACCACCGCCTAAGATTAGCACCCTGAGGATTTTATTGCCTCTGCCAACATCTTCAAAGATGCGATTACCCAGGATGTGCAGATAGAACGTCAAGGCCCTGCAGTCATTAGTCAACGCTGCAGCGCTGCTTGTTTCAAATGCCCTGAGAATAATTTCTGGTGAAGTTCGGCAGGCACCCCCAGTTTCACTTTTCCTTTTGAAAGATACCACAGGCTGATTGAATATTTGTATGCTGAAGATACACATTATTTTTGGCTTTGAAGCAACTTCTGATCAGTGGAATAATCTGATAGCTTGTAGTCAAGATATCATAATATAATCGGGTCTGCAATTAAGCTTGGAGAAACAAGTCATTACCTTGTATTTGGTGGCTACATGTACATCTCCGCAGAAGGGGTTAACCCGTGGGGCTGTATTCTGGGCAAACAACAATAAACCTATCTGACCAAAGCAGTGTAGGGCATGTAGCCAGCTTTTGAATGCCAGGCCATGTTCAATCATTCCTGCCCCGCGGTCTGTATCGTCCAGAGCTCCTATCGAAAAGTGGTCGTATTCCTTCACCCAACGAGGCTGTGACTGTGACCCAACTTCACAGATGGGTGGGGCAAAGCCTGTCCCACCCTCCTGGTGCTTCTGTTCAAGTTGTGTATTACCCCTGAGGCTAATACCCTATAAACATCACAAGCCGCAGGAGAACTTTTATTGCCCGCAGGTTAGAAAATTACTCCTTTCCTGTGAGGGCGGCGACTGGCTTGTGTGCCTGCTGGCGCGAGCATCGGGCTTGACACAGACACACACACAGTTTGTGACACACGTGTGCACATGCAGACTCTAGCAGCAGGCTTGTGGCACACACACTTGTGCACCTACTGGTTCGAGTAGTGGGCTTGCCACACATCTGTGTGTCTGCTAGCAGGAGGAGAAGGCTTGTGACTGTAGGTCTGTGAACAAGCCTGCTACCACTCTATCATGTAACCGTTGACATGCCTTTCGGCTGCTGTAGCTTGTGAGCGTAGGCCTGTGTGCCTGCCAGTGGGCACTCCAGCTCATGGATGCAGGCTGTGTTCCAGTCTGCTGTCTCTCTAGCTTGTGACTTTCAGTGTCCCTGTTGACTTCTGTTGTGTATGACTGTAGGCCTATGGGTGTGCCTGTTGGCCACAGTAACTTGGGGCTGTTGGGCCTGTATGCCTGTTGGTGACTCTATCTTGTGACTGTAGACCTGTGACCCGTGTGTGCATCGATGGCCGCTCCACCTGGGGTTCGCAAGTTCGGGAGTGTGCCTGTTATCCACTCCTGCTGCTGGCCACAGGTTTGTGTGCTGTTGGGCGGTAGGTTTGTGTGTGCCTGTTGGCCACTCTTGCTGGTGGTGGAAGGTTTGTGTGGCTTATTGGCTGCTCCAGGCGGTAGGTCTGTGTGCGGCTGTTGGCCACCCCAGGTGGTGGCAGTAGGTTTGGGTGCGCCTGTTGGCAAACATGAGCCTGGCCAACCCAAACAGGATCCTTGGCCCTCGCAGTGAGGGCTTGAAGGCAGGCGCACAACGCCTTTGGGATCAAAGTGCTTCAGCCCTCCCTGTCGTGTGTGTCAGCCCGGGCCGAGACAGCTTCCCGGGCGCACACACACAGACAGTTTTAGAGATTATCGCAGCCGCACCAGAGTACTTCACAGGTCTTTACAGGCTCTTGTACATGTTAACGAGGCTTTGTTTATTTTTTCCTGTCTTTGACAAAGGTAACCTTTGGTAACCTTTGCCTACTGTCCTGCTTCAGTGATATTTCTTTTTCTATGCAGTGCAGGAGTAAATAAGTTTGTTTATTTCTATTCACCTTTCCTGACCCCTGCAGTGGCTTATCACATAAGGCTGTGACGCAAAGTTTGACTAATGGAGTAGGTAAGAGAATGTGTTACTACATTTATTTCTTTTTAAAATCTGCACAGGCCCAGCAGAACACGTACTTCATGTGTGCTTCATTTAAACAGTTTTTATCATTATCATGGCACATGCAGGACAACAACAATAATAATACAAAAAGCACAGATAACGCTGGTGATTAATGATGCTGCTGGAGAGCAATCATTTGTCTGTTGGTAGTTTTGAAATGCTGATGAACTGTTTTTTATGTGGATAGCTCCAGGGCTTTAAGTGGGGGGATAAAAAAAACGGGGGGGTCTCTCAAAGGGGCATGGCCAATGTTATTGAGGACGTGTCTTAAAATCAGTATGTTAAAAATCTGTGTTTCTCAGTGTGCGGCCCGACTTGTATTTTGCTGTTTCTGTCATTGCATCCAGGTATATGATACAACAAGTAACATCATATCTACAAGTCAGGACTATTGGCTTTGTCAATGGCTGTTAGTTGCATAAGATAAATAACAGCAACTATGGCTTGTATATAATATTGCAAAAGCTTCCACTTAAAGCACTGGTGACACCACGCCAATGTTGCTGCTCCTGAGTTTCAAAAAGAGAAGGGAAATCCAGAGAGAAAATGACTCTCTTTAAAGGATTTCCCTACAACGCACACCTGGGATGACGTCATGCAGTAACTTTCCACATGTGAGTAGTGTGAACAGGGTACACCGATGTGCCTGCTGTCTCGAAACGGGTCTCTATCGGGCTCTGTTTTGTGCCCTGGCACTTTTTTCCGGACTGCTGTGATAGCAGACTGCTGTCACTGCAGTTAAAAAAAAAAACGGACTACCTGTGACCAGCGCACAAAACAGAGCCCGATAGAGACCCGTTTCGAGACCCCCTTAAAAAAACTGCTGGTGCTCAGACCCAGTGAGACGCAGCCCACTTAAAGCCCTGGTTAGCTCTGTGCGTTACTGCCTTTGTCACAGAGATCCTGGTGTTACTTGTAGTTCAGAAGTTACAATCCTAACATGGGACAGTAACCAAAGAACTGTCATCAAAGAGCTGCATACAAACATGAATGGTATAGTTAGAACTTCGCTTTTTTTGTTTTGTGATATAGTTAAAACTTCCCCAGTCTTTCATTATTCTAATGTTGCTAAAATGAGTATGTATGGGCAGATATACATTTTCATCAGTAAAGCTGACCCCATGGAATACTCTTTAAATCCTAAGGTTGTGTTTCCCCAGACCAAACCCTCTTAAAATATCCTGCCCACTAGTATGAATGACATGTGATTCATACACCTTGTAATCCTCATTGGCTTATATGACATTTCCTATAGACTGATTTACATACTTGTTGTGTAAAGTACTGACACACACTTCACTGATATGAGTAGTGCTATACAACAAATGAAATGCTTATGAGAGAGGGGCTACGTAAAGATAATGTGCACTGTTGGAGGGTGGCAGTGAGGGAATCCGAGGAGGAGGTAGTGGGAGGGGCTATGGAGCGATATGGGGCACTGGTGGAGGGTGGTAGTGAGGAAATCCGAGGAAGAGGTCATGGGGTGGAGGGGGAGTTAGGGAGAGATGAGGGGCACTGGTGGAAGGTGGCAGTGAGGGAATCTGAGGTGGAGGTCAATAGAGGGTGCCATTGGGAGATGAGGGGCACTCTTGGAAGGTGGGAGTAAAGTTATTTACGGAGAAAGAGGTTATTGGTGCGGCGCCAAAAAAGACTTTCGTATCAGCGCTGAAGCCGGCATTTCTGGTTTTGTTTATTTAATTAGCAGTTGGGTCATAAGGTCTACTGTGGAACATACTTTAAAGTGCGTGCTAATTATATTTACTACTATATTCAATGTTTTAAGTTTGAAGGTGATTTTACTAATGTTTTTACCGTGAAAAATTAAAGTGGAGCCCGATGGTGCCTGATATGGGGCTGGGGCCCAAGGTCATGTAAATGTAAATGTAAAATAAACTTGTAAAGCGCATAAATCACCCGAAGGTCTCAGAGCGCTGGAAGAAGAACCTCAGGGCCGAAGGACAGAGTAGGTCTATGGGCTTACAGCGAAAAGAGCCAAGTTTTTAAGTGTTTACGGAACCTTAGATGGTTAGGTTCAGTCCTGATCTGGAGGGGAAGAGAATTCCAGGCTACGGGGCAGTTTTACTGAAGGCCCTATCGCCATTTCTGAATGTGCGTACCCTGGGGATTGTCAGCAGTGACTTGCCAGTCGATCTGAGGGTTCTTAACGGGTTTTGGGGTTTAAGCTTTTGTTCAATATAGATTGGTCCATGTCCATTGATGGTTTTGCGGACTAGGCAGTGATCATCTGTGAGATAAGGTGCACTGGAGAGGAGTAGTGGATAATCAAGCCTGTAAGGGAGTTCGCTGTAGAGTCCGTGGTCAGGTGGAGGTAGTAATGAAGAGGGATTCTCCCTGACGGCTCGCACAGAGGGAGCCAGAGAAGTGTCACTTGGCTGATACTCCCCCCTCAGAAACCAATGCTTGGTGGCTTAATGCTGCATGATAAATATCAGCCCCTTTAACGCAGTGTTCTGCGTTGAAGAGGCGTGCAATGGGTTTTGCTGGGGGCATTCCCAGCTACATCCATGGCCTTTTGACACTGCCCTGGATTTATGAGGAATCGTAAATCTGAGGCAGCGCCAAAGGCGTAAGGGAGGCACAACGTGGAGAAATATCTTTATTTCTCGTTGTGTTTCCTTTTTAGGTCTCGCCTATGCTGCATAGGCAAAAATACCTTTTGGAATGGCTTCGGCTTTGCAGCCAAACATGTGCACGCATTCCATTGCCTTCAATGGCAAAGCGTGCATGTGTGGCGATTCACTTGCGGGAGCGAGCGCCGCCATATGGCAGCAATTATCGCTCCCGCAAGGGATTCGCGCAGGCCCCCTCCCCCTGCTGCCTTGCGCCTGTGCTGTGCTCCTTCCTTGACCTCTCACCCGCACCTGGCTCACTTCTCTCCTCTCCCCTGCCGCTATGTGCTCTCCACGCAGGCACTGTGCTGGCCACCTCAGCTGCAAAGGGTCAGTGCCCGGTGGGTCCTGGGGCTGTTCCAATATGGCGGCGCCCACTGCAGGTTTGAGCTGCAAGGATTTCTCAGAGTTCCAGGTGATCACTGAGGGTGGGGCAGTCTAGGGGCACAGATGGGCGCGTGGCAGACGGGGTGAATCCTTCTCCACAGCCACAGAGGCTCACCCTGCCTGACCGACAGCGGGAGGGAGCCATAGCGATGCAGGATGGAGTCACTACCTAGAGTGCAGCGGGCCAATGTGATTTATGATGAAGGGCAGCCCCAGCTCCTATTGTGCAGCAGGTAGGCGCACACACACACTCGAGGCATTCACCAGGGGAGGGGGGAGCAGATCTCGAGGCAGTGAGATTGGGATGCCCCTTCCACTGGGGAACAGAGAGAACTACTTGTAGGAATGTTTAAGAGAAGAAAGCAACACACAGCTTACTTTTAAACCTGGTTGCGGTGTATATATCTGGTTGACTGATGGGTTGTATGGTGGAAGGGGAAGGTGGTTCTGTATCAAGACATGTAAGATAGGGGAGAAGCACTGAACAGATTCCTGCTAGACCTGCTTTGTTTTAATAGGCAGGAAGGCGAGCTTCTCTTCAAAAGAACATGTTGCTGCATGAATTTATGTACAGAGAGAGACGTGAGACAGGGATGCGAAAGGCTCTACATGATGCCCAGGCAATAGTAGACAAAGTACATTCCCAAAAGACAGGAGGGCAATAGAGACACCCAACCTAGACATTCGTATCTTTGGATAGAAGCGAAGGCACCCCAGAGATAGGCATTGAGGAGACTGACATATCAACTCCTTAGATATTCATGCAAGTGAAGGTGGGTAGAACTAGCTTCCTGTTCGCATTAATGGTGTTAATGGCTGTAACACCCTGTATACTTGAATATATGGGCAGCAGTACTAAATCACCTAAGATAGGCATGGTGGAAGTACGGGATCAGCTACACTTGTAGATAGGGGAGGGACTAGCACGCCACATATAGAGTGATTGCTCGTGACCATAGAACAGTACGCAGTTTGACGTTCGTATGGCATTAAAGCTTGTTTAGGCATCCATAGTTGACATGCCAAATTGTTCTGAGGTTTCCACTGTGGACCAGAGTCTAACTCTGCTTGTGAACATGCGTTGTCTACGAAGAAACTAGGTATATTCCCAAGTAAGAAGAATGTATCAACTTCAATGAGTTATTGGTGTTTGATGGCAAGATGAAAAAGCTGTACCAAATCCATTCACCACCCTTTAGGATGACAAGCGTGCCCACTATTCAACAGAAGTATATGCGTATTACGCAGTTGGCGGTATTATGTGCTGTTGTTTAAAGGCGTATTTGAGCCATGTTGAAAATGTTCAGAGTTCTGTTTTAATGATGTGTGCTGTTCCTTGAGGGTATCCCCGGTAGAGCATGGTAGGACCAACAAGGCCATGCTGTGTTTAATATATGTTCAGTGTTCTGTGTAATGTATCCGTTTTGAAGTTGTGTGTTGGCAGTGTCCAGAACTGGGATGTAGTTACCAGTATTACAACTGGAGCAGTGGGGCTGGCTCCCAAAGGAGTGAGGAGCTCTGTAGCAGCTGCTCAACATGTAACTGGTACTATTTATTGCACCTGGTTAATTTAAAACTCAAGGGTAACAGAGGTGATAAATAGCACACTGCCCTCAGCTGCACTTGTAATAAAGTCCTAAGCCTAGGCATGTGCAGCACGTTCCAGTTATATGAGTTGCAATTCGTTTTCACCTATGTAAGAACAATCAAATTAACTTAATATGTTAAACGTAAATAACACGTTCTGTATAAGATGAGATTGCAATTGATGCACAGTTACATTTAACAAAGGTAAAGTATTAAACACGTATTAGTCTGTTTTTTTAAATCAAGTAATTCACAAATGGCATGAAATGCTGATGCTAAGATAGAAAATTATGCATTCCAGTCATTATAGGGCTACATCACAATGCTCCACAAAACACCTCCTTTAACAAACACGACTTGAACAAGTTCTCATTAGTGTATAGTATAATTTTATGTGCTGTCCAGTATGGCCTAAGGTTATAGTTCTTTTGAACTTAATTGTCCACGTGAATGGACTTGAACTATGTCATTATCCTAGGGTTCCAACCTGTAAAATGCAGCTTACAGTCGGATTGTTAGAGCTGGCACATTAACTTACTAACCTACCTTACCATGTTACTTTTCTGGTATGATTTGTTGAAAAGCCCACTTGTGTTCAACGTAGGTCCACGAGGATTAGATCCAGGTAGGATGTTCATAATAAACACCAACTCTGTAAAATTGCTCTATTTAGTCCTTTTGCATGTAAATTCGGAACTCAGGTAGCCTTAAAATAACCACACAAAAAAACCTGGCCCTATTGGAGCAATGTTGAACAACTCTAAGAGAGATCAAAAGAGCAAGTCTCTTCATGTTTTTTGTGGTGGGAGGGTATTGATTACTGCCAAAGCAGCTCCCCCACCACAATCTTCCGGAATGTGGGTGGGGGGGCATGTAAGTGGATGAGGCCTACCGTAGGCATTTCCTCTTGCCTTTTTCACTTCCACTACAGTGATTTCGAGTTGGCCCATAGCCTGCACAAGTAGTCCATCCAGATAAGATTTCTCTTCGCCTTCAGGGAGTTTTACATTTGGTTTTGTCACTGTGAATGCACCAGTAAGTGTGCATGTAAAATTAAAAAAGTAAAAAAGGGACTGGATGAGCTGCTTTGCAGGAATAAGAATATACATTGAAACCTCTGCTGGTCTGTTCTTGCTGAGCAGGCAATGTTGGGTTATTTCATTCTCCCGTTACACTATCTGGCACCATAGTATCTTCTTAGACCCATGCAGGAGAAAAGTTCTCTTTGCTGTCTCTAGCTTTTTTATTTTTTTTATTTATTTGGTGGTGAGAGAATAAAATGCAGAGAAGAAAGATTAAGTGAAAGACAGAAGCAGCGAAAGAGTGATGCAATTTCTGAAACCTATTCAGACTACGGTTTGAGCTTTGGCACATTTAATGAACATCCCAATATGAGACAAAGAACCTGGTGGACTGCTCGTTAAATGAGGATGTTGCATTGCGTGCAACAATCAATCCTGTGAGATTCACACGCGGCTACCTATTCTTGGGAAGTTAATTCCAAACCTCCTTTTCCCCACGAATGAACACACTGAGGAATATGTTATGATTTTTATCAAAATCAAAATCATATACCTAGTGCATACTATTTGTACAGTTGTAACTGTAAACACAAACAGAATAGTGGCAATAAAAAAAATTGAAACATCATAACAGTATTTTTTAGAGTTCCCCTGCATTTGTTATTTAACTCCTCCCTTCTTTCTTTTAAGTAGACTATGATAACTCCAACGGAGACTGTATGCGATTCTTAGGTGGTCTTGTCTTTTACAATATACCTTTATCAGGATAACAGAGGCACTGTTCTATATGAAGAGAGCTATATCCACAGAAAGCTTGTGAGGCATGTCTGGTGGCCTTCTCCAAAGTGTTTAAAGCTCCTATCTGCGTGAGCCCACTCTCTCGGCTTCCTGGAGGTATAAAGATTCCTTGTTTGCATTTAACTTGCATACTCTTTTCAGATTGTTTTGAAAACAAGCATTGGCATAGCCATAGGTCTCGCCTTTGGTACCTTATAAGTGTTTAGCCATGCAACGGTTGATGTTGCACCAAGGATATTGTGCTGCTTAACTAAATACTTATAAGGTCCCAAAAGCGAGACCTATTGGCTATGCCAATGCTTGTTCTATGTGTGCTGCTTTCTGCAGCACACATAAAAAGAGGAAAAAGCCTCTTGTAATTATTTTTTTACAGAAAGGTTCCTTCCACCCCCGCAACACAGACACCCTTGCACCATGGTGCAAAGGTGCCTGCGTTGGCGCACGGCAGTCCATTGTGCACCATCGCAGGGGAAAAGGACAGGAATGCACCATTTCTGATAGATAAGGCACATTCCTGCCCTTTTCTTTTGCAGTAGGGAAGCACAGCAGGATAGCCTGCTGCACTGCCCTACGGCAAAACCTCATAAATGAGACCCTAAGCCTTTAAAAGAAATGATTACAATAAATAAAAGCAAATGTGTAGAGGGGGCAACCCACGGGCAGGCATCTGGGGGATACACCCACGCATATATGATTCAGCATGTGGAAAATAGGAGCCTGAAAAGGATGCTTTCAGTTCTCTCTTGTTGCTCCAATCATATTTGTCATGTAGAACTTGGTGTACCTTTATAGAAAGAACAATTGATGGACAGAATGCAGAACAATGTCATACATTCACCCAGTAAAAAGATGTGGGCCTAAATCCATCGTTTTTTTTCTCACCATGCCATTCCGGGAAACAACCTTTACAACGCAGTCATTACATCGCACTACATTTACAACACAGTCATTACTTCACAACATCCTTTACAACAGATGACACTACAATGCATCCATTACATTGCATGTCACTACAACGCATGTCACTACAACATAGGCATTACATTGCATGTCATTACAACGCATACCATTACAATGCATAGTACCCCTACACTATCCAACAATTACCCTACTGTTGCACCCCCTAGAGTTAAAATAGTATTTTTTACCCCTACACTATCCAACACTTACCTTAAATGCAATGTGATGGTATGCGTTGTAAAGGTATAATGAGATGTAATGGAATGTGTTGTAAATGTAGTTTTAAAAATTAGTTATATTGGTATGCGATGTAAATGTATGCGTTGTAAAGGATGTTGCAATGTAAAAACTGCATTGTAAAGGCATGCGTTGTAAATGTATGCATTGTAACATCATACATTCTGCCATTCCAATTTGGACCCAGCCATATGCAAATCAGTCTTGACCCTGCGCCCAATGGGAACAGTCCAGCCCGAATTGCCAGGCCAGGTCCTCCCTGGACTGGAAACAAGCATCCTAGGACCTGTTTCGGCTTTCAGACCTCATGAGCCAGGATAGCTTGCCTCCAGTGGCATGGAGAGCACGTGACCCCGAGGGCATACCCGTCCCACTCGGGGTGACAAATGCAAAAAGAACAATTGATGGACAGAATGCAGAACAATGTCATACATTCACCCTTGTACAGAAATCTGGGCCTAAATCCATCATTTTTCACTCACCGTGCCATTCCAGTTTGGACCCAGTCATATGCAAATCAGTCTTGACCCTGCGCCCAGTGGGAACAGTCCAGCCCAAACTGCCAGGCCAGAAACCGGTCCCAGGATGCTTGTGTCCGGTTCAGGGAAGACCTGGTTTGGCAGTTCGGGCTGGACTGTTCCCATGAGGCAAGGGTCAAGACTGATTTGCATATAGCTGGGTCTGAACTGAGGTGGGGAAGTGAGCTAAAGAATGATGATGGATTCAACCCATATCAGTGACTGGGGGTGAGTGTCTAAAAAGTTTCAGCGCTCTGTCCATCATCTCCTTGTGTTTGCTTTGTTCGCCCTAAGTTGGCAGGGTATACCCAGACGTGGGTCCCTTGCTCCCTTTGCCACTGGATTCATGCTAGCCTGACTGATGAAGGGTGTTACCCAGAAGCTGGTCCCAGGATGCTTGTTTCAGGTTCAGGGAAGACCTGGTTTGGCAGTTCGGGCTGGACTGTTTTCATGAGGCACAGGGTCAAGACTGATTTGCATACAGCTGGGTCTGAACTTAGGTGGTGAAGTGAGCTAAAGAATGATGATGGATTCAACCCAGATCAGTGCCTGGGGTGAGTGTTTTAAAAGTTTCAGCCCTCCTTCCATCATCTCCTTGTGTTTGCTTTGTTCGTCCTAAGTTGGCAGGGTATGCCCAGATGTGGGTCCCTTGCTCACTTTGCCACTGGATTCAAGCTAGCCTGGCTGATGAAGGGTGTTACCCAGAAACAGGTTCCATGATGATTGTTTTCGGTTCAGGGAAGACCTGGTTTGGCAGTTCAGGCTGGACTGTTCCCATGAGGCACAAGGTCAAGACTGATTTGCATATAGCTGGATCTAAACTGAGGTGGCGAAGTGAGCTAAAGAATGATGATGGATTCAACCCAGATCAGTGACTGTGGTTGAGTGTCTGAAAAGTTTCAGCGCTACATCCATCATCTCTTTGTGGTACCTTCATAGAAGACATAATTCATGCCCCCCTCATCTTTTTGTAGAGAGCAGTATGGACAGACAAAAGAGGTTACCTCATTGAACAGGAAGATAATAAGTGACTGGTTGGCCCTGGAAGAGGCACAGAAAATTCCTTGGATGAATTATATCAGGATATTATGGGCAAGTAGACGTTTGCCTACCTTCTTTGAGAAGCCAGAATCATTGAGGGGACTAAACAAAAGGGCTCTCTCCTCTAGGATTACTAAGATGAGATTGAAGAGAGGCAAGTTACGGAATTTACTAAGGCGACCGTAGTATCACATAGTCTTTTGATAACAGTGGCGGGTTTACATCCGCACCTTAGCAAGATTCAGAATGCACAACACAGATTTTTGTGACCACATTTAGGCTAAGCACTATCCATTATTTATATGCTTTTAAGGATGGAAATAGTAACAGTAGGCAATTACCACTGTGCCCGTGTGATAGCTTCTTGGAGCAATTTACTCTCTACCTTACTTTTTTGTGATTTTTATGTAGCATTGAGGAAACTATATTTTACCAATGATAAAATCTTAAAACTTTGTATAATGTAGATCGGACTTTCAGTATTTCCAGCAACTTAATTCCTGTCTTTCTTACTCTTCAAAAATTAATTGTGCTATGGTATTTGAGGATATAATATGAATTTATGATGGAATATGTATCAATTTTGGTGAGATCTGTATTCTTAGAAAGTTTTTGTGATATGTATGATTGACTGCAGGGTGGCTGTACATAGATTTGGGGAATAGGTATATAGGATTACTTTTGTTCCACTGTTATGGGGATTTTAAAGTTTTATGAAATATGTTGCCTCTGTGTGGTTTATATGGATGAACAGGAATATTCTTTTAGGTTACATTATGGATTAATTTTTTTTAATGAATATGAAGGTGATGTGTAACTTATGTGGCTAAATTAGCCTAATAAGGTTGACTTGACTGTAAAACGTATGAGTTTTTAGCCAATGTACTTCAAGTTGGTCTCAACTTTACTTGGGAAGAAAACCACCAACCTCTCCTGTATATCTTCAGGTATGTTCACGTAGGAAGCTGGCTCTGTATATACTATACCAAAGTATAGTGTGCACAGAGTCCAGTAGATCATTAAAGGTAGGCAGAGGTAAAGTCAATAATACCTTACTCTCTATTTGTGATAGTGTGGGCGAGCAGCAAGGCTTTATCAGAGGGAAGTATTAAGCATTTACTATACACACTCAGGCAGGAAATGATGTCACACACTTAAAGACTGAACTCAGACCAATTTGTTTGTATAAAATTATTATTAAGGCTCCATGTTTTCCGTTTTTACTGATTTTTACAGATGAATACAGACGGAAAACATTCATTTTCTTGTCTGTATTTATTTTTAAATGTGGATAAATATGGAAATTGGGTTGCTTTTTAACTACGTCTAAATACTGTCTGCCATGACTGCCACGCCAATTGATGTATGGATTGATACATTAGGGGGGTTAGAAAAGAAAGGAATTTTAGTAAAGAGGCTTTGACAGTAGTAGATATGCACAAAGTTGATATTGAACTTTGCATATTTTCATGTAAGTGCACTGATTTATCTTCTGCAGGTGTTCACAGCACTGAAACCTGGCAGACATTCAAGCATGAGTGCATATTTATCGGTTAAATAAATGTGGAAGTATACTAATTTCAGCTTAATTTTTCCACAAAACCCAAAATAAATATTGAGAAATACAGATAAAATTAGCACAAAATAAATATGTATAAATAAAGACGGAAATGGCAAAAAAATAAAATACCTTAAAACCAGGAGCCTTAATTATTATTTAGTTATATTTTATTTCTAGAACCAAGCCAAGCCTGGTGCAGGTAAGTGAAATAATACTTTGCAAGAATAATGCAGTTAAATACAGTTTGAATGCAGTTGAATGCAAATTGGATTGGTTACAGGTAAGTCATTTGTTTGTGAAACAATTGAAATTACTTTTCAATTACTTTTTATATTACTTTTTAAGTTACTTTGCAGATTACTTTTTAAGTTACTCTTCCTACTCAGTTTGATATGCCTAGATATCACACTGGTACATTTCCTAGAGAAAAGGTAAGTAAGTCAGATTTTGTACATTTGAGGTTTTTTAGGGTTTCATACCAACCAACTTCACACGTAGAAGATTTTGAACAGAAAAGCAGTCAATGCAGTCCTCATGGTAGAAAACAGTGTTATCAGTTTATCAGTAAGTACTTAGGTTTTGGAGATGGTATTCTGGGGTTAGAAGCAGGGTTCCCCCAGGGTCAAGGATACACTCTCAAAGCACCCTCAGCGGGACTATGGCCACCAGGTGCAGAGTGCTGGGGCCCAATGTTATCCGGGGGGGGATAGGGGGCCTCCGGTTGGTGGCTGCTCATGAACAGGCCATAAGGTTGTGGGAGCAAAGCTTCTGGTGTTAGGCTCAGGGCAAAGAGAGATACAATTTAGCACACATGGTGCACCCACAGCGGCACAGGGGCGGCCGGGTGCAGGGTGCTGTTTTGACATCAGGTGCCCTGTTGCTTTCAACAGGAGTTTTGGATTTTGGCTGTAGGCTCGGTCCAGGAAGACAGGAACCAAAAGCTGGGCAGGTAATTTGGAAGGCTTGGGACATAGGCTCACCTCAGGTTCTCTTCTGCAGAGAACAGAGCGGCAGAATGCAGGGGTGTCTTTTGAGGTCAGATTTCACCTTACCAGGCCATTCGTGGTTTGGGGGTCTCCGTGCTGAGGCTGCAGGTGACGTCGGGGAGTCCTGGAGGAATCAACCCACAGTGGACTCTGACTCTGGAGCTCTGGAAGACCTCCCTGGGACCGGTGGGCCACTCTGATTCAGCCCTTAGGAGTCGGATGCAGTGGTGGATCCAGGCGTCAGGTTTATTTGTCCTCAGCAGGCTCAGAGTCTGTCTTGAGAGTTTCTTTTGAACAGAGCTTCTGTTCACAGGCGATCCGCTCTTTGTTGAAGATAGTTAGTCCTCCCAAGGCTTCTGGAGGTCACTGGCAGCAGGACAAGGCAACTTTTGGCACAGGATCTCTGGAAACTGCAGATGGGCTGGTACCGCTGGGGCCAAATCCGTTCTTCTCTGCAGTCTCCTCTGCTGGGTGTCTTCTTTCGGCCTTCTGCCTAATAGGTTGCGGGAATCTGTCTTCTTGGTTCAGGGATGCCACCTAAATGCTGTATTTAGGGGCATTTTAGGGGTCTCGAGGTCAGTAGCTAGTGGGCTGCTGACCTTAGGGTGACTACATCCTTGATGTGCTCACCCCATGTGGGGAGTGGGCACAATCCCTCATCCTGATTGGGGAGTGTCAGCCATCTGTAAGATGGCGGGCACTCAAGAGTCTGCTTCAACTCGCCTCCCCCACGTTGGCAGAGGTGGCACACCTTCTGGGTTGTGCTAATTTTTCTCGTATGTCTTCCCGCTAAAAAGGAGGGGAGACAGGAAGGGGGCCTGCTCCTGATAGCAAGAGAGGCTGGGGCTCGTGTTACAAAGTAAGCAAGGCCTTTGAAGCTCCCCTGCCACAGATGGCTCTTCCTGGCCTGGGGGAGGTTTGATTACCTCTGCCCAGGAAAGGCTTTGTTTCTGGGCTCATGGAGCGAAGGCTCCCACCTAGGAGTCCAGAATAATGTTTTGAGGTGGCAGGCTGATGTGTACCAGTCAGGGAACCCACCAGAGGCTGGTCATTTTTCAGGGGGCATCCCTAGGATGCCCTCCGAGTGTATTGTATAATAAATCCCACACTGGCATCAGTGTGGGTTTATTGTGCTGAGAAGTTTGCTACCAAACTTCCTAGAATTCAGTAAAGCCATTATGGGGCGGTGGAGTTCGTAATTACAAATTCACAGACCATGTACTATTTAAGACTTTACTGCACTTACAATGTCTAAGAATGGACTTAGACACTGTAGGGGTACAGTGCTCATGCAACTGTACCCTCACCAGTGGTATAGTGCACCCAGCTAGAGGGGTGTCTTAAGTATACCATAGGCAGTGGGTTGCAGGCATGGCACACAGGAATGTGTGGCATGTCACCTCTTCACATTTCTCTGCACCAAAACACGCAGACTGCAATGGCAGTGTGTGTGTGTGTTAAGGTGCAGGACCTCTGAAGGTAGCACAATATGTGCTGCAGCTCTTAGAGGCCTTCCCTGGTCATAGTGCCCTTGGTAGCCATGGTACCTTTGACAAGGCTTATATGTGTGGCCAGAGAGGTGCCAATTGGGTGTGCAAAGGTTCAGTTTTGGGAAAGAACACAGGCCCTGGGAATCTGATTGGCAGGGACCCGGGCACATCAAGTCAAAGTGCATCAGAAATCTGGCAAAAAGTGAGAGGTGTTACTGCAACAGAAACCCAGCTTCCTACAGTTCACAACACTCATTCCATGCCATGTAGGGCTGCATCTTGGTTGTCCTGGCACTGCATCTCATTCCACAATTATCAAGTAATGCTTTGATGTACCTCATAACCAATTTACTATCATTTTAAATATAAAATGTATTTTTGCATTGTGGAGCTGCAAAGTAATCATCAAAGCAATTGTACGTAAATGGAAAGTTAAAGCTGGACTAAAATGAATGCCAGACAAAGGCTATTACACATTAAGGCAATAAAATGTTCTCTATAACTGTTACTACTATAGTAGTGCCTTTCTAAAGAGGTAATTTGCTTTGACCAATTTTATGGTGCACACAGTATCTACCTCGGAATCATCAAAGGGCCCTGCTGAGATTTGAATTTGTTTACAGCTAGTGCTTAACTCATTAAGCCATCTTGTCATCTAAAGGTTTAAAGTGTTGGTTTTCTTTATATCTCTGTCCCTTCCTTCCACCTCTTTTGTGTTTTTCCATCTCTACCTTGTTTATGGTACAATACAGCAGATCATTGCCTCCTCATCCGTCTTCCTGGATGCAGTCCTGACGCATGAGATACTTCTCCTTTCTGGCAGAACCAACTCTCTAACTTAAACCAAAAATTCCTCCAAGATGGGCCCCGTTACCCAGGAGTCACCACAAAAGGGAGTAACTAACGAAGCACTTCCTGTAACATACTTCGCTAAAAAGACAACAGTAAAACAGGAAATAGTCAACCGCATTGCCCGGGCAGGTGGGCGCGACTCAGGACTGCATCCAGGAAGACCAGGACTCGGAGTAATGTAGTTTATCAGTAAGTAACTGGGGCATTATTTACTGCCTCATTTGGGAAGTGGAGGAGAAGATGCTCAACCATAAATAAACAGATGTCCTGTTCTGCCACACTTTCATTACACCTGCTACATGTAGAGTTGAGGGAACTGCCAGGTTTCTGACTGTGGAACCTCACCCTGCTCTGCCGGTAGAACCCCTAGCCGGCAGCCCACCCGCCACAGATCTTTCACTCTTGGATGACTCCTGTCTGGGATCACCATGCAAGGCAATGTTGATAGAAGAACTTTCTGAGAAAGTTCCCTTCCAGTGGAACTAGAAACTCTACCTCTGGCAGATGGTCTCCAGGGGTTCGTGGGGGGCAAGGTCTACTCTGCCCTAGAGGTTTGGCAGCCCGACCACCAAGCTTAAAGGGACCCCTCTTCGTCTTTTAGGGAGAGGTGGTGTCCAGCAGCACAAATGTTCGCACTAAAACACGTCATATCACAATGTGAATAAGTTCTAGGTCACTGAAAAGAATGCAGTCTGAATTATTAGAGTGCCACATAGTAAGCTAGTAATAGGTTATATTTGCACATGCATAACTCATTTTGAAAAGTTAATGTGTACTTTAAAATGTTTTAAAGTTTTTTTCTGTTTCCATCTGCATAAACCCTTTTTCTTGAAGCCGGAAAATATGTGTGTGTTCTCTTCTAATTCACTCACTTGATACAAATTTACTTCTGTCCTTGAAAGTATTAAAACTAAGTTAGAGCACATCTTGCAAAAATGTATAAATACCCTCAAATTCACACATCTGTACTTGCTCACATCCTCTTCAAGGAATTCTTGCCCTGGAGTGCACACTTTGCTTTTTTCATACATATAGTCTGTTAACATGTAAGTAAATACATTTGGAAGCGTAAAGTCACGTTACTGAATACCAAAATTAATTAATCGGGACTAACACAGTAATCTTGAATTGGTTTCCACAATTCCTGCAGTAAATCCATAATATTACATTTTATCCTAGAAGATTTTTCTTTTTTTTTTTAAATATTTTAGTTGAGAAAAAATGTTAAGTACCATTTTTTCCCACCTCTTACCCCCACCCCCCACCCATCCCCAAACAGTGAAAATACATACAAAAGCAGAAGGAACCGGGAACCATTCAAAATCTCATTCTAAAATTCTGTTAAATATAAAGTTCAATGAGGAATAAATATATAGAATTTTCAAGTAATAACAATTTGATTGATTGATATACACAATTATGAAATCAGTCAATCCTATAAAGTGCATGTGCAATTCATCCCTGCTTTTATTCTGCCCGACTAGACGCATACTACCATGTTTATACCTTCCCGATGAACAGATAAAGGTGTTTATTTTGTTCAGCCAATCCTATAGGGTGCATGTGCCATTCATCCCTTATTTTGATCTCCCCAACCAGCCAAATGCTCCCAAATTTGTAGGCCTTTTTTTCGTGCCCTGGTGCCTTTCCGGGCATAAATAGATTGTCAAGATTGTAAACAGACAACAGTCTGACCAACCACTGCTGGAAAGCGGGGGGATCAGGATCCAACTAAGCCGAGGAAACTCATAGCCTAAATATGGCTATTGAAATACTTTATAACACTCTTCCCTCATTGGTGCTTCCGCCCTCTTGAATACCCAATACAATTACAACTGGTGTCATAGCCACTTTCAGGCATAACTTAGTTCTAAAAAATTCCCCCCTCTGGTTGATAACTAATGAAAGAGACCCACATGTTGCAAGCATGTGGACTATGTCTGCCTTGTGGAGGGCACAGCATGGAAACCGTGTTCCTTTCCTTCCTCCCTTCTTGGAAATTCGATATAAAAAAACAAGTTTTATAAAAACTGAACCTGCAATTTAGCTGACATCAGTGCAGTTTGTGCATTTAAGAAAGCTTGATAAAATGGAGTGTCCGTAATATCAAGCTTAACTTGCCACTTTTCTGAATACTTCTCAATATCATCCTTTATTAACCCATTTAAAAGACAGTATACAGTCCCGGTGTAGAGGGGACCCTAATTTTTAATTTCTCAACTAATTAATTTTTAAATATATGCCCTGGCCCACCCCCTTTCTTCTGTAGGAAGTCCCTTATCTGGAGAAAAAAAATCTTTATGTGTAAGGTTATGCTTGATCTTAAGTTCATCATACAAAACGAAACTTGAGGCTGAATAAAAACACCCTATTTTGTTAATCCCAGTCCTCAGCCATTTAGTCATACGCGAATCAAAGAATATCTTGGGCAGATTTTCCTTACCCTGGAGTATAGAAATTAAGCCTGCCTGACACTAAAAGGAGACGAATAGGGACCCATATTTTATATAGGCTGTCATGAGAGTCTTGAATCTGACCCTTTTGTAGTACCCCAGTTCTAACTGACGCCATAGGCATCCCTAGGCCTCAACCCTAATGATCAATTCAAAGGGAGATGGGTACAATGGTGGCTCATCACTAGGGAATTCCCTTAAAAGAATTGTAAAATGCTCTAAAGCAGTGGCCCACTAGTATAGCTTTAAATTGGGTGGTGCCTGCCCACCACGTTCTTTAGGAAGTGTCAGCAGTTTGGCCAACCTTCTCGGTTTTGAATGAGCCCAAATAAATTGGGAAAATATATTTTTGAATTTTTTTAACCAATGATTAGGAAAGAGAAGGGGGATGGCTCTCATAAGATACAATTTTTTGGGAAAATACACCATTGTTATTAAATTGCACCTACCCACCAGTATTAAGTGGAGATTATCCATTCTCCTCAGTGTATGTTTAGTTTTTTCCGCTATGGGTGTTAGATTTTCGTCTGCAGTAGCATCCAAATCCGCTCTAATTATAACCCACAGATAGCTATCACTCTCGACTACTCTACTATCGATAATTCTAACATACTCATTGATAACTATCTGCGATTTTTCTCTGTTCAGGGAATACCCTGAAAGTTCCCCAAAAACCATTGCTCCTTCTTCTATAGCTTTTATAGCTAGCTCGGAGTTAGGGGTGCCACTGCCACATCATTGGCATATGCTAAAACTGAAGTGCTATAGCCTTGCCTTATTACGGGAGGTATACTTGGATTAACTTCCAATTCTTGTAAAAACGGATCTATGTATATTGTGAAAACCAATGGGGAACATGGACAGCCTTGTCGTGTCCCTCTTGTAATACTCAGAGGTCTAGATAGTTCCCCATTTATACTAATTCTGGCTACTGGATTTGTATATAGGGCTCTGACTGCCCTAATTAAATGTAAGCCAATCCCCTTTCTCTGCATTATGATCCACAACAAGTGCCAGGAGACCCTATGGAATGCTTTCTCTGTAACGAGCAAGATTACTGCCGTAGGGTCTCCTGTCACTTGTCCCGCATCATATAAGGATATTATTGTTCTTATGTGGTCGATAATCCCCCTCCCGGGGATAAAACCATGCTGATAGTTAACCACCATTTTATCGATCACCTGGGACAATCGGGAGGCCAACACCTTTGAGTATGCCTTTGTGTCATAATTGACCAGGGTTATTGGATGATAAGAACCTAAAACTTGAATTGGTTTATTCTTTTTGGGAAAAACAATAATGTTTGCTTCTTCCCATTACTTAGGTGGAGTATCCCCATTAAATATTTGCGGAAATAGCTCAAACATTACACCTTTTAGCTGTTCTGCGAATACCTTATACAACTCAGGGGGTATTAAATTAGGCCCATAGCTTTCCCATCAGATAGACTTGAGAGTGCCAAAAGTATCTCGTCCATGACCAGAGGTGCTTCTAAATATTCTATTTCTTCCTCCATCAATAGAGCCATAGGCACAGAGTTTAGGTAGTTGCTGATGGAACATATTTCTGGGGGCCTACCCTCTGAGGCTCCTCAGTGTACAGGTTTCGATAACATTTCTAGAAAGCCTCTTGAATCCCTTTCGAATCAGTAACTAAGCCCAGATCGGGATCTCTGGCGTTAGTAACTTCCCTTCGTACATATTCCTGTCAGGTTCGTACTGCCAATTGGTGGACTATTTTCTCACTATTCTCGTAGACTTTTTCCTGGGGGATAATGGCTTTGTCTACTGATTTTTTCATAAGGATTTCACTAACTGCTGCCTTGGCTATTGCCACCCCACTTTGGGCCTCACCTAGCCCGTCCCCTAACTGTACGGTCACTACAAGTTTCATTTCTACTTGGGCAAGTCTTAGGTGGCATCTTGAATCTTCAGTTTTTCATCTTTCCCTTTATTTGGAGAAAATGTAATGGTTTCCCCCGGATACTAGCTTTGAGGGAGTCCCAAAAAACCCGGTATCCACTCCCTCCTATGTTTCCTGAAATGTTCATCAAGGAGTAACGCTCCTTCAAAGGTCCATGTTGAAGTTCTTGGCCTCCTTCCCATCCCCACTAGTTCCAAAACGAGCGGATTATGGTCGGATAACATTCTGGGATATCTATCAATTTGGCACTTTGGCTGGATCGTAGATGATACACAAAAGTAATCCAGCCTTATGTGTTCACAATGGGGGGAGGGCGAGAAAAAAGTAAAACCATCTTCTAACGTCCTCGCCGACCCCCAGACGTCTATCAAACCATGTGTGCTACATAGATGTGAGAGTGCTTGAACGACTCAACGTTTCCTCCCTGAGTACTTTGAAGTGGTCTCCCAGTTATTAGGTAAATTAACATGAAGATATCCACAAAGGATAATGGGTAGTGGCCAGTGCACTAGCTCATCAGATAGCCAATTGATAGCCCCGGGATCATCTACTATGGACCCATACACGGAACAATGCGGGAAAGTGTCAGTCCCCAAAAGACTGCACTTAGTAATCACCCATCTCCCCAAAGGATCCGATTGCATTTGTGGAAACTGTATTTTATTGTGTCGAGCTAGTATAGCAACACCCTGTGTATGTAATCCTTGGGTGGTCCGCCCTATCAATCTATAACCCACGTTTTTATGTGGGTTTCCTGCAGACAGATAATGTCAGCTTGCAGTGTTTGCAACCCTAGATGCACCCTGTGTCTTTTCTTGGCATCATTTAACCCACATATATTAATTGTGGCTATACTAAGCTTCCCAACACTGACACTTGTCATCTGTACCGCCATATTATATTATGCCTTCCTTGAGCCAAAGATCACATGTATCACACTTACCCTTTGAGCTACCCAAGTACCCTGCCTCCCAAAACAAACACCAAATGTAATCAATTTGTGTGGTTCCTTCATCCTTACCCCCCACCACCCTCGCCCCCTCAAAAAACATTGCGAAATCAGGCAAGGCCTGAACGATGAGCCCCCAGCCCGCAACCCCAGCTACCCCTACCTCCATACAGTAAATAGAAAAAAGCTTTCTTTCCCCGTCAGTCCCTTGCCACTACCTCTTCTGGGTAATACAGTTATGGATTGATATCATTTAACTTTGCTACTGCCTGGGCTCAGTTCCGTCAAGTATTCCTCGGATCCTTGGATTGGCATTCAAATCGGTGCTTGGACCGAGAAGCGAAGCACCCTTGTGAGGACAAGCATGATGGGGCGCGAGGGAAGACCGCTATGCCGCAGACCACCAGGTCTATTGCTGCGGGTGCCGCAAGCTCCAGAGCGGCTCCTGAGGCAAGCAAGGAGGTTAAGCAGTGTGAATACAACAGCAGAGCCAGACGGGAGCCTGGAGGGTCGAAGAAACAATCATCGAAGGCTCTTCCAGGTAACAGGTTGCAGGAGGGTGGGTCTCTGCAATCTACCATTGCTTCCTGGCTAGTCCCCCTATGGCAGGGGTGGAAAAGAAGATTGACGACCCTCCTATTGATTTAAATCAAATTGCCCATATACAAGGAAATGGGAGCTTAATGCATGAAACCCCTGTAATATTCAAAGGACATGGGGCAGAGTGATATCGCTGACAATAAAAATGACCCTCTAACAATAGCCCCAGGAAAGGAACAGAGTTCTAATCCTACTGAAAACCTAGAGGCCAAAGCTTATCCAAGGTGGAGACCAAAAGGGTCAATGGGAGGAAGATGAGGTTGCCCCTAGAGAGATTACCCCTCCAGGAACCGGGAAACTGAGCTTTAAACAGTTGGGAATTCTATCCCCTAAATGGCCCGGCGGCAAGAAGATTTTTCCTTTGACAGGCGGATCGGACTCTTCAAAATAGAGTTCTTATCCTCCAACAATGAAGCTACTCTGGATTCCAATAGTAGCACTTATCTGGATGATCTGCAAAAACGCAAAGAAAGAAGAAGACCTCAAGGAGGAAGCATAGAGAGGGGTATGGAGGGCCCAGTAGGGAACAGTAAGCAACAGCTGAAATGGGACCATGCCAGCGCCCACCTATCATTTCAAGACCCTGGATTTAGCGATAAGGATAATGCTGATACAGGAACAGTAGGCAGCGGACAAGAACCATCACTTACCACTATTTTCCTGTCTCTCAAACAAATACAGGAGGTAAATCTTAGTGAAAGCCGTCGGACAA
This sequence comes from Lissotriton helveticus, assembly GCF_964261635.1. Lineage (NCBI taxonomy): Eukaryota > Metazoa > Chordata > Amphibia > Caudata > Salamandridae > Lissotriton > Lissotriton helveticus. The sequence goes on from NC_136068.1 coordinate 570,997,594, forward strand.
GGGTTGCTTCAAAGAAATTACAGGTTAGGATGCAAAAGATGAGCAAAGTCTGCGGAGAATTTGCAGATCAACTGTCCACAGTAGAGGGCCAAACAGAGTCCCTAGAAACAGAAATGGAAACCCTGAAACCTCAGAACTCTTCGTAGGGCGCGGTCCTTGGAGATGCCATTCTCAAATTGGAGGCTCAGGAAAACCGTCAGTGGCGGAATAATTTACACCTACTGGGGATTCCTGAAGGGGTAGAGGGTAATAATCCGAGAGAGTATGCGGTTAATCTGCTGACAGGAGCCTTCCCGGACCAAGACAAATGGGACTGGAACGCAGAGGTCCAACGGGCCCATCGTTTTCCACTAATGGCGAGGAAACATCCACAGAGTGAAGCCAAAAGACCTAGGGCAATGCTTGTTTATTTTGGTAATTTTCTCTTGAGGCAGCATATCTACGACAAGGCACGCCCAAATGCTAAAAAACTCTTTGAAGGGGTTTAATTTTTCTTTAAACCGGACTTTGCAAACACCACTGTGGAGCGAAGATGGCGACTACGGCAGTTAATTAACCCCTTCCAAAAAGTAGGGGCAGAAGTCTATTCCAGAATAACTTTTGGCAGGTTCTACATGGCAAAATTTGTGTAGGAAATAAAGACCGCAGGACTTGTGCAGTGATTTCATACAAGTTGTAATGTCGATTTGGGTCCGAAAGATTTATTTCCTTTGAAGTTGTTGGAATTACTGTTTCAATCGAATGAGGGCCTTTCTCTTTTGCAACTTGTTTTACTCAGCACAGAGAGTGACATTAAGCTGTTAATACGTTTTTATTTATTTCATTATGACAGGGACTACGAGAGGTCCATTAAATTCAAATATCCGTGCAACCTCCCTTATGCATAGGGATTGGTATTATAAGTACTTCGGTTATTACTTACCCACCCCATGCACATATTTCACATAGGTACATTTCTGTAGGTCAAACCTATCTAAATGTACTAGGTAAAAAATGAACAGTACATTTAAATATATGAACAGAGAGCAGACGTTCTGCATGTAAGTTCATATTTTTATCAAGAAAACTCAGAATAGGAGGCATTTACTGCACCTGGAAAATACTGTACCACAGTGTTTTTGTAAATACTTCACCCTACTCATAGTGCAAGTAACTTTTCTACTATCCCTGCCCAGTGAATTAGTCCTCTGTGCCAAGTGGTGTGAGGGTGTATAAATACAGCTAGGTTCTCACTCAGCCGACATTCTGTAGTCTTACATGGGTCTCTCCAAGGCATGTATATTTACATTCTGAATTTTAGTGCAGCGCGGCCTTCGCCATTGCAGGTGAAATGTTTGAGTACTGGTTTGAATTTTATAGTGTTTTTGCCAAAGTACCACTTGAAGAAAAGTACAGCACATACAAAGGTCAAGGCGAGACAGGACAATAAATAGCTAAAGATAGACAGAAGGACTGGTTTCAGCAGGATGAAAGGGTTTCAAATGAGACAGAGACATCTGGTGTTGATTTACAAAGTTAATTTTTAACATAGGAAAACTCATCAGAAGTCCACCCATATGATTTGATTTCATAATTTTATGGGAGTGGATAAATCTAGAAGATGAGGAATGTCAGGCTATGCAAATCACAGATTTCCATGCATTGTTATAACTCTGGCAGAATAACCAGCGAGTTGTGTTTAGGTGAAAATGTGTCTCAGCTTATTTTTCATTTGTTCTGCACACATGGAAAATATTTTTACAGGCTGTGAATCTTTACCCTGTACCCCTATCAGGATGTTTGGTTATGTTCTACCACTTCTTTGCAAAATTAGGGCCCCATTATGGTTGATTAGATGGGGGGGTGGGGACCAGGGCTGGAGCTAACGATTCTGGCCTGTGTCCAGGCACCAGGAGTTACCAGGCAAGGAACCCGAAGATGTCTGTTTAGCCCATAATTTCCCAAACCAGGAGATTGGCGTATAATGGGCCCTCTACTCCAGGCATTTGGTGCTAAAGTAAAGACTTGGTTGGAAAACCAAAGACTTGCTATGATAACCCTGTGAAGGTAACTCAGAGGCACCCTCATCTACAGGCCTCCAGGAACCCGTAAACAATTCAGCGAAGCCATCACTGACTTCATCACCCACATGCCCTCGCCTCCGAAAACTACATTCTACTAGGAGACCTCAACTTCCACCTGGAAAAGAATAACGACTGCAACACCACCACCCTTCTTGACAAACCTGGCCAATCTCGGTCTAAAACAACTTGTTGACACCCCCACTCATGTTGCCGGACACACGCTCGACCCAATCTTCACCTCTAGCAAACACATCTCCTTCGATCTCACCATAGCTCTCCATTGGACGGACCACAGTTGTGTTCACTTCAGCTACAAAACCACCTTGAACCACAACCCCCCACAACCTATCCCCCGAAGAAAATGGAATAAAATCACCACCGATCAACTCCTCACATCGCTCAACCGAAACCCTCCCGCCCTCTCATCTGACCCAAACCAAGCTGCCATCGAATTCAAACAATGGATCACTCGCAGCGCCAACGAATTAGCACCCTTGAAAAACCATCACACCAAACATGGCAGCAAAAAGGCCCCCTGGTTCAACGAGGACCTTAAGAAATCCAAAAAATTATGCCGCACTCTAGAGAAACCCGTGCCCCCACCACATCTTCAACAAAGCAGACTCCATCATCGCACCCCTTCTCCGTGATGTCATCAACTGCTGCTTCATCTCTGCTACCTTCCCAGAAAGCTGGAAACATGCCGAAGTCAGCGCCCTCCTGAAGAAACCCACAGCAGACCCCTCTGAACTTAAAAACTACCGCCCCATATCCCTCCTCCCATTCCCGGCCAAAGTTATTGAGAAAGCCGTCAATAGCCAACTCGCCGCCTTCCTCGAATCCAACAACTCCCTCGATCCCTCACAGTCCGGCTTTCGAGCCAAACACAGTACCGAAACCGCCCTCATCGCAGCAACAGACGACATCCGAACACTACTGGACAACGGAGAAACAGTGGCCCTTATTCTACTCGACCTCTCCGCCGCCTTCGACACTGTCTGTCACAACACCCTCATACAACGCCTCAGCAACATCGGAATAAAAGGAAAAGCCTTGGACTGGATCATCTCATTCCTAGCTGGAAGGACTCAGAGAGTTCGTCTTTCCCCATTCAAATCTGAGGCCACCGAAGTCATCTGCGGTGTACCACAAGGATCATCACTCAGTACCACCCTCTTCAACATTTACATGAGCCCACTCGCTTCCATCGCGCGTCATCACAACCTTAACATCATCTCCTACGCTGACGACACCCAGCTGATCCTCTCCCTCACCAAAGACCCCAACACCGCCAAAACCAATCTTCACGAAGGCATGAAAGAAGTAGCCGTGTGGATGAAAAACAGCCGCCTTAAACTTAACTCAGACAAAACGTAAGTGCTCATCCTAGGACCATCCCCCTCTGCCTGGGACGACTCTTGGTGGCCTGCGGACCTGGGCTCAGCACCCACTCCCACAGACCACGCACGTAACCTTGGATTCGTCCTAGACTCCTCCCTCTCGATGACCAAACAAGTCAGCGCCGTCTCATCCTCCTGCTTCAACGTACTTCGTATGCTCAAAAAAATCTTCCATTGGATCCCCACCGAAACAAGAAAGACTGCCACCCACGCACTGGTTACGAGCCGACTAGACTACGGAAACACCCTCTACACTGGAATTACAGCCAAATTACAGAAAAAACTCCAACGCATCCAAAACGCTTCTGCGAGACTCATTCTGGACATCCCTCGCCAAGACCACATCACCGGCCACCTAAAAGACCTCCACTGGCTTCCCGTCAACAAGAGAATAACATTCCGTCTCCTCACCCACGCACACAAGGCCCTCTACAAACTAGGGCCCGAATGCCTCAACACTCGACTATCCTTCTACACACCCACCCGCCAACTAAGATCCTCCAACCAAGGCCTCGCTGCAGTTCCACGGATCCAAAGAACCACCATGGGAGGTAGATCCTTCTCCTACTTTGCGGCCAAGACCTGGAACTCACTACCCACTCACCTCCGCCTTACACAGAACCACACCTCCTTCAGAAAAGAACTTAAAACCTGGCTATTTGATAAATAATGAACCCCTCCCCAAGCGCCTTGAGACCCTCTGGGTGAGTAGTGCGCTATACAAATCCTTGAACTTGAACTTGAACTATGGGTGTTCCACTGTATTCCAAATGGCCACAGCCGCCCAGAGGGAATATCTATAAAAATGTTTGTCAACAGATGACATCTTTTGTGCTACTAAATTGAACCAAGGGGTGCAAAAGTTGTGAATCAGGCAAAGGACATCAGGGCACAATCCTAAGATGAGCGCACCTCAGAGGAAGTGGATCCCAAATTTTAGAAGGCAATAGTTCAAAGCAATGGAAGCGAGGTACCTGGAAAAGGTTACAATCAAACAATGGAGGTTTAAGAATAAGCCTATAGTATGGATATGGAAAAGGAGGCAAGCTCAATATGGCCACATCCACAAGGGTTTTTATTGGTTGCAAACTCTCTGATTTGCCAAATCAGAGGCTTTACGACTGGTGAAATCTTTTTTGTAATATACTAAACCAATTTAGGGATTCAGAAACGTTTATCTGAATCCCTAAATGGGTTTAGAAATGATTACCTCCTCGTAAGACCTCCCGTCACAATCAGTAAAGCATGAGCAATAGCTCCTCCCACAGAACTTCCAAGCAAAACCTCCCTTAACCCCATCCCTACCCTCCAGGCCACTCCCACATCCAGTGGCTCATAACCCCTGACCCACTGCAGCACATCCTGTACCATCAAGCACAAGAAGCCGGACAGGGATGGGATCCAGGTCTGTGACGGAGAGGTCTATGGAAGCGACTTCTAAATTGTGATAGTACCACGTAGCTGTGGTTTGCAACCATAATTCCGGTTGCGGATTTTAACTAGCTTCTGACTCCCACGTTGGAGTGGTAGCAGATTCGATAGAAGAGTCTCTTACAGCCCTTCCCCTTTAGGAATTGTTGTGGCTGACTCTGAGTGAGTAGACAGTGGTCCGGACCACCACTGCCTTCTCTCACAGATGTTTTTAAAAAATGGAAAACTTGTTTTTTAAGCAGCCCCATTACCGTTTAAGAAAATCTCTGATTAAAGAAAATTACATTTTAAATACTTTCGCAGCGATGATGGTCTGTTGTTGGTCAGCATGGCTGTGAATGTATCCCCCAAAGAAACCTATATTACATGCCGGGGGAAATTGTGTCATGGATCGGATTGATGAGCTAATCGAAGAATGTGAGGAAATACTGACTGCGAAATCTCCAAATAGTGGGAAGAACTGTGGGGGTGGAAGTAACTCGCATATTATCGATGGGCTAGGGGGTAAGAGGTATGTGACGGTAATTCCTGAAATGTTTTTGAACAAAACCAAAACGGTTGGTATTACAAATACTGTTGAATGTGATGGGGAAAGTATATTTGAAAACCTGGGTAATGAGCAAGTCCAGAACTCCTTTCCCTCGTCCCCCCTCCAGCCCAAGTCACCGGTCTTGCCGTGTAAAAATAGATTTTCAGTTTTGGCACAAACCGATATTCCTGACAGTAATCCTCCTTCACACGTTCCCCAGGGAGATACCTGCTTACGTGAGAGTGATTCCCAGTTGCAAACTACTTCTAGCATCTCAGCCCAAATAGAGTCAGATACTAACCCACTAACTTCAGTAGTTAAACAACTGTGTATTCTGATTGAGGCTATGCAAATTAAGTTAGACCATCTTACTGATGTAGTAAAGGAGGGCAAGGCTAGGCAGGCCATTGCTTCTTGCCCCACTTGTGTAGCCACAATGAAAGCTGGAGGGGTAAGTGGGTCCCGGCTTACAGAAGCTGCAATAGGCAGGGACAAGCAAAGCACCCGTGCAGAAACCGACATATTATATAGCGAGATGACTAGAACTGGGAGGGGTGTATTAAAAACAAACAATGAGTCTGCGAACGCCCCTAAGCAACCTGTCCGAACAGGGGGTGAGAATCATCAAGTAAACAGTGTTTCTGACACCTTGTTAACGGGTAGTTCTGTCATTGCTCCCAGGCAAACTCCGCTAACAGGGGGCGAGAATCATCAAGCAAGGAGGGGTACTGGTACTTTGCCAACTGTTAGTCATGTTAGATATGAGAGGGCTGATAGATTCATGAAGAATGGTAGGGATATGTTGAGTACAGGTATCTCTCGTTCAAGCCCAAATCCCTATGCGCGAAAGCCACCACTGGTCTACTTAGTTAATGTCCCTTAATTGAGCCCAGGAAAGGCCCCGGAAACCAATGAATCATTAATAAATAAAGCTGTACATTGGATAAGGTATGTCCGGGGCTGTAGATCTATTATTAGAGATGACATTATTAGCTCTAAACGGTTGTCATTCTCAGGGTACTCAGTAGACTGTATTGAGTTAAGATTTAAGAACACTGAGTTGGCTGAAAATGTAATTGATTTGGAATTTAGGAGTTGTTCTCCTGACCACTCTAGAGTACAAATGAGATCTTCTCCCCCCCAGAGATGGCCAATGCATTGTAAAGATCGCCTGGGACGGAATGTAGAGGGAAGCTCAGGCTTGGATCTTAACGATTGACTATTGAATGACTCAGTTCAGGCAGGAGGACCGGATGGACTGGTTAGAGCAAAACTATCCCAGTACAAAGTAGGGATTGAAGGTCCCAGCACGGAATTAATATCTATGAATACTTCTGTGGACCCCCCAAATTCTGTGGTAGATTTGAATTCTAGCATGAAGTCAAAAGCCAGTTCCTCAGTGGGATTGGACAAATCTTGTTCAATCCTATCTTGGAATGTGGCCGGCCTCAAATCTAAATTAGAATCCCCAGACTGGGCCTTATTTAATAACCAACATAAAATATGTATTTTCCAAGAAACCTGGTTATTAGAAGCTTTACATTTCCCAAGTTACCTGAACTACAGTGTACACGCAGTGAAGAGTGGTAGAGGACGCCCTTCGGGTGGCCTATCGATTTGGATCAGCCAGAGTCTTCATCTTATCATCAAACCCCTTGATTCTAACCATAAGGATCTCCAGATTCTTGCGCTCAGTAATAAAAATGGAAAGTCAGTCCACATTTATAACTTGTACGCAAGAAGCACGGGGGGTAGGAAGTCGGAAGTTTTAGCACGCCTGGACGAATGTATTGAATGTTATTCGCAGCATTCTTACATTATCCTAGGTGGAGATTTTAATACAACCTTTGAGCCCCTGTTAGGTGGGGACTGGAACGTCATGGATGATGAAGACAGAGAATGGGGTGTCCCGAAGCTTGAATTGGCTCCAGTTAAAAGGTGGACCGAACTCTCAACTCAGTTAAATTCATTTTGTCTGAATAAGGGGTTGAGAGCAACTAATGGCAGGACTATGCATGGTAAACTTGGGGCCAACACTTTAAGGATTGGCCCCCGAGAAAATAGAATCGACTACATCCTGATTAGTTTGGGGTTATGGACCCACCTAGTAGATATGATGGAAGTCGAAAGGGTTGAGAGTGATCATAACCCACTTTGCATGTCTTTGACCTATTAGGAGGAATCCACCGATACAGGGGGCGCTGGCCAAGTTTTGTCTAGTGATGTAGATGTGACAAATGACATGCGCCATCTTCGGTGGGCCAAAGTAGTAGAGTGCCAAGAGCACATTGATTTTATCACGAACAAGCTGTTAGAAGCTACAAGTAATCTGGGAGACCTTGCTAACAAAGGGGCAGCGATTTTAGCTCTAGAAAAGAGCACAAAGATCCATGAATCCTTTTTTATTGACCTAAGAAGCCTTTTTGTAAGACCATCAAAGCCGAGTGACAATCGTGCTTGCCACCCTACCCGTTGGTATACTCTGGAGTGTCGGAAGGCTCGACTGGACCTTGGTAGAGCTATAAAAAGTGAAACACGTAGTCATGTTCAGCTTGCCAGGGCGGCATACAAGAATGTAGTCTATAAATCAAAGCGAGCATGGGACGAACAAAGATGGCAGGATCTAAAAGAAGCAGGAACCCAAAAAGACCCAAGAAGATTCTGGAATGTCCTTAAGTGGGGTAGTGATGGGACTCCGGATAAACCCCAAAATTGGGTGGCTCAAGATGAATGGGTGGCCTACTTTAAACCTCAATACGCTAAAGGTCCGGAACCGAGCACAATCATGGAGATTCCGCACACATTCCCCATGGAAGATGTGTTTAATCTTGGCGAGGTTCTTATTGCCCTAGACCTGGTAGTTCCTGGTACAGCACCAGGTATAGACGGTGTCCCTGCTGACACTTTTTTGTATGAAAAAGAATTTTGGGCCAGGTACATATTGCTCCTAGCAAATGCCATAGCAAGAGGAGCGCCTATCCCTAAATCTTGGAACGGGGCTGGAATTATACCTGTGTTCAAGAAGGGAGATAAATCTCTACCTGGTAATTATCGCCCAATCAGCCTGATTGACACTATGCAAAAGGTCTTCGGTAGGTTAATTTTAAATAAGGTCTTAGAGTGGGAACAGAAGCAGAACATCCTATTCCACTTGCAGGCAGGATTCAGATCGTTTATCAGCACAGTTGACCAAGTGTTACACTTTGCTATGTTGTACTGGAACACTGTACAAATAGGCGGGGGTAGCCTATATGCTGCCTTTATAGATCTTAGGGCAGCATTTGATCTTGTCCCCCGTCCTATTTTGTGGAGCGTTCTCAAAGATATGGGAATGCCGAGTACCCTCCTTACTCTAATCATCAGATTACATGAGCAGAATTTCGCTCAGATTAGATGGGGGCGCCCAGGAAATGTTGCCCCCCAGTTTCCTGTGGAACGAGGGGTTAGACAAGGCTGTGTCCTTGCTCCAACTCTATTTTCCCTGTACATCAATGATGTGGCAAGTATGCTGATAGAATCAAATATCGCGCCCCTATTCTTGCAGGAGAAAAAATTCCCATTTTAATGTTTGCTGGCGACTGTTTGATCATTGCAAAAACCCCGAGTGGGTTGCAAAAGGCTTTAGGAATTTTTGAAAACTTTTGCACCGCTCGAGGTCTAGAGGTGAATGTTTTAAAATCTAAATTTATGTCTTTTAATGAATCGAAATCCTTCAAGGGTACTGTAATTATGAATGAATTGCCACTTGAGAAGGTCCAAGCTTTTAACTATCTGGGTGTTTGTATTCAGCACAACCTTTCCTGGAAGCTACAGACTGAGCTGGCGACCCTTAAACACCGACAGCTTGCTGGAGCTTTGAGACAAGAGCATTCTAGGTCGCTCACCAAGCCAATAGCCCCGACATTAACAGTGTACAATGGAAAAGTTGTTAGCTCTGTTTTATATGGTGTCGAAATTTGGGGATTCAAGAATCTGCAGAAATTGACATCTTCAGAAAATTTGTTTTTAAGAAATCTTACTAAGCTACCCCAGAGTACACCAATGTGTCCCTTATTATTTGATTTGGGTCTAAGCCCAATTACTCTACTTGCCTACTTACGCCCAGTTTTATACTGGAGACGTTTATGGATAACACCTGCACTGAGAATATTTGCAAATGGGCTTTTGGATATCATCAAATCTGACACTTTCCATAAGGTAAAGTGACTGTGTAAGATTGGAGAGACATTATTGAACCTAGGGTTGAATGAAATATGGGAAGATCCCTCAAACGCCAGGTTCCCCTCCAAAAAAGCTTTAAAAATTATGTATTGGGAGGCTGTTGCCTCGAAAACTTTTAGGAAAATTGCTCCACTTTCATTGACTGTTACCTTTTTGGTGATCAAGGATCGGCCCAGGTTCGAAGATTTTTGGGACTTCATTACACAACCCCTAGGCCGTAAGCTTTATTTCCAACTCAGAATTGGTAGTATACCGGTTAGAGCATTTACCAACCGTTGGTCTAGTGGAGGCAAAGTGGAGTGCCCGGGCTGTTTGTACCCTAAGGAAACTGTTGACCACCTACTGTTTGTTTGCCCTGTATATGCTACACCTCGCAGGGTGTGGCTAACTCCTATGTGCAAAACCTTGGACACCAGGAGTGGGTTGGTGGCTGTAAGATTAATCTGTACTTGCACTGATCAATTTGTGGCCATTGCTGTGGCAAAATATTTAGGTTGGGCTTGGGTAATAGGAAGTAAATTGCTGTAAATATACCCTACCCTTTTATAGATCTTTTAACCTATGTTTGGACCCAGTGTATGCACGTTAGTTCCCCTGAAGTATACTGTATATGTAAATACTTGAATGAATTTATTATGTGAACTTATTTTTAACTCTATTTACTGTCTTATCCTGTGATGAATTGTATTATTTTATATGCTTTTATGACAACAGTCGAATAAAGCGTGTTTGACATTGACATTGTATCCAATTGGAGGGAGTTGCAATTTAGGATCAGCCTAATAATGAATAGTAATTAAGCAAGTCGTTCTGCCACCACCTCAGAATGCTTACTCTGTGACACAATCTATTTTACCATGTTGGCTCGCAAACTAAGACTGGATTTGGAAAAAGTCGGTGAGAAATTCGGAACCGCTTTTGTGAGTCGTCTTAGTACATCTAGCCGAGTGTCACAGGAGCGATCAAGTGTATGAATAGATAACAAATTTAGAAAAAAATAAAATTTGTTTTCACTCAGGAGGCCTCTCAGGCTGCCAGCTAGTTTGAGATTAGAGAGGTAAATCAGAGAGTTAGTTTGGATTGTGTTGTAGGCAGAAGCTCTCAGTTTCAATTTTATTCTAGACATAAGACAATGTAACTAGACGAGGCTTGCAGTGATATTTCTGAATTTAACTGAAAATGGGATAAGTGGAGTGTAGAGCAGTTTTGAGTGGGAGGAGTTTGGAATGGGTGATGCCCAATAGAGTGCCCCTTTAATTATCTAAATGCACACGTTTCTGAATAAACTTGTAATCATTATTGGCATCTCGGGTTTAATCCTCTGCAGTGAACGCATCTAATCCAGCGGTTCATGCACTTGTTCACACCTCTAGAAAAAACGACAGATTCTGATGAGACTCAATGGAATGATGAAGATTTTTTAATAGTTCAAATGTCTAGGAACTGCCATGTGATATGTGTTTTTGGGCCTTCGATGATAGATTTTACCATGATAACGTTTCTGTAAGGAACACAACGTGTTGTCAAGGCTAATTCCTGTTTTTTTTTTTAATATATTGAGCCTATCGAATAAAGCATTATACTATTGAATGAAGATTAGTTTTGGGTGACAGTCTCGCCATTTTAAAACTGATGCATTTTCAAGATTAAAGGAAGACATGATTGCTGCTTTTTTATTTTATGCGACCAGCAACCATTGACAAAGCCAATAGTTCTGGCTTGTCGCAAGTGTAACGTTACTTGTTGTGTTATATGGATACAATGACAGAAGACGCAAAATACCAGTCAGGCGGTACACTATACTAAGCACAGGTTTTTAGCTTAGGTGTTTAAAGCCACGCCCTTAATTACATCAAACATCCACTTTGGAGAAACCCCCCCAGATTGTTCATCCCATTTAAAGCCCTGGAAACAACACCATGTCACAGACACCGCATGGCCTTGCACTGTGCATCATGCGTGACTCATGACTCAGATTGCCTATGTGCAAGGGCATAGTGAACCCTTCCCCGCCCCGCCCCTTGCTTTAGGAACTAGAGCAAGGGTGACGTTCTTGATGGGCTTCTTCTGTCTGCAACTCTGCAGACAAAGGCTCAGTTCATAATTAAAATCAAAATGTGGGTGAGTGAGTAAGTGAAGGGATGGGTGGATGGCTGAATAGATTAGTGAAAGGGTGAATGGATGAATGAGAGGATGAATGGATGGATAATGAGAGAAAGGATGGATGGATGAGTAGAAGGATGGATAAGACAAAATGTAAAAAGATAGATGTATGGGTGGAAGGCTAGAAGGATTGGTAAAAGGGTGGATGGATGAGTGAAAGGATGGAGAGAGGAGTTAAAGGGTGGATGATGAGCGAGTGAATGGGTGGATGGATAAGTAAAATGATGGATGGATTCATGAATTGATAAGTGAACGGGTGAATGGATGGACCGATGAGTGAAAGGGTGGATGTAAGGATGGATGAGTGAGTAAAAGGGAGTGAAAGGGAGGGTAGATGGACAAAAGGATGGATAGATGAGTGAAGGAGTGAATGGGTGGATGGATGACTGATAGGGTCAATGAATGGATTCATGAGTGGATGAGTAGATGGATGGGTGGAAGGAAGGATGGCTAAGTGAAAGGGTCGATGGAGAGAGAAAGGGAGGATGGATGGATGACTGAAAGGGTGAATGGGTGGAAGGAAAAGTAAGTGAAAGGATGACTGGATGGGTGAAAGGCTAAAAGGCCGGATGGATGAGTGAGTGGATGGGTGAAAGAGTGGATGGATGAGTGTACCGATGGATAGGGTGAAAGGGTGGATGGCAGGCGCGGTTCGTTCATTGGGGCGTGGGGGCGTAGCCCCCCCTGCCCGACGACGCCCGCAGCTCCCTCATGACAATCATGTCAATGAATCAACATGACGTCAGACCGCCGGGCGGGCGTCATGTTGATTCATTGACATGATTGTACAGGCGGCAACACAAGTACGCATGCGTGGGGACGGAGGGTGAATTTTTACCCGTGCCCACGCATGCGCACTTGTGTTTTGGCGGCGTTGCGCATGCCCATCAGGAGCCCCAAGGTGTGCTGCGGGCGAGAGGGTACCTGTGCCCCTGGCGCCAGGATTGGCCAGGGGCGCTGTGAGCCTGTGACGTGTGGGGAGCAGAGCCCAGAGGTGGCGCGGACCGGGACCGGCAGCAAGGTAAGAGTGTGTGTTTTTCGGTGTTCCAGTAAACTAGCTTGCATAAATGACTTGAGATAGTTCAGTGTGTTAAAGCATCTGCTGCAGAAATGTGTGTGTCTATTCCAGGTCACCCGTTTATTTCACGGCATGGGGTTTTGGAAATGTAAAAATTCTCAGAATTTCTATTTTGATAGTTGCAACAACAGCCTTCAACAGATTTCATTTTATAAACATTTTCCAGAAAATTAGTTAACAACTTTGTCACCACAAATATAATGTACTCTTTGAACTAAGGTTATAACATTTCAAAATGTTAACAAACGGTAGAGGCGGAATAGCATGATATATGCATTTATTATTGCATGCATGTTGGTGTATGTTTGTATGTGAATTTGTATAGTACATACCTAGGGCTTACAGGATGGCAAATACATGGGCGGTAGAAGGTTTCCAGCATAAAAAGGTAGGGGTGATGTAATATGTAAACTGGTACATCCTTCAACATCGATCCTAAAGGCTTGTTAGAGTCCATAATTTATTTTTATATGGTCATAAAAATACATGAATGATGGATTGATGCAGGGTGGGTGCATTAATGATTGTTCAGTGGATGGGTGGATGGATGCATGAATGATGGATGCAGGATGGATGGGTGGGTGGATGGGTGGATGCATGAATGAATGATGTATGGATGCAGGATGGGTGGATGGATGGGTGGATGCATGGATGATGTATGGATGTATGGATGGATGCATGGGTGCATGCATTATGGGTGGATGCATGATGGATGGATGGATGGATGGATGGATGGATGGATGGGTGGATGGATGGATGGATGCATGAATGATGTATGGATGGATGCATGCATGATGGATGGATTGGTGGATGGATGGATGGATTGGTGGGTGCATGAATGAATGATGTATGGATGCAGGATGGATGGGTGGGTGGATGGATGGGTGGATGTCTGAATGATGTATGGATGGATGCATGCATGATGGGTGGATGCATGATGGATGGATGGGTGGATGCATGAATGAATGATGTATGGATGGATGCAAGGTGGTTCGGGCTCGCTCGCTGCGCTCGATCGCTGCGGTGCAATATGCAAATTAGTTTACGCCCACCACTTTCAAATGTCACCAGCCGCCCCTGGTGGATGGATGTATAATGAATGAATGAGTGAAAGGGTGGATGGAGAGATGGATGAGTGAAATGATTGATGGAAGGATCCATGATGGATAGGTTTGCAAATGGTTGAATATGTTTGGATATGGATGGACTTAATCATATACTATTGCGCGACCTCCTCTGATGTGTCTGCGCGTGAGCAGCTCTGAATGTGCAGCGCGCGCTCCTTGTTCTTCCGTTTGAAATATCAGCGGAGAGTTTCTTACCACATTGCGGGTCTGTGTAGCACCAATCTGAAAGAGAACAAGAGGGACACTTTTAGTCAGCATGGGGACACGGGAGCAGGATAGGAGAATGATGGGCACGGAGGGTGGATGGGGTGGGCCCGGTGGGGGAATGCTTGGACTCCGAAGAGGCATTAGGGGACAGGCAGCGGGTGACGACATCTGAGGGACAGGCTTGGAGACAGAGGAGACTGCAACAGTGATGAGCAAGGCATAAAGATTGGGGGTCACCAGGGGGGCGGACTGAGAGAATGATGGGCACTGGGGACAGGCTCTGAGATTAAAAAGACACTGGGGAATGTTGGACACAGAGGACAGTCTTGGAGGAAGTGACGTTAAGGCACAGGCAGGGAGAATGCTGGCGGGGGCCGACACTGGGGGTAGTTGTGGAGAATGAGAATCGGGCAGACTGAGATGGTGAAAATTCTGCAAGGGACGGTCTCGGAGTCAGGAGGCCGCAGACGACAAACTGGGAGACGGAGAGTGGAAACGGGGGCGCAACTGAGGAACTAGAGGTGCGAGGGATTACAGAGAACGGAAAAAGAGGACTCTGAGATGCAGACACCATAGTGCCAACATCAGCCCAGACCGCTCACAACAACTTCCCAAATAACAAACACCACACAATGTTTTCGTTGGAGAAAGTTGTTGCAGCTTTATTTGCATAAACATTATGCCAACATGTTGGGTTATTTTACGGGCGATCCAGGGTCTCTCGCCACCTGCCCACCTGATAAGCCATCCAGGGGGCGCAGGACGAGGAGGCATCCTACAGCCGGCTCTGGGACTGAGGGGCCAGGGTTCGGGGTCCCTGGGAGACAGGCGGTGAACAGCCTGGTTTGAGTTATTTTACATGGAGTATATTTATATAGCGCGGGGCTATCGAGGGCGAGGGGCACAGCTGAAGGGCTTTAGCGAAATACTCCTTAATACCTATCTGCAGACTACTGCTGCACTGCTCAAAGCGACCACTTGGGGGCGCTGGTGTGTCTTGCGGAAGCGTTTCGTTTGATCGCGCGACTGTCACTTCATTCTGCAGACCTGGGATAGATTAGACACTCCTGCACCAGCCAGCATCGCCTCCAAGTTTCACGCCTGCCTGCCTGCTAAGAGTGTTTATTTTCTTTCCATTCAACGACATTGTCGGGAGGGGGAAGGTTAAGTTAGAATACTCGGTGATCAGTGCAAAGTGCATATTTTAATTCAGACAACAAAAAGAAGCGAGCGCCTGGACAGGTGAGCCGTCTCCGCTCTGCCGACAGATGAAACTATCCGCTTTAGGAGCCAGACCTGCACTGCAATGCGCTCAGAGTCCTATATTGGTAATGCTGCAGCGCTAAAAGGAGGGACATTGCCCCCTTCATGGCTCGGGATGCCGTGCACCCGCCCCCGTTCTTCAGGTGGGGTTTTGTGATTCTTGGCATGGGCGCAACAATCATGCGTGCATGCTCAGTGCCCGATGCGACTCAGAGGTGGACTATGTGACCTGGAAGGAAACACCACGTGAACCCTTCTTTACTGAAAGCTGAAAACAGCTCACGGGAGCAGTGGTCGCAGCCACAGAATATAGTAGCAGGAAATGAAAGGCATTTTTTTATTTGTGCTCCCTGGGAATGTCCGATCCTGTTTTAAATTAGTCTGTCAGGCCCCTTCAGATGGGCCCTTTTCTCCATCCATGGGGACGTGGATGGCACAGATGTGATTGCCATCTGTATGTGCAGTAGCATGTACTGGGAGGGAATGAAGTGGGGGGGACTAACCTGGTTAGGTAGTATGCAAGTAAAATCATGACACGTGCCAAAACAGCGCCTGATGTCACGACGCGCCACATTTCACTTGATATACCAGGAAGTGACCTCACCGGATCTGAAATCACAAGAAGTGACATCAGATATTAAGACCTCATACTTGTTTATCAGGTATATAATTAGTACGTATCAGCACATTTGAGATTTAACAAATGAGATTTGGCGTTGGGTTGTGCCCAAAAAGTGGCGCAACCCCGACGCAAAATCTGGGCCTCAAATAATATATTTATTTTTTTATCTATATCACAATATATATCTGTTGGTTATCTTCAGTACCTCTGTTGGGTGCCTAAAGTATTTCTGTTTGGTGTCTATAGTATTTCTGTTGTAATCTGCAGTACCTCTGTTGTGGTCTGCAGTACCTCTGTTGGGGTCTTCGGTATCTTTGTTTGGTGTCTGCAGTACCTCTGTTTGGTGCCTACAGTTGATCTGTTTGGAGTCTGCAGAATCTCTGTTGGGGTCTTCAGTGTCACTGTTAGGTGTCTGCAGTATCACTGTTGGGTGTCTCCAGTACTTCTATTGGTGTCTAAAGTATCTCTGTTGTGGTCTGCAGTACCTCTGCTGTGGTCTGCAGTACCTCTGTTGTGGTCTGCAGTACCTCTGTTGTGGTCTGCAGTACCTATTTTGTGGTCTGCAGTACCTCTTTTGTGGTCTGCAGTACCTCTGTTGTGGTCTGCAGTACCTCTTTTGTGGTCTGCAGTAGCTCTTTAATGGTCTGCAGTACCTCTTTTGCGGTCTGCAGTACCTCTGTTGTGGTCTGCAGTACATCTGTTGTGGTCTGCAGTACCTCTTTTGTGGTCTGCAGTACCTCTGTTGTGGTCAGCAGTACCTCTGTTGTGGTCTGCAGTACCTCTGTTGTGGTCTGCAGTACCTATTTTGTGATCTGCAGTACCTCTGTTGTGGTCTGCAGTACCTCTTTTGTGGTCTGCAGTACCTCTTTTGTGGTCTGCAGTACCTCTGTTGTGGTCTGCAGTACCTCTGTTGTGGTCTGCAGTACCTCTTTTGTGGTCTGCAGTACCTCTTTTGTGGTCTGCAGTACCTCTGTTGTGGTCTGCAGTACCTCTGTTGTGGTCTGCAGTACCTCTTTTGTGGTCTGCAGTACCTCTTTTGCGGTCTGCAGTACCTCTGTTGTGGTCTGCAGTACATCTATTGTGGTCTGCAGTACCACTTTTGCGGTCTGCAGTACCTCTGTTGTGGTCTGCAGTACCTCTTTTGTGGTCTGCAGTACCTCTTTTGCGGTCTGCAGTACCTCTGTTGTGGTCTGCAGTACCTCTTTTGTGGTCTGCAGTACCTCTGTTGTGGTTTGCAGTACCTCTTTTGTGGTCTGCAGTACCTCTTTTGCGGTCTGCAGTACCTCTGTTGTGGTCTGCAGTACATCTGTTGTGGTCTGCAGTACTTCTTTTGTGGTCTGCAGTACCTATTTTGTGGTCTGCAGTACCTCTGTTGTGGTCTGCAGTACCTCTTTTGTGGTCTGCAGTACCTCTGTTGGGGTCTGCAGTACCTCTGTTGTGGTCTGGAGTATCTCTGTTAGGTGTCTGCAGTTCATCTGTTGGGGTCTGCAGTATCTGTTGGGTGTTTCCAGTACCTCTGTTGGGGTCTGCACTACCTCTGTTGTGGTCTGAAGTACATCTGTTGTGGTCTGTAGTACCTCTTTTGTGGTCTGCAGTACCTATTTTGCGGTCTGCAGTACCTCTGTTGTGGTCTGCAGTACCTCTTTTGTGGTCTGCAGTACCTCTGTTGTGGTCTGCAGTACCTATTTTGTGGTCTGCAGTACCTCTTTTGCGGTCTGCAGTACCTCTGTTGTGGTCTGCAGTACCTCTTTTGTGGTCTGCAGTACCTCTTTTGCGGTCTGCAGTACCTCTGTTGTGGTCTGCAGTACATCTGTTGTGGTCTGCAGTACTTCTTTTGTGGTCTGCAGTACCTATTTTGTGGTCTGCAGTACCTCTATTGTGGTCTGCAGTACCTCTGTTGTGGTCTGCAGTACCTCTGTTGGGGTCTGCAGTACCTCTGTTGTGGTCTGGAGTATCTCTGTTAGGTGTCTGCAGTTCATCTGTTGGGGTCTGCAGTATCTGTTGGGTGCTTCCAGTACCTCTGTTGGGGTCTGCAGTATATCTGGTAGGTGTCTGCAGTACCTCTGTCGTGGCCTGCAGTACCTCTGTTGTGGTCTGCAGTACCTCTTTTGTGGTCTGCAGTACCTCTGTTGTGGTCTCCAGTACCTCTTTTGTGGTCTCCAGTACCTCTTCTGTGGTCTGCAGTACCTCTGTTAAGGTCTGCAGTATCTCTGGTAGGTGTCTGCAGTACCTCTGTTGTGGTCTGCAGTACCTCTGTTGTGGTCTGCAGTATCTGTTGGGTGTTTACAGTACCTCTGTTGGGGTCTGCAGCACCCCTGTTGGGGTCTGCAGTATCTCTGGTAGGTGTCTGCAGTACCTCTTCTGTGGTCTGCAGTACCTCTTTTGTGGTCTCCAGGACATCTTTTGTGGTCTCCAGTACCTCTGTTAAGGTCTGCAGTATCTCTGTTGGGGTCTGCAGTATCTCTGGTAGGTGTATGCAGTACCTCTTTTGTGGTCTGCAGTATCTGTTGGGTGTTTCCAGTACCTCTGTTGGGGTCTGCAGTACCTCTGTTGGGGTCTGCAGTATCTCTGGTAGGTGTCTGCAGTACCTCTGTTGGGGTCTGCAGTACCTCTGTTGTGGTCTGCAGTACATCTTTTGTGGTCTGCAGTACCTCTTTTGCGGTCTGCAGTACCTCTGTTGTGGTCTGCAGTACCTCTTTTGTGGTCTGCAGTACCTCTTTTGCGGTCTGCAGTACCTCTGTTGTGGTTTGCAGTACCTCTTTTGTGGTCTGCAGTACCTCTTTTGCGGTCTGCAGTACCTCTGTTGTGGTCTGCAGTACATCTGTTGTGGTCTGCAGTACTTCTTTTGTGGTCTGCAGTACCTATTTTGTGGTCTGCAGTACCTCTGTTGGGGTCTGCAGTACCTCTGTTGTGGTCTGGAGTATCTCTGTTAGGTGTCTGCAGTTCATCTGTTGGGGTCTGCAGTATCTGTTGGGTGTTTACAGTACCTCTGTTGGGGTCTGCACTACCTCTGTTGTGGTCTGCAGTACATCTGTTGTGGTCTGTAGTACCTCTTTTGTGGTCTGCAGTACCTATTTTGCGGTCTGCAGTACCTCTGTTGTGGTCTGCAGTACCTCTTTTGTGGTCTGCAGTACCTCTGTTGTGGTCTGCAGTACCTCTTTTGTGGTCTGCAGTACCTCTTTTGCGGTCTGCAGTACCTCTGTTGTGGTCTGCAGTACCTCTTTTGTGGTCTGCAGTACCTCTTTTGCGGTCTGCAGTACCTCTGTTGTGGTCTGCAGTACATCTGTTGTGGTCTGCAGTACTTATTTTGTGGTCTGCAGTACCTATTTTGTGGTCTGCAGTACCTCTGTTGTGGTCTGCAGTACCTCTGTTGTGGTCTGCAGTACCTCTGTTGGGGTCTGCAGTACCTCTGTTGTGGTCTGGAGTATCTCTGTTAGGTGTCTGCAGTTCATCTGTTGGGGTCTGCAGTATCTGTTGGGTGCTTCCAGTACCTCTGTTGGGGTCTGCAGTATATCTGGTAGGTGTCTGCAGTACCTCTGTCGTGGCCTGCAGTACCTCTGTTGTGGTCTGCAGTACCTCTTTTGTGGTCTGCAGTACCTCTGTTGTGGTCTCCAGTACCTCTTTTGTGGTCTCCAGTACCTCTTCTGTGGTCTGCAGTACCTCTGTTAAGGTCTGCAGTATCTCTGGTAGGTGTCTGCAGTACCTCTGTTGTGGTCTGCAGTACCTCTGTTGTGGTCTGCAGTATCTGTTGGGTGTTTACAGTACCTCTGTTGGGGTCTGCAGCACCCCTGTTGGGGTCTGCAGTATCTCTGGTAGGTGTCTGCAGTACCTCTTCTGTGGTCTGCAGTACCTCTTTTGTGGTCTCCAGGACATCTTTTGTGGTCTCCAGTACCTCTGTTAAGGTCTGCAGTATCTCTGTTGGGGTCTGCAGTATCTCTGGTAGGTGTATGCAGTACCTCTTTTGTGGTCTGCAGTATCTGTTGGGTGTTTCCAGTACCTCTGTTGGGGTCTGCAGTACCTCTGTTGGGGTCTGCAGTATCTCTGGTAGGTGTCTGCAGTACCTCTGTTGGGGTCTGCAGTATCTCTGGTAGGTGTCTGCAGTACCTCTTTTGTGGTCTGCAGTACCTCTGTTGGGGTCTGCAGTATCTCTGGTAGGTGTCTGCAGTACCTCTTCTGTGGTGTGCAGTACCACTTTTGTGGTCTGCAGTACCTCTGTTGTGGTCTGCAGTATCTCTTTTGTGGTCTGCAGTACCTCTGTTAAGGTCTGCAGTGTCTCTGGTAGGTGTCTGCAGTACCTCTTTTGTGGTCTGCAGTACCTCTTTTGTGGTCTGCAGTACCTCTTTTGTGGTCTCCAGTACCTCTTTTGTGGTCTCCAGTACCCCTTCTGTGGTCGGCAGTACCTCTGTTAAGGTCTGCAGTATCTCTGGTAGGTGTCTGCAGTACCTCTGTTGTGGTCTGCAGTACCTCTGTTGTGGTCTGCAGTACCTCTGTTAAGGTCTGCAGTATCTCTGGTAGGTGTCTGCAGTACCTCTGTTGTGGTCTGCAGTACCTCTGTTGTGGTCTGCAGTACCTCTGTTGTGGTCTGCAGTACCTCTTTTGTGGTCTGCAGTACCTCTGTTGAGGTATGCCGTACCTCTGTTGTGGTCTGCAGTACCTCTGTTAGGTGTCTTCAGTTCCTCAGTTGGGGTCTGCAGTATCTGTTGGGTGTTTCCAGTGCCTCTGTTGGGGTCTGCAGCACCTCTGTTGGGGTCTGCAGTATCTGTTGGGTGTTTCCAGTGCCCCTCTTGGGGTCTGCAGTACCTCTGTTGGAGTTTACAGTATCTCTGTTGGGGTCTGCAGTTCCTCAGTTGGGGTCTGCAGTATCTGTTGGGTATTTCCAGTACCTCTGTTGGGGTCTGCAGCACCCCTGTTGGGGTCTGCAGTATCTCTGGTAGGTGTCTGCAGTACCTTTGTTGGGGTCTGCAGTATCTGTTGGGTGTGTCCAGTACCTCTGTTGGGGTCTGCAGTATCCCTGTTGGGGTCTGCAGTATCTCTGGTGGGTGTCTGCAGTACCTCTTTTGTGGTCTGCAGTATCTCTTGGGTGTTTCCAGTACCTCTGTTGGGGTCTGCAGCACCTCTGTTGGGGTCTGCAGTATCTCTGGTAGGTGTATGCAGTACCTCTGTTGGGGTCTGCAGTATCTGTTGGGTGTTTCCAGTACCTCTGTTGGGGTCTGCAGTATCTCTGGTGGGTGTCTGCAGTACCTCTGTTGTGGTCTGCAGTATCTCTTGGGTGTTTTCAGTACCTCTGTTGGGGTCTGCAGTACCTCTGTTGGGGTCTGCAGTATCTCTGGTAGGTGTCTGCAGTACCTCTGTTGGGGTCTGCAGTATCTTTGGTAGGTGTCTGCAGTACCTCTTTTGTGGTCTGCAGTACCTCTGTTGGGGTCTGCAGTATCTCTGGTAGGTGTCTGCAGTACCTCTTCTGTGGTGTGCAGTACCTCTTTTGTGGTCTGCAGTACCTCTTTTGTGGTCTCCAGTACCCCTTCTGTGGTCGGCAGTACCTCTGTTAAGGTCTGCAGTATCTCTGGTAGGTGTCTGCAGTACCTCTGTTGTGGTCTGCAGTACCTCTGTTGTGGTCTGCAGTACCTCTGTTGTGGTCTGCAGTACCTCTTTTGTGGTCTGCAGTACCTCTGTTGAGGTCTGCAGTACCTCTGTTGTGGTCTGCAGTACCTCTGTTAGGTGTCTTCAGTTCCTCAGTTGGGGTCTGCAGTATCTGTTGGGTGTTTCCAGTGCCTCTGTTGGGGTCTGCAGCACCTCTGTTGGGGTCTGCAGTATCTGTTGGGTCTTTCCAGTGCCCCTCTTGGGGTCTGCAGTACCTCTGTTGGAGTTTACAGTATCTCTGTTGGGGTCTGCAGTTTCTCAGTTGGGGTCTGTAGTATCTGTTGGGTATTTCCAGTACCTCTGTTGGGGTCTGCAGCACCCCTGTTGGGGTCTGCAGTATCTCTGGTAGGTGTCTGCAGTACCTTTGTTGGGGTCTGCAGTATCTGTTGGGTGTGTCCAGTACCTCTGTTGGGGTCTGCAGTATCCCTGTTGGGGTCTGCAGTATCTCTGGTAGGTGTCTGCAGTACCTCTTTTGTGGTCTGCAGTATCTCTTGGGTGTTTCCAGTACCTCTGTTGGGGTCTGCAGCACCTCTGTTGGGGTCTGCAGTATCTCTGGTAGGTGTATGCAGTACCTCTGTTGGGGTCTGCAGTATCTGTTGGGTGTTTCCAGTACCTCTGTTGGGGTCTGCAGTATCCCTGTTGGGGTCTGCAGTATCTCTGGTGGGTGTCTGCAGTACCTCTTTTGTGGTCTGCAGTATCTCTTGGGTGTTTTCAGTACCTCTGTTGGGGTCTGCAGTACCTCTGTTGGGGTCTGCAGTATCTCTGGTAGGTGTCTGCAGTACCTCTGTTGGGGTCTGCAGTATCTCTGGTAGGTGTCTGCAGTACCTCTTTTGTGGTCTGCAGTACCTCTGTTGGGGTCTGCAGTATCTCTGGTAGGTGTCTGCAGTACCTCTTCTGTGGTGTGCAGTACCTCGTTTGTGGTCTGCAGTACCTCTGTTGTGGTCTGCAGTATCTCTTTTGTGGTCTGCAGTACCTCTGTTAAGGTCTGCAGTATCTCTTGTAGGTGTCTGCAGTACCTCTTTTGTGGTCTGCAGTACCTCTTTTGTGGTCTGCAGTACCTCTGTTGTGGTCTCCAGTACCTCTTTTGTGGTCTCCAGTACCTCTTCTGTGGTCTGCAGTACCTCTGTTAAGGTCTGCAGTATCTCTGGTAGGTGTCTGCAGTACCTCTGTTGTGGTCTGCAGTACCTCTGTTGTCGTCTGCAGTACCTCTGTTGTGGTCTGCAGTACCTCTTTTGTGGTCTGCAGTACCTCTGTTGAGTTCTGCAGTACCTCTGTTGTGGTCTGCAGTGCCTCTGTTAGGTGTCTGCAGTTCCTCAGTTGGGGTCTGCAGTATCTGTTGGGTGTTTCCAGTACCTCTGTTGTGGTCTGCAGTATCTCTGGTAGGTGTCTGCAGTACCTCTGTTGGGGTCTGCAGTATCTGTTGGGTGTTTCCAGTACCCCTCTTGGGGTCTGCAGTACCTCTGTTGGAGTTTACAGTATCTCTGTTGGGGTCTGCAGTTTCTCAGTTGGGGTCTGCAGTATCTGTTGGGTGTTTCCAGTACCTCTGTTGGGGTCTGCAGCACCTCTGTTGGGGTCTGCAGTATCTGTTGGGTGTTTCCAGTACCCCTCTTGGGGTCTGCAGTACCTCTGTTGGAGCTTACAGTATCTCTGTTGGGGTCTGCAGTTTCTCAGTTGGGGTCTGCAGTATCTGTTGGGTATTTCCAGTACCCCTCTTGGGGTCTGCAGTACCTCTGTTGGAGTTTACAGTATCTCTGTTGGGGTCTGCAGTTCCTCCGTTGGGGTCTGCAGTATCTTTTGGGTATTTCCAGTACCTCTGTTGGGGTCTGCAGCACCCCTGTTGGGGTCTGCAGTATCTCTGGTAGGTGTCTGCAGTACCTCTGTTGGGGTCTGCAGTATCTGTTGGGTGTGTCCAGTACCTCTGTTGGGGTCTGCAGTATCCCTGTTGGGGTCTGCAGTATCTCTGGTGGGTGTCTGCAGTACCTCTTTTGTGGTCTGCAGTATCTCTTGGGTGTTTCCAGTACCTCTGTTGGGGTCTGCAGCACCTCTGTTGGGGTCTGCAGTATCTCTGGTAGGTGTATGCAGTACCTCTGTTGGGGTCTGCAGTATCTGTTGGGTGTTTCCAGTACCTCTGTTGGGGTCTGCAGTATCTCTGGTAGGTGTCTGCAGTACCTCTGATGGGGTCTGCAGTATCTTTTGGGTGTTTCCAGTACCTCTGTTGGGGTCTGCGGTACCTCTGTTGGAGTTTGAAGTATCTCTGTTGGGTATTTGCAGTATCTGTGCTTTGGTGTCTGTAGAAGGTCCACTATGTGTCTGTAGTTCTTCTGCTGTAATTCTGCAGGAGCTCAGTTGGCTGCAGTAGCTCCTTTGGGTGTCTGTATGAACGCCACGAGATGTATGCTGGGTCCCCGCTGGATGTCTGCAGGAGCTCTGTTGGGTGGATGCAGGTGTTCAGGCACCTGCGCCAGTTTTGTTGGGTGTCCACAGGAACTCCATGGGTGTCTGCAAGAGCTCTTTTGGGTGTCTGCATGAGTACCGCGAGGTGCATACAGAGTTTCTGTTGGGTGTCTGCATTGGCCCTGCTCGTTGCCTGCAGGAGCTCCATTGGATACTCTGGGTGCCAGTAATAACTGTGTGTTTTCAGCAACTTTAGTGGGTGTTTGCAGGAGCTCATTGTGCCCGATAACTTCGTTGGGTGTCTGCAGGAGCTCTGTTGTGTCTGATTGGAGGAGCTCAGATGCTTGCAGTAGTTCCGGTGGACCGTGGATGGGTGCAGAAGCTCAGTTGGATGTCTGCAACGGCCATAATTCTGTTTGCAGGACTTCAAATGCTTACAAGAGATCGGCTGGGTATCTGCATCAGCTCCGTTGGGCATTTGCAGGAGCTCCGTTGGGTGTCTGCAGGAGCTCCGAGGGGAGGCCGTGAGACCACCTGAGGACCGGCTGAAAGAAGAGCAGGCTGAGAGACTGACTTACGTCATCGGACAGGCAGACGGCATGAGCCGCATGGGGCAGGCTGGAGGCAGAGCAGTGAGCTGCAGAGTGACTAACGAAGCATCAAGGAGCAGACTGGGAGATTGAGGGAAGCACCAGATGACAGGTTGGAAGACTCAGTCACTCAGGCTGGAAGACTCAATCACTCAGGCTGGAAGACTCAGTCACTCAGGCTGGAAGACTCAGTCACAAAGGATGGAAGACTCAGTCACTCAGGCTGGAAGACTCAATCACTCAGGCTGGAAGACTCAGTCACTTAGGATGGAAGACTCAGTCACTCAGGCTGGAAGACTCAATCACTCAGGCTGGAAGACTCAGTCACTTAGGATGGAAGACTCAGTCACTCAGGCTGGAAGACTGAATCACTCAGGCTGGAAAACTCAGTCACTTAGGATGAAAGACTCAGTCACTTAGGATAAAAGACTCAGTCACTCAGGCTAAAAGACTCAATCACTCAGGCTGAAAGACTCAATCACTCAGGCTGGAAGACTCGGACACTTAGGATGGAAGACTCAATCACTCAGGATGGAAGACTCAATCACTCAGGCTGGAAGACTCGGTCACTCAGGCTGGAAAACTCAGTCGCTTAGGATGGAAGACTCAGTCACTCAGGCTGGAAGACCCAGTCACTTAGGATGGAAGACTCAATCACTCAGGATGGAAGACTCAATCACTCAGGCTGGAAGACTCAGTCACTTAGCATGGAAGACTCAGTCACTCAGGCTGGAAGACTCAGGCTGGAAAACTCAGTCACTTAGGATGGAAGACTCAGTCACTTAGGATAGAAGACTCAGTCACTTAGGATAGAAGACTCAGTCACTTAGGATGGAAGACTCAGTCACTTAGGATGGAAGACTCAGTCACTCAGGCTGAAAGACTCAATCACTCAAGCTGAAAGACTCAATCAATCAGGCTGGAAGACTCGGTCACTCAGGCTGGAAAATTCAGTCACTTAGGATGGAAGACTCAATCACTCAGGCTGGAAGACTCGGTCACTCAGGCTGGAAAACTCAGTCGCTTAGGATGGAAGACTCAGTCACTCAGGCTGGAAGACTCAGTCACTTAGGATGGAAGACTCAATCACTCAGGATGGAAGACTCAATCACTCAGGCTGGAAGACTCAGTCACTTAGGATGGAAGACTCAGTCACTCAGGCTGGTAGACTCAGGCTGGAAACTCAGTCACTTAGGATGGAAGACTCAGTCACTTAGGATGGAAGACTCAGTCACTTAGGATAGAAGACTCAGTCACTCAGGCTGAAAGACTCAATCACTCAGGCTGAAAGACTCAATCACTCAGGCTGGAAAACTCAGTCACTTAGGATGGAAGACTCAATCACTCAGGCTGGAAGACTCGGTCACTCAGGCTGGAGAACTCAGTCACTCAGGATGGAAGACTAAGTCACTCAGGCTGGAAGACTCAGTCACTTAGGATGGAAGACTCAGTCACTCAGGCTGGAAGACTCAATCACTCAGGCTGGAAGACTCAGTCACTTAGGATGGAAGATTCAGTCACTCAGGCTGGAAGACTCAGTCACTTAGGATGGAAGACTCAGTCACTCAGGCTGGAAGACTCCATCACTCAGGCTGGAAGACTCAGTCCCTTAGGATGGAAGACTCAGTCACTTAGGCTGGAAGGCTCGGTCACTTAGGCAGAGACACTCAGTCACTTAGGATGGAAGACTCAGTCACTTAGGATGGAAGACTCAGTCACTTAGGCTGGAAGACTCAGTCACTTAGGATGGAAGACTCAGTCACTTAGGATGGAAGACTCAGTCACTTAGGATGGAAGACTCAGTCACTCAGGCTGGAAGACTCAATCACTCAGGCTGAAAGACTCAATCACTTAGGATGGAAGACTCAGTCTCTCAGACTGGAAGACAATCTCTCAGGCTGGAAGACAATCACTCAGGCTGGAAGACTCAGTCACTCAGGCTGGAAGACTCAATCACTCAGGCTGGAAGACTCAATCACTCAGGCTGGAAGACTCGGTCACTCAGGCTGGAAAATTCAGTCACTTAGGATGGAAGACTCAATCACTCAGGCTGGAAGACTCGGTCACTCAGGCTGGAAAACTCAGTCGCTTAGGATGGAAGACTCAGTCACTCAGGCTGGAAGACTCAGTCACTTAGGATGGAAGACTCAATCACTCAGGATGGAAGACTCAATCACTCAGGCTGGAAGACTCAGTCACTTAGGATGGAAGACTCAGTCACTCAGGCTGGTAGACTCAGGCTGGAAACTCAGTCACTTAGGATGGAAGACTCAGTCACTTAGGATGGAAGACTCAGTCACTTAGGATAGAAGACTCAGTCACTCAGGCTGAAAGACTCAATCACTCAGGCTGAAAGACTCAATCACTCAGGCTGGAAAACTCAGTCACTTAGGATGGAAGACTCAATCACTCAGGCTGGAAGACTCGGTCACTCAGGCTGGAGAACTCAGTCACTCAGGATGGAAGACTAAGTCACTCAGGCTGGAAGACTCAGTCACTTAGGATGGAAGACTCAGTCACTCAGGCTGGAAGACTCAATCACTCAGGCTGGAAGACTCAGTCACTTAGGATGGAAGATTCAGTCACTCAGGCTGGAAGACTCAGTCACTTAGGATGGAAGACTCAGTCACTCAGGCTGGAAGACTCCATCACTCAGGCTGGAAGACTCAGTCCCTTAGGATGGAAGACTCAGTCACTTAGGCTGGAAGGCTCGGTCACTTAGGCAGAGACACTCAGTCACTTAGGATGGAAGACTCAGTCACTTAGGATGGAAGACTCAGTCACTTAGGCTGGAAGACTCAGTCACTTAGGATGGAAGACTCAGTCACTTAGGATGGAAGACTCAGTCACTTAGGATGGAAGACTCAGTCACTCAGGCTGGAAGACTCAATCACTCAGGCTGAAAGACTCAATCACTTAGGATGGAAGACTCAGTCTCTCAGACTGGAAGACAATCTCTCAGGCTGGAAGACAATCACTCAGGCTGGAAGACTCAGTCACTCAGGCTGGAAGACTCAATCACTCAGGCTGGAAGACTCAATCACTCAGGCTGGAAGACTCGGTCACTCAGGCTGGAAAATTCAGTCACTTAGGATGGAAGACTCAATCACTCAGGCTGGAAGACTCGGTCACTCAGGCTGGAAAACTCAGTCGCTTAGGATGGAAGACTCAGTCACTCAGGCTGGAAGACTCAGTCACTTAGGATGGAAGACTCAATCACTCAGGATGGAAGACTCAATCACTCAGGCTGGAAGACTCAGTCACTTAGGATGGAAAACTCAGTCGCTTAGGATGGAAGACTCAGTCACTCAGGCTGGAAGACCCAGTCACTTAGGATGGAAGACTCAATCACTCAGGATGGAAGACTCAATCACTCAGGCTGGAAGACTCAGTCACTTAGGATGGAAGACTCAATCACTTAGGATGGAAGACTCAGTCTCTCAGGCTGGAAGACAATCACTCAGGCTGGAAGATTCAGTCACTCAGGATGGAAGACTCAGTCACTCAGGCTGGAAGACTCAACCACTCAGGCTGAAAGACTCAATCATTTAGGATGGAAGACTCAGTCTCTCAGGCTGGAAGACAATCACTCAGGCTGGAAGACTCAGTCACTCAGGCTGGAAGACTCAATCACTCAGGCTGGAAGACTCAGTCACTTAGGATGGAAGATTCAGTCACTCAGGCTGGAAGACTCAGTCACTCAGGCTGGAAGACTCAATCACTCAGGTTGGAAGACTCCATCACTCAGGCTGGAAGACTCAGTCACTTAGGATGGAAGATTCAGTCACTCAGGCTGGAAGACTCACTCAGGCTGGAAGACTCAATCACTCAGGTTGGAAGACTGGGTGCGTCAGGGGACAGTGAGAACAGGAGGCAGCGGACAGACTCAGAGATAGGGGGAGGCGCCTGGGATCCGACGGGAGACGTAGGGGATGACAGCAGGGTCGGATTGGGATTAAAAATAGACCCGTGCACCCTAAAAAAAAATGTGGCCCACATTTATGGATTGCGTCTTTTCATTTTAAGTGTTATGAAAAGTAGGAGGTGGGTGTCTCCAAAGAGGAATGTTGTTTACCTTCACTGAGATAAAAGAAAATGCACATGTTGCCAGGACTAATTGTGCACGGATTGGTTTATTATGCTGACCCACGCCTGGATATAAGTAAGGCCACTTCTGCTCAGGACTCGGGCACCTGCTCAATCTGTGCTCATTAATGGACCGGGTCAGAGAGAGACAGGGAGGGAGTGACACCGCTGAACTCCGATACCGGCCATTGCCAGAGCGCCCTCTTTACCAATCTGACCCCGGGTGATTGACAGTGGGCAGACTGCGAGCCAAGGAGGCGCTAGGATGCCGATTTAGGGAGAGTCGGCACTAGGAGACCCGCTCCGACTCCAAGGAGGCTCCGACTGCACACGGGAGGAGTGCCGGAAGGAAGACCCGGAGAGCCGGGACAGCAGCGGAATGCCATGGAGGCCTCGAGGACAGGACAGCCCAGTGGCAGCACGAGGCAGAGTGCGGGACAGGCAAGTGACAGAATGGGGGAGTAGAAAGAGCTAAGAGGCCAGACAATGAAGGGGCAGCAGAGAGGGGCGGGCAGCATCCGTCTTTGATGGAACACCGGGCACACCCGTTGAGAACTTACCTGCATGCGCTGGGGTCAGCCAAGCCAAGGCCAGCAGCAGCACCAGGGCAGGCTCCATGTCTGCAGGGGACAAACAGAGCTGTGAGACCGAGGCCCGTCTTCAATGACGGACGTCCCAGAGGCCCCGCCCTTACCTCGCCTTACCTCTTGGCGTTTCCTGGCTCCTCGGCGTCTTTGTCACCAGCCCTGGGGGGCACCTCGTCGGCTGGGCCTCTCAGTGCCAATAATGGCTACCAGTGTATCACTGGGTATTGGAAGTTGCGTGCCTGTGCCAGTCACTGATGCCCGATCCTAGCACCTGTGTCACTGATGTCTCCTCTCGTGCTCACTGTCCCTCCTCTTATACCCTCTGATACCCTCCCACCTGCCCTGGCACTTCCTGGCCTGTTATGACAAGGGTGTGGTGCCGGTGCCTACGTCGAGCTGCCCCAGGACTAGACCAGAAGTTAAATAACCTCGTGTCTGCAGCCTCGCCCGGAGGCCCGTCCTGCAAGGTCATACGTTCACAAGTTTCCAGCAAGCCCGTCCTGCGTGGGCCTCCTGCACTGCTAAGTTGCACGCACCACGTTCATTTTCAGCACCACATTGCTCAGTCAGTCTTTATGCAATCACCAACAGTATATCCAGTTTAGTATTTTGTTCCTACCTGCATTTGTTTGACATGTGTTTGCATAGCGCTCAGCTGAGCCACGAGGAGCTAAACGCTCGTACCCCGGTGAAAAGGAGAGCCGATCGCCCATAAACATGTATGACGCACTATTCTAAACACCAAGAGGAATTCGGAGCGGACCAATGGCGGGGGCGCGCAGGCCCGAGCTACCTGAGGGTCTTTTGGGTCCAGCGAGCTCAGCTTCGGGCTGGAGGCGGTCTCAACTTTGAATACCGGTTATTTCCTTTTGGTGAGTCTAGGAACGCATTCGTATCAGGTCCAAGGGACTCAGTTGGCAGAAGTGTTCCAGGCGGACCTCTGAGAGGGCCCAACGACCTCCTAACGTATCCCGGGCTGGCTTTAGTGCTCGTGGCGCCCCCCAGTGACCTCCTCCACTGATCCCCTCACTACCACCCTTTAACAGTGCCCCTCAAGTCTCCATAACCACTCTCTCATGCATTTCTTTTGTTTTATAGCGCCACTCATACCAGTGTAAGGTGTCAGAGCACTTTACATCATATACACATTACACAGAGACAATGAATCATAAGTGTGTAAATTAGTGTATAGGAAATGTTAAATAAGACACAGGACAACAAGGTGTAGGAGTCACACCTTATCGCTACTGGTAGGCAGTATAGTTTGAGTGCCTGGTCTGGAGAAGCACAAACTCAAATTTTAAAACGTAATACTGTGTTTGGCGGTTGGCTCTACTAATAAGAATTGATTTCTACCGGAGTGAACCCTTTTTGCAACATTAAGATAATGAAAGACTGGAGAGAAAAAAATCATAATGCTCTAATCTAGACCTTGCAGTTTGCATGCAGCTCTTTGATGATAGTTGATAGCTCACTGATCTGTAGTAATATTTAAACTTATAAAGTGCATGTAACAAAAGGGGCACTATGACAGAAGCAGTACCGCACTGACCTATTTATATCCTGTGCACTTTGTGATCTGCATGGTATTCGTGCTTTGCAGCAGGCATTTTAACCTCATACACTTCTTTATGAGGAGTCAAAACTTCCACTAGACAAAGCTCAGATCTCTCTGCAGCAGGTCCATCAATCACCAGAGTTGTTTGACATCTTTTTTTTGCCTGGAAATTGCTGGAGGCAACAGGTGCTTTTAAAACCATATTGTACTTGAAAACACAGCGCCACCGCAAAGTCATCGCCTGGTGCAGTGGCTCCAATTGCACCGCCCTAGAGCCGGCCCTGCTTATCCCCCAAGGTCCCATCCAGCAGAGCACAGGCTGTGCCGGGTGCCGGACTGGGAACCGAAATCGGCCCTGGCAAAGTGCTCAGCCGGCCCCCCCTCTACCCTGGGGGTGCGACCGCACTCTTTGCCAGGGCCGGTTTTCGGCCGATTTTGTTACAGGGCCGTTTTTGCAGCTATGCTGGAAAAAACGGCCCTGTAACAAAAACGGCCCCCTGGGGCCCAAAACCGGCCCCCACCCATGCGGCGCACCGGGGGATTGCCGGGTGCCTGCAACGGCCAGTCCGGGCCTGCAGCAGGCATGTGATTGACTGGAAGCAGGTAGAGCTGGGAGAGAGTCATGCAGAGCAGGGGTAGAGTCAGTCACATGTCAGCTGAGACACACTGGGGAGAGGGAGTGGAGGCAAGAGTTGCAAAGAGTTCATCCTGGGGCGATCTTGCCGGGTATCCTACATTACGGCCCTACTTTTTTTAGGTACATTTTCTGACTATCTGGTTCCTGAAGCTAGTCCCCTGAAGGTGCTAAAGGCAGCGGGATTACTGAGCTGATGAGTCAAGAAAGAGAGGTGAGAGGCATTTTACTCAGGTTCAGATCACACAAGTTTTTATTTTCCTTGTCTTCTTTAAAACATACTTGACCAACTCATGTTTCGCCTGTAAATTGCTTCTTCAAGTCCACGCATTGTTATGTCACACACACTCGGATACTGCATTTCTGAGTTTCAGGTTCTTGGCAATTAATGGACTGTTCCTTGCAGGACTTTTGAAAAAAATCTGTTATTGGATGTAGCGCGTTTCCGGCATGGTGCGGCTCCTCTTTTCTGTACACGCAGTCCTCACTAAACTAGGGGGCTTCTGTCCGGAGACGTGGCAAACACGATTGGCTTTAAAGAGCAACACCTGTCCCAAGAATACCTAATTTTTTAATAACTATGACATTTAAAAGGTCCTCACCCTACCAGCTCTCTAAAGTTTGCCGAACATTAGTAGTTCCTCCAGTACAGTGGAGCCCACAGTCATGTGGGATTCTGGGATAGTGTTGAAGACGAGTTAAACCCTGTGTACAGATATTACTGCTATGTATTCTGGCCATTATCATCTCATCCCTCTTCCTTATCACACTCTTGGCTCTGCAACTCATTCACAAAAACACTAAATCTAGGAGAGGAACCCTAATTCTATGTTTCTTCTTGATATCACAGAATGTAGGAGCCTGGAAACAAATGTCCAGACGTTAATCCTTTCCTCCCTAGACTTAACCTCCCATCTAGATCTTATCTTCCTGACCCTATCTGGGAACTGTTTTTACTGGGCTTTTACCCTCTTCTGTAAATATTGTTTCTGTTCTCTACATCTGCATTAAATATATGGGTGTTTCCTTTCTTTTCCCACCTGGGTAAAATGCTTACTCCCGGCTTTTGCCTAAATTTTCCATGCGTTTTTGTGAATGCTCATAAAATTACAAATTTGTGGATATTCACATGATTTGCATGCCCCCCATCCTTGAACATGATTACTTTGTTCTACTCTTAACTCCCGTATGACAGATTTACTCATGCAAAGATGTCAGCAAAAACCCTCTTCTTAGCCACCTTACCTTACCTATTAGGTCTCTGAACTATATGTGTGACTTGCACCTAATCGCATGTTATTTTATGTTTTGCAGATTTGTAGAGAGCACTATCGCTAGGGAGGGCATCCTGGCCTTGAGCAGTTTGAGTCTAGCCACATCTATGGCTGGGTCTAAACTGGGGGGGCATGGTGAGCAAAAGAACAATGGATTTAACCGAGATCTCTTGACTGGGGGTGAATGTTTGATTTGCTCCGCATTCCGTCCATCATTTGTGCCTCTTTTGCATTCTCACTCTAAGTGCGCCCGTATGCCAAGACGTGGGATCCCGGGCTCACTGTTTCACTGGATTCAAGCTAGCCTGGGTGATGAGGGGCAAAGCCCCAAAATCGGTCCTAGAATGCTTGTTTCCGGTCCAGGTAGGACCTGACTTGGCAGTTCGGGCTGGACTGTTCCCATGAAGAGCAGTGTCAAGATTGAATGAAACTTTACGGTCTGTGGATTATGTAGGGTATTGGCGCTCCTGGGAAATACGGAGTGGGTGTTTATTAGTGAAAAATTAGGATTGCGGTGCATAAGGGTAGGGAGAGCCACCCTCCTCCCCAACGTGTGGATAACCACTGACAAACCAAAACAACAATCCCTTGCACACGCTAACAGTGTATGTTATACATTATTAACAGTAACAATAACGCACTTGATCCTCCGTTGAAACAGTCTAATTTTATCTTTAATCTAGTTTAATCTCAAAATCCTTAGCCAACACGTGTTTCGTCATGGTTGGGCTGGACTGTTCCCATGAAGTACAGGGTCAAGATTGATTTGCATATGGCTGGGTCTAAACTGGGGTGGCATGGTGAGCAAAAGAACAATGGATTTAACCCAGATCTCTTGACTGGGGGTGAACGCTTGAATTGTTCCTCATTCCGTTCATCATTTGTGTGTCTTTTGCCTTAGGGGTACAGTACCAGAAAGCGTGATAGTTTTGACTTGGGTGATCATGTCGAGTTTACTGTCGATGATGATCCCGAGGTTCTTGGGGTGGGTGGGTTTGAGTCTAGCTCTGTTACCCACCTGGGGAAGTCGCACAGTGATCTGTTGTTCCTGAATATCATGATTTTGGTCTTCTCTATGTTCAGCTTTAGGCAGCTGGTTTTTATCCAGTGTGTGATTTTAGTCATGCAGGCATTGAACTTAATCTGTATACTGGGTGCCTTGTCCATGAGGGAGAGAATGAGTTGCATGTTGTTGGTGTAGGAAAGGACGTTGATGTCATGAGAGCAGATGATACTGGCTAGAGGGATCATATATGAAATGAAAAGGGTTGGGCTCAGGGAGGATACTTGTGGAACTCCGCAGATGAGGTCTCAGGCAGGAGGTGTAGTGTGCCAGGCTGATTAACTCGGTCCTTCCAGTTATGAAGGAGCAGATCTATCGGCGTGCATGTTCTTGGATTCTGACATCACGTAGGCGTGGCAGACTGTGTTAAATGCTGCGGAGATGTCCGAGAGGATGAGGACCTCTGAGTCTCCTCTGTCCAGACGCATGCATATGTCACCCGTGGTGATGATGAGGGCAGTTTCCATGCAGTGGATGGGTCTGAGACCAGACTGAGTGGTGTTGAGGAGTTGGTGGTCATTGAGGTTTTCAGTGAGGGGTCTGTTAATGACTTTCGCTAACACCTTGACTGGTAGTAGGGAGATTGATCTGTAGTGGGCAAGCGTTGAAGGGCCAGCTGTGGATTTCTTCAGCAATGGGAGGACAGTTGTGTGTTTTCAAGCAACTGGGAAGGTTGCAGAAGAGGTGTAGGCCTTCAAAATGGATGTTAGTATGGTGATGATGGGTTGCAGTTGAGTAGGTGTGGTGGGCCCAGGGGTCCAATGGGGTCCTTGAGTTGATGAACTTCACAAAGGTAGCAGTTTCTTCTGGTGTGATGACGGGCTCTGTTATTAGCATTGGTTCTTTGGATAAGATCGGAAGGTGTTTGGCGAGATTACTCAGGTCCGGTTGTGGGCTGAAGCTGCTGTAAATGGTAGTGATTTTGCTGCTGAAAAATTGAGAGAGATTGTTGCAGAGGTCCTACAAAGGGGTGATCGAGTTGGAGGTGGCAAATGGTGAGTTGAAATCTTTCACAATAGCAAAAAGGTATTTCGAATTGCAAACATATATTTAACTAGTTGGAGATATAGGTGCTTCTGTGATAGTTTTGCGAACGAGGGCTCGATGAGGATTTCACAATCAGTATCCTAATACAACAAGACAACAAATCTCTAAAAAATATTATGTATTTAAATATTTTCATGGAAACACAAAGTACTAGATTTTTGTCAAGCACTCTTACTCTGCTTTAGTTGATTTTAATCTGAAAATTCAAATCATCATATGCATTTTATATGTCTCAAGTGATTTATTCCTTGAGTTCCCTATTTTTTGTCGAGGTCTGTGAATATCCTATTTTGAGAACATTTGTGCAAAATAAATAAGATATACAAATGTTTTAAACGTTGAATAAACAATATGTGAAATAGCCTACATGGTTGAATTCGATATATTCTCAACATATACCCTCTGACCCAAGCCAAAGAGGCAGCTACACCTCTTGAAGAATACGTCTCCATCACCTAAGTTACACATAACTTTGCCTGATTGTATGCCATAGAAATGGGTAACCACATGAGGTTTAAATACCATGGATCCAATGTGTCATTTCCAAGAACACTCATTCCAAAAGTAAATATATCACTTAGGTTTATGGCAACAGCTTCTATAGGCCTCAGTCCTTTATACAAGTAACCAATAATTGGCAACAAGAGAGTCTTCCACACCCAGATTCTGCATCAGTTACTTCAGAAGATCATGGTGAATCTACAAATGATAGGTTCCATGAAGCAGGAGACAAATACATGCAACTCACTCAACTGCTGAGCACAGGCAGTTCCCACAAATGTCCTAGCTGTAGGCTTATATCTTGCTGCCACATAGACTGGCAAAATGACTGACTTTCAGCAGCAGCCACATCATCTATTTCTTATCCCTCACTCTTTCACAAACTCTAGTCTTTAAAACCAGAATGTTCTTGTTTTCTGATACTATATTTTTCAATCACTAAAAACACACCCTGAAATAAAAGCTCCCCTCTCCTCTAAATATCTGAAGAGGGACCATCCCTGTTAAGAAATGTGATGTGATCCTACAGGACCAATATTTTACCTTCACCATGTCAAACCGTGGAATGTTGCAGCATAGAGAATTCTGAACACACTCTTTCAGTACATGATTGAAACAATCCACTTGGCAATTACACTACGGATTGTATAACAATATTTAGGTGCTCCTTTATGAGGTCCTTGTAACTCCTGATGGGGTTGAACCGGGAGTTACAAACCCAATCAGGAACCACAAGATCTAGTGGAACATGCTGATCCTGTGTATTTCAATACCAAGTGTAAATAATGAAAAACTAGGGGAATCTGGACCAGAATTACCAATTCCCCTGATAACATTAGTCTGTATTAAGTCCTCCCTGTGGAGTTACCAGTCCCACTATTAGTAACTCCATGGGGCAACCTTAACAGGAGATTATGGGCATTCATAATAAGTCCCTTAATGTTGTACTCAAGCAAAATCTACGCCATTTGATTAGAAATTGTACAAAATTGCTACTGGAAGAATGCACCGAAGGGCATTGATACATCAATAATGTTCTCTAAAGACTTACAGAGAGTCTCAGCAGGCTGATAGGGCTGGAGGGAGTCCATCTTCACTGGTTTCAAACTGGGCACCAGCACAGCAGTACCTATTAAAGATGCTATACCAAGTGTCTCTAACTAACTAGTGCCTGGTTGCCCATTGTTCCCGACATGTCTAATCAACTCTGAAACAACCTACTAGATGCAAGACCTCCTCAAATATCAGCCCATACAACATTTCCAGCAGTCAAATTCGCTTATCCGCTAAGCACAGCTGTCCCTATGGTTGTCGACTGAATACCAGACCCGGAGCTGGCCAGACCAGTTCTTCACAATCCCTTATGTGGAGATTCACGCAAGACTGGTGCAGCCTCCTTCCACGGTTCAAAAGTAAAACTCAAAGTATGTAGAAATAAGGCTCTAGAATCAGGCATCCCCTGGATATTTTCCATTCAAAATGGAAACATTTAGATCACCAGGTGTCTTTAAACTCGTGGAATGGAGCTATACCTGTTTTCCGCAGGTCAGTCAGTGGAAAAAGAATTGAACATGGAAACTCCACATAATAAAGTACACGTGCAATAATGTAGGTATAAACGTTTTTTTCTCTAGAACACATTTCAGCAAGTTGTGCCTGTGGTGTCCAATCTTTACTCAGATTATTCAGGTAACATTCATATGGTGGCAGATACCAGAGGCTTTTCTCAAGGCTTATGAACCATATGGAGATGAGGGGTACTTTTATAAGCTGGGGCGAGGCGGAAGATGAATGCAACCTGTGCAGTGGTGTCTCATTGTAGATTGCCAAACCCAACTGAGAAAGAGGATGTAGTCTAACGGCTAGAGCGGTCGCTGGGTTCGAGTCTCGGCAACGATGCTCAACGGTATAGAGTCAAAATGTTGAGTTTTTAAAATCGACTAGACATAATATCGAGTAAAAAATATAGAATGGACATAATATCGACTAGACATAATATAGACTACCAAAATATCGACTAGAAAATTTTAATATAGAATGGAAATAATACCGAATCAAAAATATAGAATGGACATAATATCGACTAGACATAATATAGACAACAAAAATATCGATTTTTAGGTAAGTTAATAATAATTTTTATTTTTTGTGTAATATAATTCTGTTGCGGGTTGTGGGTTTATAAGGGAATAGGGTGGGAAGTAATTTAATTGTAATTTATTAAATATGTTATTTTATTTATTGTTATATTGTTGATTAATTATTATTGGTAATTAATTAAAATATAATTGGTAATTAATTTTAATTGATTAATTGATAAATGTTTTAATTTTAGTAATTTATTTTCTGTAGCGGGTTGTGGGTTTATAGGAAAATAGGGTGGGAAGTAATTTAATAATAAATAATTAAATATGTTAATTAATTAATTGGTATTTATTTTGAATTAATTGTTAATTAATTTTTAATTGATAATTAATTAATTGTTAATTGATAATTCATTTTAATTAACTGTTTAATTGACAATTATGTGAATAATAATATTTTATTTTTAGTAGGGGGTTGTGGGTTTATATGGGGATAGGGTGGGAAGTAATTTAATATAATTAATTAAACATGATAATTAATTAATTGGTATTTATTTTAAATACATTGTTAATTAATTTTTAATTGGTAATTAATTAATTCTGATTTTGGTAATTAAAATTTATTAATTTATTAATTTATAATTATGTGATTTATATTAATTTATTTTCACTCGAGTGGGGATATTAAAATGTACTCCAATGCTATCCAACGCTTTCCCTACTGTTGCACTCTCTGGAGTGGGAATAGTAATTTTTACCCCTACGCTATCCAACACTTTCCCTACTGTTGCACTCTCTGGAGTGGGAATAGTAATTTTTGCCCCTACGCTATCCAACGCTTTCCCTACTGTTGCACTCTCTGGAGTAGGAATAGTAATTTTTACCCCTACGCTATCCAACGCTTTCCCTACTGTTGCACTCACTGGAGTGGGAATAGTAAATTTAAATCTCTCGCTATCCTACGGAAAAAATATTGTATATGTTTTGTTAATAATATGTATGGAGGGTGGGACACTGTATGCGGTATTTGTGGACCTCCGCGCCGCCTTTGATTTAGTTCCTCGGGCTAAATTGTGGGCGGTGCTGGCTGATCTGGGTGTCCCGAGAGACATACTCCATATCTTAATTAGGCTGCATTCAAACAACTATGCCCGAGTCAGATATGGAAAGGGCGGTAGGTTAACGGACAGATTCCCAGTCCTTAGAGGGGTGAGGCAGGGCTGTGTACTGGCCCCGACCCTGTTTTGCTTATTCGTGAACGGGGTGATAGAGTACTTAAACAGGATCATTAACACCGATGCACCACAATTGAATGGCGGCAGGGTGCCAGCAATCATGTTTGCTGATGACACCCTGCTGCTGTCCAAAACTCCAATGGGGCTTCAAAGGATTCTGAATGGGTTTTTGGAGTTTTGTAATGAAAGAGGTCTAGAAATAAATCCAACCAAGACCAAATTTATGATTGTAAGCCCCAAAACCAAAAGCTGCCCAAACCCTCGCCTGGGACCTACAACCCTGGAGAGAGTTCAAGTAATAGAATACCTCGGCATAACCCTCAATCAGAATCTGACTTGGCTCCCACATAAAACAAAAGCAACAACAAAGCTGGTACAGAGGGCAGGTGCCATTACAAGAATTGCCAAAAAATCACCTTTGCGCCCACTGACACCCGCTATCCATATTTATAAAACCCAAGCTAGGGGGGGTATTATTTACGGGGGTGAGATATGGGGTCACATACCTTTACACACGGTACAGGTCGCTGAAAACAACTTTATAAGACAACTGGCAGCTCTCCCCCCAAGCACCCCACTACTCCCCCTAAGAATGGATTTGGCACTACGACCAATCACGGAGGTATTGGGCCTAAAACCTCTGACCTACTGGAGGCGTCTGTGGAGCAGTGAGGACCTGGTACATTATAGAAATGAACTGCAGGAGCTTCTTAGATCAACCTATGCCACTAAAATCCCATGGATAAAGTACATTAGGGACATGTGCATTTACCTTGGAGTCCCAGAATTATGGTCCAACCCGGAAGTAGCGTCCGTAAGGCTCGCTAGAAAAGAACTTTCAAATTTATTCTACGGAGCTATGCATCAGAAAACCATGTCCTCTCTCCGGGAAGGATCTTTAACTGACTCATTTACCAAGATAAAAGACTCCTACAGCCCTGAATATGTACTGGACACTATGACACCTGTGTCTGTGCGGAAGACCTACATGCAATGGAGGTATGGATCTCTTCCCCTGAGGTCCCTGACTAAATTGTGGGAAGGCAACCTGGACTCAGGGGCATGCCCCGCATGCAATTACAAACTGGAAAGCAATCTTCATGTGGTCCTGTTCTGCAGAGCCTACAGCAGAATTAGGAGTTATTGGTTGGTCCCTCACTTAAGGAACTTGGGTTTCAGATCTTTTGCTCCGGCTTACAGAGTCCTCAAAACAGATTTAGCGGCTCCAACTGTGTTTGCAATGGCAAAATTCCTGACAGCTATGTGGCGAACACGCGCCTTAATTATTAGAGACACTAAAGCTACATGAAATAACTCCATTCCCTCCCTTCTTCGAATTATGATGTTTTTTTAGTAATCAGATTTTAACTATGACTTTTTATATCATATGTACAAATGTTTTAACTGATAACAATTATTTGTATATCTTTTATGTACTTTCATGACCGAAATAAAGATTTTTTTTATTTGAATATATATATATATATATATATATATATATATATATATATATATATATATATATATATATATATATATATATATGTTTAAATTTCTTTTTTTAAGTTACAATAATTATTCATTAATTTTAGGTTTATTTAAGTATTTTAAGTATGTCTAAATTAATTATATTTATTATTATAGTACTTTAAAATTACTTTTAAGATATTTTAAAAATTCGATATTTTGACTGTCTATATTTTTTCCTATCGATATTTTGGAGTCGATATTTTTGTACTTACCTGTTTGTAGATAGGAAGTCGATATTCTGGCATTCTATATTTTTACCTCGATATTTTGGCAAGTCGATATTTTGACTGTCGATATTCTGTCAGTGATCCATGCTCAACATCCTGTGATTCTGGGCAAACCACTTAATCTCTCCATGCCTAACAAAAAATGAATGTGTCCTTATGTAAAACACTCTGATACCTTCTGGTCAAGTTCCCGCTATATAAAACTCCTGGAAAAAACCCATCCTACTGACTGGAGGCCGTTTGATGCAAATATTTCCATTTTCACACTGAAAACAGAACTATTTGCATTACCATTTACTCCTGATGAGGGATACTCACAGGAAACACGTCAAGGTAGCAACATATGAATACATATGTGAATCTAGTTTGGATTGGTACAACTAGGATTAATAATAAAAGCTAATGAAATTCTCCTGAAAATCAGTTGTGGAACACTCCTTTCCGTTTGGAAATCTAATCAATATCACATAATTAAAAATATATATACAGAAATACAGTGATTGGCTCAATCCCAACCCAAAGATGTGCACGTTACCTGAGAGACAGCTGCAAATACCCATTGGACTTTGATCATTTCATAGAAGAGGTGAGACAAAAGATAGCACATTAAATACCTTTAATAGCTACAGGGTGTGGAACCAGTAAGGTAGAATATTCATAACTTCCAGATGTACCAGGGGCGGACACCCCAAGGAGAGTTCCTCCCAAAAAAGGCAGGGATTCCCAAATACTCCTTTGCGAATAATCAAATCCCCCAATTCGTATGCCATATGATTCTCAGGTATTTCAAAGTCTCTAAATTGCTCCTTCAGGCTCACACCCGGGAACATCATCTAGAACTCAGTGTACCAGCACCCCCAAAATAAACAAGCATAACATGACACAATTTGTCTGGAAACAGATACTTCTCCAAACTCTTTTAGTTCACCCAGCATGCCTCAAAGGGATCGAGTCGGGGTAGTCTCTTAAAACAAAGTGTCATCATCTGCATATTGGGACAACATATGGGTTGTGTTGCCTATTTTTATTGATCAGCCTGTCAAGCTTCCTCTGAGCACATCAGCTACAGGTTTTACTGTCAAGGCAAAGAAAAGGGGGACATAGGACACCCGGCTTAAGTACTCCTTTTCTGCCTCCAGCTGTTGGATGTCCTTTTACCTGACTTGACTCTTGT
Organism: Lissotriton helveticus; assembly: GCF_964261635.1. Taxonomy (NCBI): domain Eukaryota; kingdom Metazoa; phylum Chordata; class Amphibia; order Caudata; family Salamandridae; genus Lissotriton; species Lissotriton helveticus. The sequence continues at coordinate 571,039,319 of NC_136068.1, forward strand.
CTGAGGCTGTGAGTACAGCAGTCTAACCCAATTTAAAAGGTAAGGAAGAGAGTTTAAGTTTTCCAGCACATGAAATAAAAATTCCAATCCAATGCTATTGAAATCTTTTTCGATATCCGGTGAGGCCACTGCAAACTACTCATCCGATATGTATGAAGAGGTATTTTGCATGGTATGACATTTTATTTTCGATATCCAGCGAGGTTATTGCAAACTCCTCTTCTGATATGTATTAAAGGGCCAGTCTCCATATTCCATCCAGTGTTCTTATAATGTAGAACTCTGATGGGCTATAGGTGTCCTAGTGATATGAATCATCCTGCAGCAGACCACCAAAGGCGTTTGGTCATCCCTCACTAGGACCTACTTCCCCAAACTCATTTCCATGTATGATCCACTGCCCACGTGCAGTGCAATAGGGTACACTTAATAACTGCATAGTTCAACTCTATTTCATTAACCATAGGTGACGTACATGCAAAATTGTATTCACACTCAACACACACCTGTGAGAATGCTGTCTGCAAGCCATCACACTGCATTTGATTGTGATCATACACATTTTCCCAAATATAAAGGTTTTGAAGTTAAGGTACTCATAATGACTGACCGTACAGTTTCAAAATCTTCTTCCTGTTATGTTTCGAAGGCTATCAAGGGAAGGATGGGCAGAAGTTTAAGAAAAAACGAACCCATTTAAAATAGAGATTTTGCCCTCAGCATGAATGTAGGAAAGTAGGATCTGCTTCCAAGGTTACCCCCACTTTTTACTTGGTGTCAGTATGTTTTTTGACTGGTCTGACTGGGATCCTGCTAATCAGGACCCCAGTCACTGTGCTTCTTCCCTAAATTTGACCATGGTAAGTACTGGTGTGCATCCACAATTGGCTACTGGTGTACCCTTGTAAGTCCCTAGTGCATGGTACTAAGGTACCCATGGCATAGATACACCAGGCGACTTCCATGGGCTGCAGCAATTTTTGGACCACCCATGGGAGCTCACTCAAACTGTGACTACAAGCCTGCCATTGCAGCCTGTGCGAGTTGGTGCTTGCGCCTCCCACCACAGATATACATTTCCTTATTTCTGAGGTCACTACACTTCAAACCTATAAGTCACCCCTATGGCAGGATCTTCAGTCCGGAGAGCAGGGTGCTCGGTTATAAGTGTGAGGGTGCCCCTGCCTGAGCAGGACACCCCTGTAACCTCAGAATCGAGTCTTCAGGCTTTGTAAGTGAAGTCAGCCATTTTGATACATATAGAAGCTATCCATCAGTCATTAAAAATGACTAACTATATAGTAACTGCACTGAACCCAGTCATGTCAGGTATCGAACATGTTGGAATCATACCCCAATACCGATTCCAGTGTTGGAAGTATGATCCCATGTACTGGGGGGCTCCCTTTGGGTATCCCCCTGTACTCCCAGTTACAGCCTTTCAGGGACTGTCAGCAAGCTAGTGCTGCTGCCGACCACAGACATGATTCTGTCTTCCTGGTGCGGATTCAAGCTCAAACAGGGGAAGATAGAGCAATAGGTTTCCAGTCGCAGGGAGGTGTGACCGGACTTAGTCTATTGGGCTGGGGTGGGGTGCTTGCCAGCACAATCAGGCTGCTTTGAAGGGCACATTTGGTTCCCTTTTTGCATACTCCAGTTTGATCCAGTTCAGGGGAGCCCTTGGCTCCCGCTCTGGCAGAAAACTGGACAAAGGGCATGGAAGTATCCTCTCCTCTGTGCAGACCCTCCTCTGGGAGGAACCCTTGAGTAGTTCGAACCCTTTCCTCATGGTATTTAGGGACTTACCTGTGGGTGGATCCTCAGCTTCATTGTAGGACAAGAATCAAGACTGAAACCACGTCACTCGTCAACTGTCTGGACACTTGGACACCTGGACGTTGCCTGGAACTGAGACTGCATTAAGGAAGACTCCTGCTGCTCCTGGTCTTGCTGTTCTTCAAGTCCTCTTCATTGTCTGTGCTTCTTCTAGAATCTTCAACAGACCTTTGGGCATCAAGGACACCCAAAGTAATCTTTCTTGGAGTGAAGGAGTCATTTACGTGCATCTGCAAGCACTGCAAAAAAGCTGACCAGTCTGCTGCTCCTGACGTCCCACAGACTTCGAATGTCTCAGCAACACAGGAGGTGATTCTACAACTCCCTCTAGGCCTGATGTGTTCTCTCTGTAATTTTGAGGCCAGTGTCCCTTGTCAGAACCGCTGGGACCAAACCCCTCTGCACCCCGTTGACTTACCTTTGCCAAGGCTTGGTGGCTCTGCACTCCATAGGTCTCGGGCTTCAAGAAGCTCCAGTCTCTCTATTTTGTCCTCACTTATCTGATTGCAATTGAAGTATTGTTGTGTATTCGTGCTGATATCTACAGGTAGGAGATAAATCTATGTGTTAGTGAGTGTTGTGTAATAAATAGACATATTTTTATATAAACACTGTGTCTTTAACCTGCACTACATGATTAAACTGGGAAAACAAGCTGCTTAACATTCCTTTGAGATAAGCCTGAAGGCTGCTCTCCACAGCTACCACTTTGAGGGCTTTCTAGGGTTATCAAAAACCACAAAAATCTGCATATGGGTTGCCTGGATTAGTGCAAGGTGCATCACTTAAATTAAAGTGTGCCCTAAATGCTAAGACAGCCTCCTACAATGATTCATTAATCTCTACTAAGCCTCTGGGAATTTTAATGGACTATAGTTTAGATTCTTATATCCACATTGTCTTAGCTCTTGTATTCTGAAAGGATCACTGTGATCAGTGCATTTGTACAGTCAAGACTGGATTTCTGTGACAGCTTCTTGTGGATTCCATAATATATCCACAATGTCACTGTGAGGCTTATAATTGATTTATGGAAATTTGAGAGGGTGCCCATGCACCTTAAGCAGCTGCACCTGTTACCACTCATTATCCCTCATGACATCCGCTCTGAAGCAACATTGCTTAGTTTTATGGAAAAGCGAAAACGTACATATTTTCTTTATAACCTAGAGTATAATGATAATTTAGTTAACTTGCTTTGCTTAAGTTGTAACCCAGAGTTAGTGGCAGGGTATGGACTTTGTCTCACCGAGGAAGCACCAAGAGACTCTTTGTGAGCAAAGAAGGCGCTTTATAAACAATCCTAAATCTTCTTACTGGTCTAACAATGTAAGAAGTGCAAAAATGTATTATTGATTGCTAACTTCTGCAAATCTTGTGAGGAGCACTGCGCGCCACTGTCACATACAGTATGACGAATGTAATCAAATTGACATTCAAATGCAAGATAATTTTCAGTGATTAGTGACTACCTTTTTTGTAACCTTACACATACTTTGAACTGCTGTTTTCCCAGCAGCATTGGCGAACTGCTGCTACATACATATTTAATTCCTCCTGATATAAGCAGCTACTAATCTCTCACTCTCCTCGGCCTTTCTGTGTCCCATTGTGCACTCCATTCATTTGTCGGGTGAGGGGGCTATGCGGCTGCACTAAAATGGCCCTACTCAGTGGCAAGTTCCAGTTCAGATCTCCACTTACAAAATGGACCTGAATTATGCCAGGTGTTTCCCCTCTACGACCCACACATCGTAATGCTGTGAATGAGTTCTGAAACTCTGTCACTATATGACTCAACGGCGGCTCCTCCACAAAGGCGGAGGAGCGCCGCCCCATTGCTCTTTGAGCAGTGGAAAAGTAAAAATAAAGTGATAATAACGCAATGTTATTATCACTTTATTTTTCCATGCTGAGGGAGGTTTACCGGGTGGGGCTGGTCTGTCGTCGCAGTCACCAGAGGAGGAGTTGTTGGGGCTCTTAGGTGTGCATGATGGTTTGGCTGACCGTCTTTGGCCGGCCATACAGTCATGCACACTTTGCATGTTCTCCACTGGGTGTATTGTACAGCCTGGGTGAAGAACATGCACAGGCTTATAGTCCCTGTCTGGGCACTGAACCACAGTGCCCAGACCAATCACAACGCTGCTGTCACGGTGACAGCAGTGTTGTGATTGGCTTAGGGGAGCCTGTGTGTGCTTCCTGCAGGAACAGAAGAGGATGGAGGCGAGGCGGCAGCTAGCAGCCAGGTAAGTCAGTTTATTGATTTTCTAGCCCCCGCCACCGCCCCACCGGTACTTTTCAGTGGCAGCAGCCACTGATAGGAGCTTATAAACTCTATGAGGGGTAAGCACATGATTTTTTCATTCTGTGTGTGACGTTGTTTTACATCAAAAGTACAATTGCCCAAACATTCTCTAGTAAATCCTGTGCTTGTAAAGGCAAGAAGATTGAAAATAAAATGTTGGGTATGTCGCCTTCCTGTGGAACAAACATTGGCAATGCCAATAGGTCTAGCTTATGAACCAAAGTTCCTTTTGTGGCATTAATGGGTTTAGGCACTCCATATGTCATCATACATGCATTCTGTAACTCATCCTTGTACTCACTCATCCATTCACAAATCCACTGACTCATTCTTGCGTTCGCTCTCTGATACAACCGCAACAAAACACACACAAACTCAACAACATATGCAAGATAAATTATAGGAATGCAAGCAGAAAAAAGAAAACATTCTGCCATTTAAACAATGAACCAATGAAGGTGTCTCTCTTTAACACTGGCTTTACTCTTTACTCAACACCTATTAAAGTGCACATTGCCTCCTACAGCAAGGGGTCTATTAGGATGGTGGGCGGACTTTGTCCGCCCGCCATTGCCCCAGGAAATGGGACCACCCACTTAGGGTGCGGCGTACCCGCATGGGCAATTAGGATGTGCCTGCCACACTGGTGGGCGCATCCCGCATCTTTTGCATTGCGGCGGGCGGTGCTGTCAGCAGCACCTGCCACAATACAAAAAAAGGCATGTGTGCATTTGGATGCACAACGTGGCAGGCACCGCGCGGTCCCTGCCACGTTGTCCATGCAAATGCAGGGGGGTTCCAAAGGTACCCCCCATGTGCCCCCACCACCACCCCAACATCCTGGGGGCCAGCAACCGGCCCCCAACTGGAGACACTGCATGCTTGCCGCCACGGAAGGCTGCATCCCGCTGCCATCATAATATGGATGACAGTGTCTAGCAGACACCGCCACCATATTCATCCTTTTTCTGCCCGGTTGACTCGTTGACCAGGCGGAAAAGCGGCGGACGGTCTTCCCGTCAGCCGTGGTCTCCCCGCCATCATAAAATCGTGGGTGAAATGGGAGGGGAGCGGGGGATGATGTTGGGCGGATCGCCACCGCCATGCCGGCGGTGGCGATCCGTCCAACACATGTAACAAAATACCTGTCTAGAGCCTGTAACACAATGTAATAACATCCAATTGTTAAAGGGTTACTAACTTTAACATATGCTTTTAACAAGTTATAAGCTCAACCAGCTGTCAAAATGTTTCATAATAAGCAGATCACACCTATGCCATTCAAATGACATTAGCAGTGCATCAAACATCCACATAGCTTGTCACGATAACCAAGTCAAGCCTGCAATTTTGTGTATAAGCTTATCCACAAGTCAACAATCAGACAGACAGACATAAAATTAGAAGGGTATACGAAATTCATTCTTAAATGTAAATCAACTTCAACATATGCTTTTCACAATAGGTAAGTAAGGTCAAGGCGTCTATTAGTATGTCAGGCGGATCGCCATTTACCACCGCCCGCATCCCATTTCACGCCCACCATATACGGCGGACGGAAAGACCGTCTACCAGTTTTCCTTTTATTGACGAGTCGACCGGGTGGAAAAGGGGCTTGATATGGTGGCAGTGTCTGCAAGATACCACCATCCATATTAAGATACAGGTGGTGATGTGCCATATTCCGATGCAGGCTTGATGTGCCTTTAGGCATGCGGTGTCTGCATGTAGGGGCCCGTTGCGGGCCCCCAGGCTGTTGGGGGGGGTGCACTTGGGGGTAAACTGAATTTGCATGCCTTTTTCCCATTGCGGCAGGTGCTGCTGAAAGCACCGCCTGCCGCAATATAAAAAATGCGGGATTCGCCCACCTGTGTGGCGGGTGCATCCTAATCTTCCCCACGGGACCTTCGCACATATGGTGGGCGGTCCCTTTTGCCGATACGGTGGCGGGCATCATCGTAATAGTCCCCCTAGGTCTTTATCATAACATTTTATAAAAAACAGATGTGGACTATAGCCATGATCATTGATTTGCTACCATAACTTACTCAGGCCTACTGTATTGAGTATACACTTTGCAACAAGTCAAAAAGTTCAATGCAAGCAGTATTTTTAGTGGAAACATACAAATTTGGCCCAACCAAATCCTGTACTCAGGAGAACCAACATTTGGGTGTAGCCTACGCCCCTGTCACACTAGTACTCTGAAAACTCTTTTTTGTTGATTGCTCAAGGTTGGAAGACAGTTGCACTGTCAAGCCAGACCTAAAAATCCATATAGATTAGTGCAGTCATGGGCTCTTAAACAAAAAACTGCACTCTGAAGTCTAAAGGTAATGACTTCCCTCCTCCTTTCTGTGCTGCTATCAGAGGAACACAAGCACTATAAATTATTGAGCTATGTAACACACTTTAATAGCAATACAATGCCATGTGTGTGGTCCTGAAAATTCAAGCTCAGGCAGCTGGATAAATAAATAATGGGATCACAACTGCGTGGAGCATGCAACTGTTGCCCAATCAAAATGTACTCCTGGTTACCAACATATGGATAGAGCCAAAGCTTCTCTACTGGTAGAAATGTACCATCTAAATCAGCCTGTGCCTAGCAACATTGAACCGGATCACTGACATATTATCGATGTTCAAAATATCGGTGGTAAATATATTGTTGAAAAAATATATAATGCAAAAATATTGACTCCCTATACTTAAACAGGTAAGTACAAAAATATTGAATCAAAAATTTCGAAGTAAAAAATATAGATGTAAAAAATATTGATTAAAAAATATATATAAAATACAATTAAATATATTAAATATTATTCTTATTTTTAACAAAATATGTTAAACTTATACATTTTAACTAAATAAACCAAATAAACGTAATTTAAAAAAACCATAAACACACAAACATAATAATTTATATATATACATATATCTAGCTATTATCTCTTTTTAATTTTTAAATTTAAAAAATCTATAAAAATGAAATATATACATATATATCAATAATTTAAAATAAAAACTAAATTCTATAAAAAATGAAAACATTAAATTATTTAAAAAAATTAAAACTTACATTCTTCAATACAATAAATGCAACAGTAGGGAAAATGTTGGCTAGGAAAAATAATTAAATTTACTATTCTAACTCCAGTGAGTGCAATAGTAGAGAAAGTGTTAGATAGCAGAGGGGTAAAAATTAATATTCCCGCTCCAGTAAGAGAAACAGTAGGGAAAGTGTTGGATAGTGGAGAGGAAAAAATTACTATTCCCGCTCCAAAGAGCGCAACAGTAGGGAAAGTATTGGATAGCGAAGGGGCAAAAGTTACTATTCCAACTCCAAAGAGTGCAACAGTAGGGAAAGTATTGGATAGAGAAGGGGTGAAAATTACTATTCCTACTCCAGTGAGTGCAACAGTAGGGAAAGTGTTGGATAGCGGAGAAGAAAAAAATTACTATCCCAACCCCAAAGTGTGCAACAGTAGGGAAAGTATTGGATAGCGAAGGGGTGAAAATTACTATTCCCACTCCAGTGAGTGCAACAGTAGGGAAAGTGTTGGATAGCGGAGGGGCACAAATTACTATTTCCACTCCAAAGAGTGCAACAGTAGGGAACATGTTGAATAGCAGAGGGGTAAAAATTACTATTCCCACGCCAATAAGTGCAAAAGTAGGGTAAGTGTTGAATAGCGGAGGAATTCAATTTACTATTCAAACTACACTGAGTGCAACAGTAGGGAAAGTATTGGATAGCGAAGGTGTAAAAATGACTATTCCCACTCTAGTGAGTGCAACAGTAGGGAAAGTGCTGGATAGGGGAGGGGTAAAAATGACTATTCCCACTCCAGTGAGTGCAACAGTTAGGGATAGTATTGGATAGCAGAGGGGTAAACATTAATATTCCTACTCCAGTAAGAGAAACAGTAGGGAAAGTGTTGGATGGCGGAGAGGAAAAAATTACTGTCTCCCCTCCAATGAGTGCAACAGTAGGGAAAGTATTGGATAGCGTAGGAGTAAAAATTACTATTCCCACTCCACTGAGAGCAACAGTAGGGAAAGTGTTGAATAGCGTAAGGGCAAAAATTACTATTCCCACGCCAGAGTGCAAAAGTAGGGTAAGTGTTGGATAGTGGAGGAATTACATTTACCATTCCAACTCCAGTGAGTGCAACAGTAGGGAAAATATAGATGTAAAAAATATAAGATAAATAAAATAAATAAATATATTAAATATTAATATTATTTTTACAAAATAAATTACATTTAATATACATTGTAACTAAATATAACAAATAAACGTAATTAAAAAAATATAAACACACAAACATAATAATTTATACATATACATATGTCTAGATATTAACTTGTTTTAATGTTTAAACTTGAAAATTATATTAAAATAGCGAGTGCAACAGTATGAAAAGTGCTGTATAGCGGAGGGGTAAAAACTACTGTTCCCACTCAAGTGAGTGCAACAATAGGAAAAGTGTTGGATAGCGGAGGGGCAAAAATTACTATTCCCACTCCAGTGATTGCAACAGTAGGGAAAGTATTGAATAGCGGAGGGGTAAAAAATACTTTTCCCACTCCGGTGAGTGCAACAGTAGGGAAAGTGGAGGGTTAACAATTACTATTTACACTCCAGTGAGTGCAACATTAGGCAAAGTGTTGGATAGCAGAAAAACAAAAAAATACTAATAATATTTAAACAATAGAATTTTTTTTTAAAAATCACAAAATTAAATTAAATATATAAAATAATATACGATTCAATATATTAAACGTATAAAAAGAACACATATCACAATATAAATTGCATATAACAAAAAGCTACAAATATATAAAATAAATTAATAAATACATTTATAAACAATAATTTTTTAAAAGGAGTAAATATTAACAAACAACATTTACAAAAAACAAACATAAATGTATTCATTATATTTCCTATAACACAACCCCAATAAAAAAAAGTTCAAAAGTTTTATTTAAATGTATTTAAATTATTAACGTAATTAATAATCAACCAATAATCAATTAAAAAAACTATTGATAAAAATAATAAACAATCACTGAATACACATGCTTTAACACTATAATATCCACAACACACACCTAAAACTAATTACACAATTACCATAATTAATTTCTAATTATTTAATTTTATTAATAATTAATTATTAATTAATCAATTAAAACTAAATTACTTCCCACCATTTACACCTATAAATAATATATGATTACTAATGAATTATTTGAAAATGAATTAACAACTAATTATTTATTCATTAATTAAAAATAAATTACTTCCCACCCTTTCCACCATTTACACCTATAAACACCACAGCAAACACCTAAAATGAATTACACAATTACCATAATTATTACCAATAATTTAATTACAATTCATTAACAAATTATTAATTAATTCATAACAAATTACTTTACATATTTAACTCTATATCATCTCAATTAAAAAAAATGAATAAATACAAAATATTCAATACATCTAATATAACTAAATTACTTTCCACCCTATTCCCCTATAACCCCACAACCCGCTACATAACAAAAAAAGCTAAATTCAAAGCATTTTTTTTAATAACAACTAAAAATAATCAAGAAATGTTATATAATTAAATGACTTCCCACACATTCCCCCTGTAAATCCACAACACGCTACAGAACTAAAAACGCAAAATACAAACAAAAAAATTAATAACCACTAACATTTTAACACATATATTAAAAATACAAACAATTCTTATACAAAAAAAATAAATCACATACATATAAAATATATACTAAAATACATATCATTAATAAAAAAAACTATCTTTTTAACAACTATATTTTTGCAAACAATATTAAACACTGTGATATTTTAAACATTGATGTTACTTACCTAAAATCGATATTCTTGACCATGAGATTTTGTCTGTCGATATTTCTTACCCACAATAGGTTTACCTCGATATTTGTGCAAATCAATGTTTTTGCATTGATATTCTGTCTCTGCACCCATTGAACCTATTAAGAACCAGTTCTGAAGATCAAAGAATCCAAATATTGCTTCACATCTCAGACCACTTTAATGGAAAATACCCTGGACCATGAGTCCTGCAGAGTGAAGGTTTCTGGGTGTTTTGTGGAAGGAGATTCGACTGTTCAGGTAGGGGGGCATAAGTTGTGTAGTGTTTTGAATGTGTGTGTGAAGAGTTTTGAATTAGCACGTTTATATATTAGGAGCCTCTGGAGCTTCATGTGGTGTGATGTGTTGTGAGTCCTGTGTGGAAAGTTCAGGATGAGTCTGGCTGCTGAGTTTTGGATAGTTTGCAGTCTACTAGTGCGTTTCCTGGTGATTCCAGCATACAGGCTGTTCCCGTAGTCCAACATGCTGGTGACTGTGGCATGATTGACATATTGTATAGTGTTGTTTTGGAGCCATTTGAAGATCTTCCTCAGCAGTGTGTATTATATTATACTGCAGAGGGATTCTACCTAATGGTTTTGTACTGTAATGTATCCATAAGCGAGGCTCTTTATCAAACTGCAGCTGCAGGTTTATTGTATTTCTCAAAGAGGAGAATTTCCCCCAGATATTCACTAAACAAACTTGAAAAATGCTTGGGAGGCAGACAACTTGTAGGCTTCTCCTGGACGGGTTTCTAAAATAACTCTTCAGTGATTGATAGTGTAATGTCTCTAACATTACTAGCACACAAATGAAAACGTAAGAGGAGAAAATATACACCTTTTTTTGTTGATCAAAGGTGCACTTAGTCCTGCCAAACAGTCCTCAGTGCCAGTGCTCTGACCATGTAAAAGGTATATGTTTAATTGGCACAACCACAATTGACATAAATTAACTCACTTATAAGTTTCTGGAAAAGGTACCAGGGTACCCAGGGCCTTTAACTATAAGTGACCCTCTTTGACTGCAGCACTTATTGCACCACCATTACTGGCTGGCCGAACAGGTTTTACACTGCCAAATCAACGTTGCCATTTACTGTAATGTTAAAGCCCATACCTTCCTTTTTAATATTTGTGAGTCACCCTAAGACAGGCCTACTAAGCCCTAAAGGCAGAGTGCATTATAATAAAAAGGTGGACATGTGCTTTAGTAACTTTGGGGCCCATTAGGATGGCGAACAGACTTTGTCTGCCCGTCATCCCGACGTAAAAAGAGACTGGGCGCAATTTTTGCTCCGGATATAGCCAATTTGTTTGTGGCCGCCTTCGAGGAGAGGGTGATCTACAATAATAACCCTTTCAGTCCTCACTTACATCAATACATAAGATATATCGATGACGTGTGTGTTGTATGGGATGGATCACAGGATGAGTTGCAAGGCTTTCATTTGGGGCTCAACCAACAAGACCAGAATTTACAATTCACACTAGAAAGCCACCAGAGCTCAATTAACTTTCTGGACCTCACTATTAAGAATGATGGAGGTGTCTTGTCTATGAGTTTATATACCAAACCCACGGCTAGGAACACCTTGTTAAAATACAATAGCCACCACCCTCATAATTTACGAGATAATCTCCCTTTTGGACAATTTTTACGTATCAGATGTAACTGTACCAGAAGGGAGTATTATTTTAGGGAAGCCAAGATTCTTCAATCTAAATTAGTTATGAGGACATACCCATATAGACTGGTGAAACTGGTCATGAAACAGGTGTGGTATTATGACCGACAGGCCCTGTTAAACAAAGAAGAACAACTAGTAGGAAATACCATCAAGACCCCAACCAATAACTTGTGTAATGATCTTTGGGACTGACTCCAATCACATAAAAAAGATAATCAAACAGAATTGGCATCTCATTAGGAAGGTCGAGCCGCAGTTGAAATTCCCGCGTTTCGCCTTCAAAAGATCTAAGAACTTGCGAGATCATCTAGTGAGGGCCTATAATTAACAAGTACCAACGATGATACAGAGTATGTGGGGTTTATCCCCAGTGACAGGACACTACCCCTGTGGAAATTGTGCAGCATGTGCCACTACTAACACAGTAAAAAGTTGCAATCTGAATGGCAGGGAATTGGAATTGCGTCAACATTAGAACTGTTTAACTAAGTATGTGATATACTGCATACAGTGTCTATGTTGTCTAACGTACATTGGAAAAACTACACAGGAAGTTAGAAAACGTATTCTACAACATCAGTCACGCACACAATGTAATGTTATCACTGCTCCTCTTGTTGTACATTACCAACAAAAGTCACATATACCAACAGAAATGAAATGGTTTGTACTTGAGGTGGTTAAGAATTCAAAGAGGCAACAGAATGTCGATCGGTTGCTCATGCTAAAAGAAAACAAATGGATTTGGTCTTGCAACACAGTTGAAAAAGGATTGAACTCGATGATTGAGTGGCACACTCTAGCAACATTATAGAGAATTGTTTTGGGTCATAATATATTATATATTCTGTGTAACTTTTATGATTTGGGCCTCTTTAATGCCTGTTTTTGAATTTTTTGAATTCTTGGAACTTAGGAGGTCAATAGGATGACGGGTGTACTTTGTCCGCCCGCCATCCTGTCGGAATTTTGGACCGCCCGCCATAAGGGGGGGCACATCCTGCATTTTTAGCATTGTGGCGGGTGGTGCTCTTTGCCCGCCCGCCACAATGCTAAAAATGCATTTCAGCATTTGCATTAACAAAGCGGCAGGCACCGCGCGGTTAATGCAAATGAATGGGGGTACCACAGGTACCCCCCTGTGGGCACCCCCCACCTATACTTCACTCTGGGGGCCCGCAGGGGGCCCCCAGAGTGAAGACAGCATGCCTTTCCGTGGCGGCATCGCCGCCGCGGAAAGGCACCTAAACACAACCATCATAATATGTCTGGCGGTGTCTGATAGACACCGCCACCATATTATTCCTTTTCCGCCCCGGCCACAAGGTGACCGGGGCGGAAAAGCAGCGGATGGTCTTTCCGTCCGCTGAGGTCCCCCCGCCATACTAATATGGTGGGGGGGAAAACTAGTGTGGATGTCGGGTGGATTGCCCCCGCCAGGCTGGCGGTGGCTACCGCCAGCCTGGCGGGGGCAATCCACCCGACATCATAATGGGCCCCTAAGTTGGCTGAGATATATATGTAAATCATTGATAACTGAGCCATACTGGGTTGGAACCTCTGTATGGGGGTCATCACATTATATAAGCTTAGGGGCCATTATGTATGGAATGATGACCTCCTCTTCATTGAGTGGCTTCCTTTAATTCAATTCTAAATCTAGGGGCCGCTAGGAACTGAATTACAAATAATTCAAGAGATTTCAGCTATGTGAATTTGCATTATATTGTATTTTAAATCTTTGGTCCAGTACATTAGTGGTTTGACCGTTGTGACATTGACATTTTTTATTATGTTTTATGCTTGTTTTTCCTTTGGGGGCCATTCAGGTCTTTCCGTTTTTTTCCGAATAGATTTGTTTGTATGTGTCAATATTTACGATACAGCATGACCCAATAAAGCTGTTCTTTGGAGAAAGAATGTGTTGTTTGGCTTAGTTGTAATGACCGTGTAGTCATTCAAAGATGGCCACTGCACAACCACACGGCACTACGTCATCGCGTTTCCAGCGTTTTTGACAGTCTTTTTGTATCGCTGTCTGTAACGCACCTCACTCGGTCTTTGGAGTCGGGCGTATACGGTCCTAGCAACGCAGGTTTCGTCAATAAGTAAGTGTCTGCTTTGATCGATTTCGGCTCGCAAACAGCTTTTTGCATCTCACGATCCTTTAAGCCTGTACTGATATCAGTACTTTCGTTTTTGCTTTATTTCAGGCGATTTAAACGCTTGTGTAACGATCTATTTCGTGAGAACAACATACACCTTGACACGTTTGGTGTTATCTGATGGGTTTAAGGTTTCCACAAATTAGTTGAAATACATCTGTTTGTGCCTTGCGACCTATAAGGCAGGTATTGATATAGTCCATTGATTTTTATTTCAGGCAATTATACTTGTGATACGATTAACTTTGTGAGTATTCCTTTATATCTAGACACTTGTCATCATGTGGGGTGAAGATCTCTTGATTACTCAGTTGAGACACTGAGTTAATATTATTCTCTAGTTTCAATATGTTTTAGGTGGTCATATGCTCTAATATTCAAGAAGACTTGAGTACTGTCATTGACTCCTATAGTGTTTCGTGTAAGTTTTAGGGTCCTATAGAGAACTGACATTTGGACGTTTTATGTTTTTCTATCAGATTCTCTGGATCTATACCTTAATCTCCTTTATCACTTCCGGCTGGAAGTATTTTGAGGAGTGAGTTTTTTAAATTGTTGTAGTTCAATGTTGATTATGCCACATAGATTGGGCACAGGAGTGTGTGGTGGCATGTTTTCTGGTACATGGATTTTGTGTTGACACCGTGGGTGTGGTTCACCATTGTTGTCTTTATGCGTTGAGCAGACGATACCTCATGTAGATGCAGGGATGTTAAGTATATATTCTTTTTACACTAGATTTATATGTGCAACATTATCGTCCTGATGATGGTCCTGAGGATCTTATAGACCAACGGGGGACCGAAACGTCGACGCCCAACATCGCTTTGCTTATATGTCAATTCTATTGACTACAAATCTGATGATTTGTTATGTTGAATTTCTGTTGAATATGGTGTTTTAATTATCCATAATCCAAGCAAAAGGTGTTTCATATATTACTACCAATCCATCTTAGAATTAACCCTGGGCGTAGTAGGCGTAGTGGGGCTACGCGAAGCTACGCGAACTGGACAAGAAACTACGTCCACCTATGCACTTCGCGTAGCCCCACTACGCGCCACCTGCCTCCCTCCCGCCCTCCCTAAATACTACCCGCCTCCCTCCGACCCTCCCTAAATACTTAAATAACATTTAAAAAAAGAATAAAAACCACTTACCTTGTCCGCTGCGTCTCCGGGGCTCGCTCTCGTAATCGCGCCGCCAGCTTGGATACTAATGCGCATGCGCGGCTGCCCGCGCATGCCCATTTCTCATGAGAAATGCGCATGCACGGGCGGCCGCGCATGCGCATTAATGTCCGAGACGGCGGCATGATTACCAGAGCGAGCCCCGGAGACGCAGCCGACAAGGTAAGTGGTTTTTATTCTTTTTCAAAATGTTATTTAAGTATTTAGGGAGGGCGGGAGGGAGGCGGGTGGCGGGCAACTTCGCTACGCCCACGGAGTGGGCGTAGTGTTGCCTGCTACACCTACTTTGTAAATGGCGAAGTAGGCCACACTACGCCCACTCCGTGGGCATAGCGAAGTACTACGCCCAGGGTTACTTAGAATCTTAGTAGTATGTCCGTTGCCAGGCTGCAATTGATAAAAAAGTTTAAAAAGTCTAATTGAATAAAAAAATACACTTTTTTTTATATATTCTGGTATTTGTGTAAAATTTCTCTCCATAATTAGATTAATGATCACTGCTGTGACATCACTATAAATTGTAATTTTTTTAATGTTTCCTCGAGGAACAATGAAACTTTTTGATTGAATATACCCAGTCCCTAGGGGATTATTGGGTGGCTCTATTGTGTTTAGAATTGCTCGCAATAAGGGCGGGGTTCCGTGGGGGCCATTAGGATGCGCCCGCCACAGTGGTGGGCACATCTCGCAAATGTAACATCCCGCCGCAATGCTAAAAATGCACGTCATGCATTTCAATGCACAGCATGACAGGCACCACGCGGTGCCTGCCACTTTGTATATTGAAATGCAGGGGGTACCATAGGTACCCCCCATGTGCCCCCTCCTCCCAGAGTCCCTGGGGACCTGCAACGGGCCCCAGTAAGAGATTCCCGCATGCCTTTGCCGCCACGGAAAGGCATGTGTCCGCACCCATCATAATATGGATGGCGGAGTCTAGCAGACACCGCCACCATATTAAACTCTTTTCCGCCTGGTCGACTTGTCGACAGGGTGGAAAAGCAGCGGACGGTGTGTCCGTCCGCCGTGAATGGGTGGCGTGCGGGGACGGATCTCGGGTGGATCGCCACCGTAATGCGGGCGGTGGTGATCCGCCCGAGATTCTAATGACCCCCCCTTTGTATGTCCTGACAGTAAAAACCCTACATTGTCATTTTTACTATGGAGAGGCTAGTAGCCCCATTGGCAAGCACAGAGTTACTCGCTGATAGCTCAACAGTGTTAACTTCTGAATGGTATACTAAATATGATACTTTAAGGTGTCAAAAGAATCATTTCATTAAAACCCACTTGGTGCTCAAGTTGAATTTAATGTAACTTTTTACAAATTGCAACTTTAGAAAGTTGACACTTTGTTGCCCATAGGTTACAGTGACCATGTACGGTTGCACACAAGTTGCTGTCCATGAGACTAAGCATGGGCGTAAAATCCGTTCCGCTCGCGGATTTTGCGGATTTTTGGCAAATTCGCAATCCGCGAACTCTCGCGAACTTGCCGAAAATTCGTAAATCTGTGCAAACTGATTTTTTGCTTGGTCGCACTTGCCAACTAAAATACTATACAATTTCGCGGGAGTAAATACTTGCGAACACGTAGATGCGGCGGGCAGCGACAATCTCGCAATTGCGAGATTGCAAAATTTGCAATTTCGCACAAGAAATCCACCAGCAGGCAGCATAAACCTTGAAAATTATGATTTTTATCAGAATAACTCCTCAGGTTGACATTTGCCTGCACTTTTTTTTTTTTTTGCAAGGAGTGGGGGGCGGGGTGGGAGGAAGGAAGTGCCCCACAGTCTCCAACTTCCTGTTCCTGTCCAGCAGGCTCCTCCCAGTGCTTTCTTTGCTGGTCACTTTGATTTGGATCTTGACCTGGAAGGATTACTTTTTGTGGATGCTGCTGGATATTTGGATTTTTGCAAAACTGAAAGCACTCAGCAGGTGCAAAAGTTCAATCTTATCATTAGTAACCATTCCCTGTAGTGCCTGGAAGGATTACTTTTTGTGGATGCTGCTGGATATTTGGATTTTTGCAAAACTGAAAGCACTCAGCAGGTGCAAAAGTTCAATCTTATCATTAGTAACCATTCCCTGTAGTGCTTCCTTAGGGGCCCCTTCAGAGTTCAGTTGCCTACTTGCAACTATTCTATGACCCTGCTCTGACCCTCACAGCAGGCTCAGAGAATAGCTACAAGTATACAACAAAGGTCCTGTTAAAAAAATTACACTGCAACAGAAAGCAATTACAGATAAGGAAGCACCTGCCAGCCTGGAAGTTCAAATTCAGTGACACATTAATCAGCCCCTAATTCATTCATGTCAGTTGAGGCAGGGCAGGTGTGCTTTCCCCCCAATAATCTACAGTGATGAACTAGAGGGTGGCATGGGTGAGCCTGAGGGTGGCATGGGTGAGCCAGAGGGTGGCAGTGGTGAAACAGAGGGTGGCAGTGGTGAAACAGAGGGTGCTGTGATGAACCAGACGTAGAAACAACATGGTCGCGACCGTTGCTACCCGACAAATAAGTTCGCGTTTGCGAACTGGTAAAAAACCCTCGCGAAATGGCAGAAACACTTGCGAACACAAAAAAAAAAGGAATCCGCAAAATTTGCGAGAGTTCGCGGATTTATCGGATTGCGAATCCGTAAATACACAATTTCGCGGATTGCCAATTCGCAAAATCCGCCCATGCTTACATGAGACACCCTTCGGCCCTACTGTGGAAAGTTGCGGTTAGCTCTCAGGAAGGAACACAAAGGGCCTTCTGTTGTAAGAGGTGTGCAATCCTTCTTGCAGATGGCTAAACAGGGTGAGAGCCCAAAAGCTGAACTTCAAAGGGAAACTGTCTTGGCAAAATGGTAGAAACATAGGTTAGGGGCTGCTCTTTTGTTTTCACAGGTAGGCTGGCACCTTCGGCAGAGAGGGAGAAGCCATTGCCAACATTTTTTTTTGTGGGCACTTTGCTGACCAGGTAGCCTTACCTCTGGAATGGGATACGTAGCTCCACACACCAAGAAAAGCTTTCTGCCATGTTGTGAGTGAAGAGAATGGTGCATGCTGGGCTAGCTAGATGCCACATTACATAGTAAGTTGCTATTAGGTGGGAGAAGAGCTGGTAGACCATTGGTCAGTGGTCACCACTTCTCCTGAGGGTTAGAAACCATCCTAAAAGTGACCCACCTGGCACCCAGTCCTCAAATCAAGACTGCACATGTGAGAGGATCGAAGACGGACTGCTGTGCTGCTCCCTGGACCCAGCAAAGGCTGAACTGCACCTGCTGCTTGGCTAGCAAAGATAGGACTGTTCCTGTGGTTACCCGCTCAAGAAAAATTAATTTCTGAGCCCCAGACAAGGAAGAGGACTCAAAGAGTCATTAGGTGATTCTCTGTTACAGCCACCGGGCCATAAAAGGTGAAGAAGCTTGCCTTGGAGAGTTGGTAGCAGGGAACACCTGATTGCCACTGCCTGTGGAATTGTATTCTGGGACACCAAGACCCAAACCCTCAAACGTTGTACCTTCGATAGCTGGACCTAAGAGAGCTGTTCAAGTGCAGTTTGGCCACCCAGCAAGAAAGTGCTGCCAGTAAAAGGGAACAACTGATTTCTTTTTAACCGGAGATCAGTAGACCAGCGGCAACTGTTTTTTAGCTGGACTTCATCTGGCAAAGGCCAAAGTTGCCCCATCATGTTTGTGGACTGAGGGGTGACCACAAAAAAAACCAATACCAGCTCAGCATTCTCAACATCCTTGAGCTTCTTTATCATCCGGCATCCCTTGAATCTGGACCATTCCATTGATTCCAAAGGCGTTTGCCCATGAACTCTGGAAATGTACTGGAGACTGCTTTAACTGCCATATAACTTCAAATGGACCCTTCCTGCCGAAGTTGTCACCACAAGAGTGCCCTTATAGCTATTTCAAATTGCATTTTGTGGCTTACCCTAAAATGTCACAGTAGATTACAATGATTTATTGCGGTAAGTGAAAAAGCTGTGATGTAATGTTCTTTTAAAGATTAATATCTTCAGAACCCTGTGTGAATTTTTGCCTTTGAGATGTCTATTTATCGAAAGTGGAGTCAGATTTTCATTGCGTTGCATTTTCTTCCTGTTCATATGTTTTGGTACTTCTTTATACTTTTCCCTTGTTCCTTTGATAAGCCTGACTGCTCGGAGCCACATCAACCCAGGACTGAGCTATGGTTTTTCAAATGCACCTGTCTGGATCTTATATGTAATTGTAACTTTATTACAAGTTGATGTCGCATAACCACACCATATAATAAACAACTTTCCTTACATTGGTGGCTAGCGGTGGGATCCAGAACTTGGATTTTGCAGTACGATGCAGTTACTAAGTTAGAAAACTTAAAACTCTGCCAAGTCGACACCTAGAAAGAAGTAATTTTTGCTTCCAATCAATTTCATTTTGCTTGGTAAAGTTCTCAAGGCACAGTTTCCAAGAGTTTATAAACCTTTAGAAAGTTTTGGAAAAGTTTGCAAAAGTTTCTGAAAATTCCTCAAAATGATCAAGAAACTTGGAGATCAACTTAACTATGCTGTTCAAACTCTAAATCAGTATCTGCAAGTGAGAGGAGCTCAACTGGGGTGAGAGACCTTGAGGCCCAAATAGACCTCTAGGACCTGGAAGAAAGGATATTGACCCTGTAGGTATAAACTGGGCCTCGGGAAGAGTAGGGTTAAGGCAGACCTTTAGCCCTTTAGAGAATGATGGCGGCAATAAGGAGATTGAGGTACCTGCAGGGGGTGCCCATGACCCAAGATTGTCCAAAGATATTATATATGTTGAGGGAAACGGCATAGCTGAATAGCTGGTATCCTATGAGAGAGCTCTTACGATGAGGAGGGTTGGTGCTCAACCCTGGGTGTCCTTGTTCTGGGAACTGGTACCAGGAGTGGGGAGTGATAGGCATCTAACCCTGAAGGACTAGGTGGTAGAGACTTCCTTCCACATGAATATAGCACTTCTTGAGTTATTTGGTCGCACCCCAGACGATTGTCGACAGATATTCAGGAACACACACAAGGGGACAACACAGATCTAGATGGGCCGTGTGGAGGCCGCAGTAAAAGCAATGGATGGATGGATAAAGGCTAGCAAGGTAGACAAAGAAGGGCTTCACTGTTTGGTGGTTAAAGCGCATATACTTACTAATTGTCACACAGAGGAATAACACCAGCATCTGATAGATTCAGGGCTGTCTTGCCCCAGAGAGGTAGCCAAGATAGCAGATGAATGGCTGTGCTCTAGAGTACTGAAGAAGTCCCATGAAGGTGATTCTAAGAAAGGCAGTCAGGTCCCTCCTAATGGGCAGGATGTGGCCAACAAAGATAAAAAGGAGTTTCCAAAAGGGCTCTGAAAGAATTTGGATTATTGGTTGAGAGGGGTTGAAATCCCACCTCTGGCAACAACCACAATCTTTGTTTAGGCGAAACACAGAGAGCCACTAAATTAACCTGTCCTTAACCCTCTGGTAGCTTGGCATGAAAGCAGTAGACTTAACTTATAGGCAATGTGTTAAGTATTTATAAATCCCACTAACAAATATAAAGTGACACAATAGCACAAGAAATGTCCCAAAACAATCTAGAACAATATGGTATGACTCTTAATAAAAAAAATGATATCAGAATAATAAGAATCCAATCAGGACAATCAGAGATATTGAACTTCATTGTTTTTGTGAAAATAGCACCAAAAAAACCAAAACGCCAACATGTTCAAGTTACTTGTTGTCCAACTAGGGAGGGGCCTCAGCAGGGAAGCCAGTCTTCCCACACAGAGAGCTGTTAGCAGAGAGGGCATTCCCTCCACCATTCAATGTGCTTCCGTCGCCCTAGAGAGTGGTATCAGCAGAGATGCCAGTCCTCCGGCAATCCCCTACTATGCACACTCGCCACCCTTGGAAGAGGTTTCAGCTGAGAGGCCAGTTTTTTCCCAAGCCTTATGATATAGAGTCATCATGTGAGACAGAGATCAAAGTGGAGAGGACAGTCCATCCTCTTACTTTACTACGCACATCCGTAACCCTGTGCAGGAGTCCCAATGGAGAGGTGAGTACCTTTTAACACCCTGTTGTGCAAAGCCAATACCCCAGGGAGAAGTGTTACTAGTGAGTCCAGTACCTCTGCACACCCTTCTATGCACAGCTGTTACCCTCTAGAGTAGTCTTTGCATACATGGGAGTTGTCTGCACTCTACTACACACATCTGTAATAAAATACAGAGAAGACTTGCCAGAGACATCAATATCTCTGCGCACTCTACTATTTACATCTGTTGTGCAACAGAAAGGTCTTAGTGGAGAGACCAGTCTCTGTCCACACTCTACTACACACACCCATCATCCAAGAGAGAGGTCTTAGCAGAGCGGTCAGGCTCTCCTCACACTCGCCTATATAGACCTGTCACCCAAGCATGACATCTTAGCTGAGAAGGTAGTCCCTCCTTACACTTTCTACAAGCAGCCTTCGTGCAAGAGAGAGGACTCAGAGGGGATGTCAGTCCATCAACACACCCTATTTGTCATTCAAGAGAGAGATCTCAGCGGTGAGGCCAGTCCCTTCCCACAAACCTTTACACATACCCATCATCCTTGATAGAGGTCCCCTCAGAGAGGTCAGTCATCCTCCACAACCTACTACACACGCCCGTAATCCAAGAGAGGGGTGTCAGCAGAGAGACCAGTCCTCTTCCACACCCTACTATATACACCCGTGGATGTATGACGTTACAACGAACACTTTTACAACGCATACTTTTACAACGCATTTTTTACAACGCAACATCCTTTACAACGCATTCCATTACAACACATGCCATTGCAACGAATATTCTGAAAACGACCTTTACAACGCATTCTATTACAACGCATACTACATTTACAAAGCAAACCATTACAACGCATACCATTACATTGCATGTATGGTAAGTATTGGATAGTGTAGGGGTAAAAATTACTATTCTAACTCCAGGGGGTGCAACAGTAGGGTAAGTGTTGGATAGTGTAGGGGTAAAAATTACTATTCTAACTCCAGGGGGTGCAACAGTAGGGTAAGTGTTGGATAGTGTAAGGGTACTATGCGTTGTAATGGTATGCGTTGTAATGACTGCATTGTAATGACATAAGTTGTAATTGTATGTGTTGTAGTGTCATGCGTGGTAATGGTTGCGTTGTAATGGCATGCGTTGTAAGGGATGTTGCGTTGTAATGACTGCGTTGTAATGGTAGTGCGTTGTAAAAGTTGTGCTGTAAAGGTTGTTTCCCACACCTGTCATTCAGGAGAGAGATCTCAGTGAACAGACTAGTCCTTACCCACACCCTACTTTGAATTTGACATTTTCATCTAATTATAACTACCCTTTTACCTTTGATTTTTATCAGTGAATTTCTAGGCTTTTTTTAAATGTAAAGTAAGATATTGTTACAATTCCTAACTATAACATTACCAATTAAACCTTTGTTTTTTCAATTTACATGTATATAGACATTTTTATTGAAAATTCAAAGGTTAAAGTGACATTATAGTAAGGTGAAAATGTCAGTTATAAAGTAAGATTTTAAACTAAAAAAATACTGAAATTCGCCAGTAATAGCTATCTATAAGCTGAGCCGATGTCATGCCTGAACACGTCTTTGCTCAGAGACCAATCCCTCAGCAAACCCTGCTACGCATAGCCTTTGCCCTGTACAGCAGCCTTCACAGAGAGGCCAGTCCCTCAACAAACCATACTACGATCAACCTTCTGCTCTCAGCAAACTCTTGTATGTATAGCCTTCAACTTCTACGGAGGTCATTGTATAGATGCAGTCCCTCATCAATCCCTACTATGCACAACCTTTGCCATCCACAGAGTTCTTTCTGCAGAGGCTTGCCTCTCACCAAACCCTATTATGCACATACTACGCTGTCTACAGAGGTCTTTAGTGCATAGGCCAGTCCCTCACCAAACCCTACTATGCACAACCTATGCTCTCTTCAGAGGTATTCAAGCAAATGTCAGTCCCTCACAAAAGACTTGTACACACAGCCTTTGCCCTGTATAGCATTTGCTCTGTACAGAGATATTTTCAGTTATGTTTATTCCTGATCAAATTCTACTACACATAGCTTATGTGCTGGACACAGATGTATATTTATTAACACACTAACATAGAAATACACATGCAGTGACTCACTGTCACAATTACACATAAATAAACACACAGAGAACCACTGACACTTAACAACTCTATCACGCTCACAAACACATTCATTCACACATACACAGTCACACCCTCACATACACAATTAGACACACTTATGCACACCCTCAAATATACATATGCCCACAATCTTACAGATATAAACATACAATCACTCTGAAATACACATACACACCCACACTCTTTGATACAGTCACACAGAGATACTGTCATACTTTCACACATATGTGTAAAGTCTCACACACACATACTGATACACATATATGCACAATTCCTCATTCACTCACTCACGCTCATACACACACGCATATATTCATATATATAGATTCCAACCGGAAAGTCGATGCGGCGCTTCCACATCAAACCCAGTGCGCAGACACAGATGAATAAATATATGTATATATATATATATATATATATATATTCCGACGAGCGGCCAGTTGGTGCATGGACACATGGATGGGGGAGGAGCGACTTTCTCCCACCACTGGGAGAAGTGCAGGACAATTTAAAACGGGGGCGGATGAGAAACCTGAGAGGAGTGGCATCTGAGGAAGGCCGAGATAGGCCGAAATGCATTATGCCCGTGCAGTCTATTAAAGAGCTTCCATCCTGTCCCTTCGTGTGGCCTCTGCTTCTTGAGGTTGGAGGAGTTTTTTGGGATATATATATATATATATATGTATATATATATATAAATATATATATTACTTACTGGCGGTCGCCAGTAGGTAGTTATAGTTAGGACCAAGTTTCCATAGGAAGAGCATTTTTGTTTTGCTTATAACTTTGGCGTCGTTTGATGAATCTTCATGAAATTTTCCAAAGTAATTCTTTGTTCATATCAGCTCCTATGTTGATAGTTTGGGGGTGATTCGTCAAGGGGGGCTGAGGAAAAAAGGGGGGTCCCAAAACGTGTTTTCTCCAAACTTTAGACAAGGCTACAGGTTGAACGGGTGCACGGAATTACCCCAAATTTTGCAGGGAGAAGGATCTTGATCTAGAAAGCACGCTTTTGTTTATTTGGTGTAAATCTGTTCTGTAGTTTTTGAGAAATATTGACATTTACAGATATCGATATTTGGGAATTCTGCCATCTGATTGGCTGAGGCGTTACGAGCACGAGCTTGCTGCTTACTGGCTGCGAGCGGGTGCAACTAGGAAGTCTTGGCCATCATTTTGATATTCAGTTGAAGCGAGTGAGGGGAAAAAAGGGCTAAAAAAGTAGGAAAGAGGAGGGTAGGAGCACGGAAACCTCTGTGGGGAGTTTAGGGTGTGCTATACAGGGGGGGCGAGCAAAGTATTCACCCCTACCGGTGTGAAAGTGCCGGGCTACAGAAATTAAGTGAGGTATTGCCTAGAGCCTGATGCTGCTAAGGTGAGCTGGTACGGGACTCGGGGATTAAAACTGTGTGTCTTATGCTATGAAGTCATGTGCCCTGGCCCCTGCACTACAGCTGTGGAAGTAGTGTCAGCATGTGTTTGTACCTACTAGGACGAAGTACTGACCCGTACTGGTCTGAAAGTCCTGGGGTACGGAAAATATGTGAGGTATTGTCTAGAGTCTCATGCTGCTAAGCTGAGCTGGTGCTGGACTCGGGGATGAAAGCGTGAGCCCAAACTGTGTGTCATATGCTGTGAAGTCATGTGCTCTGGCTGCTGTGCCACATCTGTCCATTAGAGTCAGCATGTAGTTATACCTACTCGGAGGAATTTTTGTTTCGAACATTGTAACTTGTGTATGGTGCTTAGGGGGTGTTATACAGGGAGTGTGAAGGTAAATTTGTGCGTATCAAATGAATTCTGTATTTGTAAAGTACAATCTACTTACTCCTACGGGTCTGATGGCGCTGTGGGCGTAAGCTGAGCTGCTGCCAGACTTTGGAATAAAGCTGCTGAACTACTGACCCCTACCAGTCTGAAAGTGCTGGGTACGGAAATTAAGTGAGGTATTGCCTAGAGTGTCATGCTGCTAAATTGAGCTGCTGCTTGACTCGGGGATGAGACTGTGAGCCCAAACTGTGTGTCCTATGCTGTGAAGTCATGTGCTGTGGGGGCTGTGCCACTCCTTTCCAAATTGTATATGGTGCTTAGGTGGTGTCATATAGGTAATGCGAAGGTAAATCAATACGGTATTTGTAAAGCGCAAACTACTCACCTGTATGGGTCCGAAGGCCCTCGAGGCCGGCATGGAAATTATGTGAGCTATTAAGTGAGCTATTGCCCAGAGTCACATGGTGCTGAGCTGAGGTGCTGCTGGAGCAGGGGATTAAATTATGAGCTCTGTGCTCTGAACTCATGTTTTCTGGCCACTGTGGCACACCTGTCCAAGTAGTGTACGCATGTGTGACTACGTACTAGGAGGAATTTTTGTTTTAAACAGTGTGACAGCTGTAAGGCGATTGGGGGTGCTACAGAGGGAGTTTGAAGTTCAATTGTGCCGTTTCGAAACAATACGGTATTTGTAAAGTGCAAACTACTCACTCGTACGGGTCTGCAGGCGCCGGTGGCTGGCATGGAAATTAAGTGAGCTGTTGCCCAGAGTCACATGGTGTTATCCTGAGCTGTCGCTAGAGCCGGGGATCAAAGAGAGAGCTCTGTGCTGCAAAGTCAGATGGTCTGGCCGCTGCGCCTCAGCTGTGTGGAGTATACATTTTAGAGAGAGTCTGGGAGTTGCCGTTACCTGGCCCTAAAATAGCAGGCCTAAGTTGTCAGTTATAGGGTGGCTCTAAAAAGAGCCCTTGCGTTCATTAGTTGGAGCTACATATAAGTGCGGATGCACAGATTCAAGTTATTCAGAAAAACTTGATTTCCCTGATCTGTGAGGTGTACTCCATCACTTCTGTAGATATCAGCCATGTCAAAACGTATGTTGTTGTAGATGGACCTCATTCTATGGTCTCTGAGGTATGCAGACACAGCTATGTTGACTTTCTTCCTAGATTTACCAATCTGAGGACAAAATTGATTTGACCATTTCAACTTTTGTTTTTGGCATATATTGTAATATACAAAGACAATTTGAGGCAAAAGTAACATCAATTGTCCAAAGGTGTCCTTAATGAGCATTTCCAAATCTACTCCAGTCAATCTGCTTAGGTCATTTCCACCACAATGCACAATCAGGAGGCCATGGTGTGGAAGAAGCAAAGAGGTTTTAACCAAAGCAACAATTGGTGCCACTTTAATCCTCTCTGTGCAAACCATTTAATGTGCACATTTTGTAAACCTAGGTCTAAGTCAATGCGTCTCTGTACTGCATACCTCTTACACCAGAAAATATAGCTATGTCCTACGTTCCACACTAGCAGTTTGAAGTTATGGCTGGAAGGTATGGAAAGATGTCTGTAGCTCATGCAGTTCCTTCGTAGAATAAGAGATATGTTTAAAGATGGGGAACTACGTTTTTTGCCATACAAAACGATACCTGATTGGGAGATGAAAAGCATTGTTTTTTAAAAGTAGGGTGTACATTCGTTTTGTGGAAAAGCATATTTGTGATTGGTTAAGAAAAAGCAGTTTCAACGTGGAGTACATATCATAGGATAAAATTTGCTCAAGTCAACCACACCTGCTACTTGCATTTGGAAGGCACTGTTCGAACTTAAAACAATCATGAACTTTTAACCTGCACGTGCCGTTAAATGTTCGAGAAAATGGTGCAAAAAAATATCGTTAGGTTTAAAAAAGATGCTGAACTTTTAACCTGTGCATGTTGTAGCAATGTTCTAGAAAGTGTGTTGATAGAATACGTTGCACTGCTGACTTCTATGTGTCGTTGAATATGAAAAACACTGTTTATATGGAAAATTAAAAAGAAACTAATAGAGAGAAGTTTTGAAGCCTAAAAGAATCAAGGAAGTATTCTAATTTGTTCTTTACATGTATTTATGTGTGGAAGAACAAAATTATAGAAACAACATCACCAGGAAGAGGAAGAAGCAGGGAGTTGGGGGACGGGGGAGATGGGCACAATGGCACAATCAAGTACAGCACAAGTATAGACAAACAATGGCCAAAATAAAACACACCAACAAGGAGCAAAAGACACACAACCCGCCAACATCACACCACTGAACGAGCATAGAAGTGAAAACCATGCTGCATTCATACAGCATGTGTACAAAGGCCGGTCGTGGGTTTTGTGGAATGTCTGCTACCGTGGTCATCATGGATGAGATGCCCAGCACGTGGCACATGGGCGGGTTCACTGTGTGTTACATTGCCAAACAGCTGCTCCTCCCTCCCACGAGCCCCACACTTTTGTACGGTGCGCTGTTGTATCCTGTGCACTCGTACGGCACAGCATTGTAATGCCTATTCGGGCATGTCCTGCGGCATTCCAACTACAGTATGAGAGTGCCGTTTGGTGGTGGTGCATGCCACTTTACAATATCATCTTTGCGGCCCTTGTGGCAAGCCACAGCAGAACAGAGACACACTTACCGCACTTCCTGCAAACGGACATGTCTGAGACACCCTGTTTCACTTGCCGGATATGCACACCCCTGCGCTGACCTGTGTACGCCGGACCAGCACACGCCTGTTGTGCATGCAGGAGGATGCGTGCATATTTACATGTCCAGGGTCCAGGGTCACTGCCATTGCTGAGGTGACATGGTAACGTCTACTGAAGACAGCAGACTGTGATGTTGCAGGGCCCGTGCCTATCATGCTAACACAATGACCACAGGGACACACTTGCTCAGATGAGGGTTTGGGGGGTGTTGGCGGCCCTGGGGATGTTGTGATGAGTCTTGTGGCCCTCATTGGTATCCCTGTATCATGCTCATTGATTCTATGGCACCTGTGGGTGTTCTGGTGTGGCTCTTGGCTGTGTGTCATTTCATGCTGCAGGAAGTCGTCCTGCTTAACACCAGCAGAAAGCAGGTGTAAAATCCCTGGTGGTAACGTGGCTTATCACCGGAATTTGTTTCGCATTGCAGTTGTTGAGAATGTTGTGGTGTGATTTGTTTGTGTGCAGAACAATACACCAACTGGGCAGTGCATTCCGTCAAGATCCAGCACCTGACGCACTATTCCCAATCAATATAAAGACAATGATATTTCTTCATTAATTTTTTGTGTACACTGTAATTGCAGCCACTACCTCAGTGCAATTCAATACAGGATTTTAGTATTTAGAATAAATCGCAAAGGTGCACCTTGTGTCTTTTTGCACGGGAATGGCTACTCTGCATTTCATTATCAGCACTTTAATGCAACTAAAGTTGAGATAAATCTAACACAGTATTCAGAAGTTGGTGCAAACTGCAGACATCACCAGTATTCCCCGATAAGTGCCCTAAAATTTAACACCATGGTGGATACCACCAAATAACAGTATAAAGAACAAGAAAGAGTTACACAGCAGTTAAGAAAACAACCAAAAAGGTAATACATTTTTTTTGTCAAACTTTATTTTTTTATAAACATATATCAACGATAAACTATTTTCAAACTTTATTTTTTTATTAACATATATATATATATATATATAAACAATAAACTAATAAACAACATTTAACAAAAATAATACAAAACACCAAGGCAGAAGACTCCTGTGGGGACCATGGATGTCGACGACAAGTGCCTGGAAAATAGAGCACAAAATAAGGACGTGTGTAATGCGCATATCAAAGGACTGAGAGAGAGAAACAGAGAAGGAAAAACAAGCCAGAGAGAAAAAGAGAGGGAAGGAAAGAAAGTGAGTGAGAAAGGGAGAAGGGAGAGAGAGAGATATAAGGAAAGGAATGAAGAGAGAGAGAGGGAGAGAGACTGTCGCCTCTACGCATCCATGAGCAAATAATTACCTGGTGCCACCGGAGTGTGCTGCAGTGGGCACTCCACGTGCCCCTCAAAACTCCGTCGATCTCAGAGGTGTTGCTGAGTCCTGGGTCATGAATGGCGGAGACCACATCAGCTTCTCTGCGGATCTCACAGATGTCGCTGAGTCCTGAGTCATGAATGGCGGAGACCACATCAGATTCTCAGCGGATCTCACAGATGTCCCTGAGTCCTGAGTCATGAATGGCTGAGACCACATCAGCTTCTCCACGGATGTCACAGATGTCGCTGAGTCCTGAATGACGGAGACCACATCAACTTCTCCGCGGCCCGGCAGATCTCACACATGTCGCTGAGTCCTGAGTCATCAATGGCGGAGACCACCTAAGGCTTTGGTGCCGCTAAGCCTGTGGAACCCAAGTCCGTGACACATGGTGGTAGGCCCCTGATGGCCACATGAGTTTTGGGTGGCACTAACCCTATGCATATGAAGTCCGCACCAAGGGGATGGTAGACCCCTGACGGCCATACAGCTGAGGGTGCGACTAACCTTCTGCGCAACTTTTCATGGACTCTTTATAGTTGAGACCCGTGGAGCGTCTGCCATCCAGTCAGCACCGGCAATAAAGGCTGTGACATTGTGGATCTAATATATTTGTGTGGTCACAAGGCCTGTGACGCATGTGCCAGATGGGTGTGGTGTGTGTGCAAACCTGCCCTCAGAGAGTGGCCGTGAGATGTTGACAACTAGACCACTGACCTGCACACTAACAGCAAGTACACCTGCGACAGGTAGCTATGTGGGGCCAACATCAGAATGTAATCGTAGTGACGTAGCGTGGTGTACGACGGAACAGGGCAGGGATAGTCACAATGACACGGACGGCTCATAGTACTGCGTCTGTGAGACGAGCGGACGGGCCACAGCTGTCTCTCTGCGAGCCTGGGTGCAAACTGTTCATAACTCACACTACATAAGCATTGAAGAATCATTTTGTGATTCAGTTAGTCAGACTGGCATCTGTCTGAGGCATTTGTGAAAACATATCGGAGTTCTTTTTGTGAGAGATACCCCTTTGACGCTCCCTCTCCCCACATTAGCAGGTAATGCACCCTCTTCCCACATTACCAACATACCCCCAAAAACCTTCTTGGACCTGGAAGTGTCCCTGTGCGGTTGGACAAAGAAGAATATTAGTCATGTATAGATTTACATATTAAAAAATGTATTTAAAGAACAACAAATAAGACTGAAAGAAGTCTGGTGCTGTGGTCGCTTCCACGAAGTTGGGATTACTGCCACTCAGGACTCAGGACACATTTACACATGTGGGATTGGTTTGTGTTAAATAGGGTTAGTGGCACCAGAAGCATTGAGACTGTATGAGCCTGTGATGGTGCTTGGTGTGGACGGCCTCACTGGGAGTAATAAGTGTTGCCTACTGGACTGCGTCATGTGTAATCGGGACTGTATCTGAATTGTGAGGCCTGCTGACCATAGTGTAGGCCAGAGGTAGCAAAGAGGAAGGGCCCACAGCCATGTGCATATGTTAGTGGCCCCACCGGCCTGCGAAGTGCAGGTTCAGTGGCACCACTTGTCGCCAGCCTTCAATATGCAAATACTCCTCACTAATCGTAGGGAGTCAGGTGCTGTGGTCGCTGTCACAAAGTTGGGGTCATTGCCATTCAGGACTCAGGACACAGGTACACATGTGGGATTGGCTTGTGTTAAAGAGGGTTAGTGAGACTACATGTCGCCAGCTTTGCATATTGAAATATGGCTCACTGATCGAAGGGAGTGTGGTGCTGTGGTCGGTGCCACGGACTTGGGTCACTGCCATTCAGGACTCAGGACACAGTTACACATGTCGGATCGGCTTGTGTTAAAGAGGGTTAGTCGGACTACTTGTCGCTGGTTACATATCGAAATATGCCTCACAAATCAAAGGGAGTATGGTGCTGTGGTCAGTGCTACGGACTTGGGGTCACTGCCATTCAGGACTCAGGACACAGTTACACATTTGGGATCGGCTTGTGTTAAAGAGGGTTAGTGGGACTACGCGTCGACGGCTTGCATATCGAAATATGCATCACAAATCAAAGGGAGTATGGTGCTGTGGTCGGTGCCACGGACTTGGGGTGACTGCCATTCAGGACTCAGGACACAGTTACACATGTGGGATCGGCTTGCGTTGAACAGAGTTAGTGGCACCACGTGTCACCTGTCTTGCATATCGAAATAAGCCTCACTGATCGAAGGGAGTCTGGTGCTGTGGTCGCTACCACGAACTTGGGGTCACTGCTATTTGGGACTCAGGACACAGTTACACATGTGGGATCGGTGTATGTTGAAGACGGTTAGTGGCACCATGTGTCGCTGGTCTTCCACAGTGTAGTCCAGAGGTAGCGGTGAGCAAGGGCCCACAGCCACATGCATACGTTGGTGGCCCCACCAGCCTGCGTAGTACAGGTTCAGTGGCACCACTTGTCGCCAGCCTTCAATATGCAAATACTCCTCACTAATCGAAGGGAGTCAGGTGCTGTGGTCGCTGTCACGAAGTTGCGGTCACTGCCATTCAGGACTCAGGACACAGTTACACATGTATGATCGGCTTGTGTTAAAGAGGGTTAGTGGAACAATGTGTCGCCGGCTTTGCATATCGAAAAATGTCTCACTGGTATAGCACTGTGGTCGGTGCCACGGATTTGGGATCACTGCCATTCAGGACTCAGGACACAGTTACGCATGTGGGATCGGCTTGTGTTAAAGAGGGTTAGTGGGACTATGTGTCAACGGCTTGCATTTCGAAATATGTCTCACAAATCGAAGTGAGTATGGTGCTGTGGTCGGTGCCACAGACTTGGGGTGACTGCCATTCAGGACTCAGGACACAGTTATAGATGTGGGATCGGCTTGAGTTGAACTGAGTTAGTGGCACCACTTGTCGCCGGTCTTGCATATCGAAATAAGTCTCACTGATCGAAGGGAGTCTGGTGCTGTGGTCGCTACCACGAACTTGGGGTCACTGCTATTTGGGACTCAGGACACAGTTACACATTTGGGATCGGTGTATGTTGAAGACGGTTAGTGGCACCATGTGTCGCTGGTCTTCCACAGTGTAGTCCAGAGGTAGCGGTGAGCAAGGGCCCACAGCCACATGCATACGTTGGTGGCCCCACCAGCCTGCGTAGTACAGGTTCAGTGGCACCACTTGTCGCCAGCCTTCAATATGCAAATACTCCTCACTAATCGAAGGGAGTCAGGTGCTGTGGTCGCTGTCACGAAGTTGCGGTCACTGCCATTCAGGACTCAGGACACAGTTACACATGTATGATCGGCTTGTGTTAAAGAGGGTTAGTGGAACAATGTGTCGCCGGCTTTGCATATCGAAAAATGTCTCACTGGTATAGCACTGTGGTCGGTGCCACGGATTTGGGGTCACTGCCATTCAGGACTCAGGACACAGTTACGCATGTGGGATCGGCTTGTGTTAAAGAGGGTTAGTGGGACTATGTGTCAACGGCTTGCATTTCGAAATATGTCTCACAAATCGAAGTGAGTATGGTGCTGTGGTCGGTGCCACAGACTTGGGGTGACTGCCATTCAGGACTCAGGACACAGTTATAGATGTGGGATCGGCTTGAGTTGAACTGAGTTAGTGGCACCACTTGTCGCCGGTCTTGCATATCGAAATAAGTCTCACTGATCGAAGGGAGTCTGGTGCTGTGGTCGCTGCTAGGGACTTGGGGTCACTGCTATTCAGGACTCAGGACACAGTTACACATGTGGGATCGGCTTGTGTTAAAGAGGGTTAGTGCCACCACGTGTCACCACAGTTGCATATGGAAATATGCCTCACTGATCAAATGGAGTCTGCTGCTGTGATTGTCTCATGGATTTGGGATCACTGTCATTCAGGACACAGTTACACATGTGGGATCAGCTTATGTTGAAGACGGTTAGTGGCATCATGTGTCGCCGGTCTTCCACAGTGTAGGCCAGAGATAGCGGTGAGCAAGGGCCCAGAGCCACGTGCATACGCTAATGGCCCCACCGGCCCGCGTAGTACAGGTTCAGTGGCACCACGTGTCACCGGCCTTCCTTATGCAAATACCGCTCACTGATCGGAGGGAGTCTGGTGCTGTGGTCACTGCCACGAAGTTGGGGTCGCTGCCATTCAGGACTCAGGAACCAGTTACACATATGGGATCGGCTTGTGTTGAACAGGGTTAGTTGGTACCACGTGTCTTCCACAGTGCAGGCCAGAGGCAGCGGTCAGCAAAGACCCCCGTGGCGTTGAGCAGAGCTGTGCAGATTGGGAGCATTTGGTCCTTTTAACCCATTATAGTCTCTTACACAATTTGCGTCGCTACTAATCTTGAATTGTGGACCGTGGTAACTCCAGTGTAGGCTGGAGGTAGCCGTCAGGATGGGTACACAGCCATGTGGCATTGAGTTGAGCTGCGCTGTTAGTGGCACGTGGTGCACTCAGCGTGTGTGTACCCTGTGATGATACGTGGTCCCGGCGGGCCGCACTGGGAGCAATGTCTTTTGTCTAATGAATTCTGCCTTAATATAGCCACGTGGCGATGACTTGTGGCGCAGTGAGTTAGTAGCACCTAAAGCATTCAGCATGTGTGCAGCCTGTGATCATGTGTGGCCTGTGCTGCCCACACTGGGAGCAATGTGGCTTGCGTACTGGAGTGCGTCATCTGCAATCGCCACTGCATCTGAATTGTGAGCCCTGTTGTCCGCAGTGTAGATCGAAGGCAGTTGTCGGTACAGACATAAGTCTGCGGTGCTGTGCCGCTGGGTTCGCATTGGGTCTATGTCGAGGAGGCCCGCGGTCAGGGTGGCAGCCACGTGCCAGGTTGAGGTCCACCGCTCTGGCAGAGTTTTTGGTCTTCCCACAAGTGAACTATGCCCAGGGCCCCTGGCCTATTTATTCAAACTGCTACACTGGAATGGCGTACTTTGGGCCAGCCCACTCTGCTTCCGCTTCCAGGGGGACACAACACAGCTACATGACCGAGATCTTCCCCATTGCGTGAGGTAACATGGTTGCCTCCACTGTACACTACACTACAAGTATCAGTACTAGATCTCCACATGGAGAAGTTTGTGCTTTGCATAGTGAGGACTGTGCGGCACATCACCGGTACACTTGGCATTGTGTGCATTATTATTGATGGGCGACTTGCGTCCTTCACACATACTTGGTTGCCACATCTCCCGACATTCTGCTATTGTGCGGCTGAGGGGCCATGGCATTTTGGGAAGGTCCGTTGTCCTGTTTTGCTCTGCCTCGTTGGTAGTAGGGGGGGTGGTCCCAGGGGGGAGGTTCTGGTGGTGGTGGCGCTGGGTGTTGTGGCCTTGTTGGGTGTCGGAGGTGCATGATTAGTAGCTCTAGCACGTGTTAGTCTTTAGATGTGGCTGTGAGTTGGGTCCAATTCATGCAGTAGATAGTCGACCTCCTTACACCAGTTAAAGGTTGATCTTAATTTGTTACTGGTAACTCGGCTTATCGCCTGCTTTTTGGATCACATTGCAGATTTGGCTGGTCATTGAAAATATGGGGAAGTGGTGTTTTAGTTTTTAGTTTCCACGGGAACGCTTACTTTGCATATTATTAGCGTTATTTGTGGGTCTTGTTTGTGGTGATTTTTTTTGGCGTAAGGTGTAGATGGAAAACTGTTGAGATTTGCAGTTTTCACCAGGTTGAGAATGGGTTGATAATTTAAAAACACAGAAAAAATAGGTTAAATGAACATTATAATTAGAAATTAGCATTTAAAAAACCTTTGAAATTCACTGAAAAAACCATGGGTTTCAGGGACGTTATAGTTAGAAATTATGCATTCAAAAAAACCTTAGAAATTCACTGAAAAACCATAGGTTTCAGGGACGTTATAGTTAGAAATTATGCATCTTAATAGGCCCCATAGTCTCTAACACAGATACACATATACACATGCACAATATACATATACTCACACACAGTTTTACACTCACATATACACAGAATCTTACTCACATACATACTTACACATACAGATTCGGATACACATAAGTGTACACAACCACACACATACACTCTCACACAGTCATACAGACGCACACACACACATATACACATATAGACCCTCACATGCACACACAATCTCACAGACACATGTAAACACACAAGCACCTATGTTGTTCACACGTATATAAACACATACACTGACATACTCATATCCACAGTAACACACTTACAACTTAAGCATAGACACATATCCTTATACACTCATACACCTACACATCCACAAACTCTTGCAACTACACACACTCACATATATATATATATATATATATATATATATATATATATATATATATATATATATATATATATATATATATATATATATATATATATACATATACATACAGTTTCACATGCAAACAGATTCCTGCACACACAATCACACACAGAACACAGAACACTGGCATACACAAGGACTGTCTCACACGTATATCCACACACATATATTCATACACGCACACACACAAATACAAACACATTCTATCATATGCATATATAGCAGACTATAATAACACAGTGTGGGAAATTGGGTTGCAACCGCAGTCCCCATCAGGGAGAACCACAAAAGTCACAAAATTATTCTGTGCTTAATCCTCTGGTAGTTTGGCACAAAGTCAGTCAGTCTCAACTTAGAGGCAATGTGTAAAGTATTTATGCAGCACACAAACACAACACAAGAAAAATCCCACACTCATTTAGAAAAATAGAGTAAGTGTTAATAACTTCTTTGACACCAAAATGACAAAAAATCTATCATTAGAACTGGAGTAATTCATTTTTAAAGTCTATGTAAAAATCTAGGTGGTGATTACGTCCGCCCGCCACCCTAGCGGACAACGGCACTGCCCGACTTGCTGTCAGCGGTCCCATCAGTGTGATTACAATGCGACCGCCTCCAAGGTGGTCTCACTGTCTATCTTTTGTGATGCTGTGGGTGCTGCATGCTGCACATGCTACTTTACAAAAAAATAGACAGGAAACATATCCCTCCACTACGTGGCAGGCACCATATGGTGCCTGCCACATGGTGCCCCCCCAACTCCCACATCCAAGGGCCAGGGGGAATGAAGGGCTCGCTACGGGCCCTCATTGTCCCTTTCCGCCAGTCTTTTCATGGCGGGTATACCACCATGAAACGGCTGGTGGTCCCTGACAGGCACCCCCACCATTGTAGGGATTAAGGCTGCCTATAACACACCGATGGGCTCCTTGAGCCCATCCGATGTGCGGCGGTCAATCTTTCTAACTGCCATCCTTCTGTCAGCCATCCTTCTGCCGAAAAAGTTTTTTAAGTCCCAAGTTTTTGATTTTGGCAATCTGGGCACCTTTAGCACCAACACATAAGGGACCAGGACAGAGATCTGGGCCTAAATCCATCGTTTTTTTGCTCACCATGCCATTCCAGTTTGAACCTAGCCATATGCAAATCAGTCTTGACCCTGTGCCCCATGGGAACAGTCCAGCCCGAACTGCCAAGCAATGTCCTCCATGATGATGGCTGATAGCCAGGAACTGGTCCTAGGATGCTTGATTCTGGTCCAGGGAAGACATGGCTTGACAGTTCGGGCTGGACTGTTCCCATGAGGCACAGAATCAAGGCTGATTTACATATGGCCATGTCTGAACAGGGGTGGCGTGGTGAGCAAAATAATGATGGATTAAACCCAGATCTGTGACTGGGGCTGAATGTTTTGCCAATGTGCCACAATCCGCTCATCATCTTGTGTGTTTTGCTGTTCGCCCTATGTGGGAAGGGTATGCCCAGACGTGGGTCCCGTGCTCACTACGCCACTGGAGTCAAGCTATCCTGGCTGATGACGGCTGATAGCCAGAAACCGGTCCTAGGATGCTTGATTCCGGTCCAGAGAAGGCATGACTTGGCAGTTCTGGCTGGACTGTTCCCATGAGGCACAGGGTCAAGGCTGATTTGCATATGGCCATGTCTGAACTGGGGTGGCGTGGTGAGCAAAACAACAATGGATTAAACCCAGATCTGTGACTGGGCGTGAATGTTTTGCCAATGTGCAACATTCCGTCTATCATCTTGTGTGTTTAACTTTCTAAAAGTGGTATTTTCCACATTGATGATTAAAATCTAACTTCAAAGAGGATTTCTAATTATAATTTCCCAGGCACCAAACCTGAAACGTCTATCTGTACCCAATCAAAAGTTAGCACATATTAAATGTAATAAGGCAACCCAATGTTATCATATGGGAGAGGTAGGCCTAACAGTAGTGAAAAACAAATTTAGGAGTTTTTACTACCAGGACATGTAATACTTAAACGTACATGTCAAACCTTTTAATTTCAACTAAGGCTCCCAGTTTTTTTTTTTTTAAACCTTTATTTTGTGTTTTAAGGAAAGAGGACATAGAGAAACAGAAACAAAAAAAGATGGGCGACAATTCCGCACAACTTCCCACGCAGGGGGCAATCTGGGAGGCACGTTCCAGGGCATTATAGGCAATAGAGCAAAGTCCGTTCAGCTCATTGGGACAGTCCAAGAGGCAGCCGAATTATCCAGGCACTATTTTAAGTAAGTCGCAGGTCAACAGACAAAGTGGGGAAGAATGCTCAGTTCGGTAGGATAGCAACCTTAAAAGACACCGCCTGTTGCGTAGAACCTGTGCCTGCCTCAATCATGTAAGAGTGTTGCAAGAAGAACAAGGAACACAAAAAACAAGCAAAAAAAACCTCACCCCTCCCCCCCAGTGGTGGTGACAGCATTCGTTCTAGCAGTCATTCCGGATATAACATTCAGACTAGAAACAAATGAAGTGTCCGAATCGTGGCCAGACAGACCGCAGATGGTAGACCTTTGGAGAGGAAGCGCACCAAGGGACCCCAGCGAAACATAAAGTTTTTGAAGTTGCCTAGGAAAATGTCCGCTACCCGTTACATGCTCAGCAGTTTCCACAACCTCGCGTGCCATAGGGAGATCACCGGAGCCTCCGGTTTCTTCCAGGCCGCAGCCAAAGTGAGTTTAGCAGCTCCGAGACATAACCATAGTATCTGTTTGTCTGCTCGGGTTTGGTGTTCGAGCTCCGGGTCCCGAAGACCTAGCAGTATATGAGCCATGTAGCCAGAAACAGGATATCCTAGTATCTCTCGGATATGGGACAAAATCTCCTCCCAGTATGGGCGGATGATCGGACAGTCCCACCAAATGTGGCGGAAATCTCCAAGCAAACCACAGCCTCTCCAGCATCTGTCAGAGGAGGACGGGAAAATGCGGTGTAACCTGGCGGGGTACAAGTACCAATCCATGAGAGTCTTGAGGTGGGCCTCTATGAGTTCCACCGAATGGTTATGCACGGTGATGTCCAGCCACAGGCGCGACCACTCCTCATCCGAGATGTCCCGTCCAAGGAGGTCCTCCCACGCACCCATGTACCGGGGGCGAGGTGACTTGCGGAGGTAAGCAAAAGGCCGTATAGGAAGGAGATGACTCCTTTCATAGAGGAGGTTCGCAATAGGAAAGCCTCGAAGGTGGAGGACGGTCTCGTGACCTCGGCGTGGACTGCAGAGGACGTGGCCCAAGAGAGCAGCTGAACGTGCTGGAAGCGCTCGGACACCGGCACTCCGTAGTCCCGCATACAGTTGTCAAAGGTAAGTGGGGCATGGCCATGGAACAGATGCGTGAGAGCATGGCATCCCCCTTCTCTCCAAGCGTCGAAGGGCCCTTCCTGTAGCGCCGGTGGGAAGGCCGGGTTAAAGTGTATTGGTGTAAAGGGAGAGGGGAACGAAGTCCAGCTATCATCTCCAGTCACCGTGTCCCAGACCTTGAGAGTAGTGCCGGTGGGAGTACTAATGTATGCGTTCTTGGGCCTGTCCTTTTTGGGTTTCCACGCCAAATCCCAGATCGATCTTCCCGCTACACTTCTGTCCATGTGCAGCCAGTGTTTCTCCGAGAATTGTTGGGACCACTCCACTATGACCCGCAGTTGCGCGGCTTTGTAGTATAAATGCATGTCGGGGAGGCCCACCCCCCCTCCTTCCACGGCCGGCAAAGTGTAGCAAAGGAGAACCGCGCTCTACCCCCTTGCCCGACGAACCGTAGCATCTGGGTCTTGAGACGCCGGAAGAAGTCAGTCTCCAGTGGTATAGGGAGCGCCTGGAAGAGATACAAGAATTTGGGGAGAATAACCATTTTAAGCACGTGGATTCTACCCAACCATGAAATGTACTTCGGTTTCCAGCGCTCCAGGTCCGCCCGAGTTTGTGCCAACAACTGGGGAAAGTTTGCAGAATATAGTTGCCCAATCGAGGGAGTCAGCCGGACCCCCAAGTACAGGATGGAGCGGGGGGCCCACTATAGGGGCGTGAGTGGGCGCAGTCTATCTACCTCTGCCGAGGAGAGTGTAAGATTAAGAACAAAGGACTAATCGTAGTTTACTTTGAAGCCCACCACCTCTTCGAAGCGCAGCAGAACCTGCTGGACGTGCGGGAGAGAATGGGCTGGGTCCTTAATAGAGAGGAGGAAGTCGTTGACAAAGAGGGTAATCTTATGCTGCTCTCCTGAGAATGGAAGTCCACGTATCTCTTCGTGCTCGCGCACAGCAAGTGTCAGAGGCTCAATACTCAGGGCAAAAAGCATAGGGGAGAGGGGGCAGCCCTGCCTGGTGCCTCGCGAGTGAGAGAAAAATGCAGAAAGATGGCCGTTTACTGCCACCCTTGAACGGGGGCTGCTGTAATTCGCTCTCACCATCGAGAGGAATTTAGTTGAAAAGCCGAAGGCGGCCAAAGTGTGAAATAAGAAGCCCCAACCACCCGATCAAAGGCTTTTTCAGCGTCAAGGCCTATCAGGACCGCTGGGATCCAGAACCTATGGGCTTTCTCAATCAGATGGATGACTCTCCTCGTGTTGTCATGGGTTTGGTGGCCCTTAGTAAATCCAGTTTCATCCGGATGAATGAGTGCCGGCATCAGGTCCTGGAGCCTCCCCGCGATGATGGAGGAGTACAACTTGGCGTCGATATTGAGGAGGGCTATCGGCCGGTATGAGGAGCATTTGGACGGGTCTTTCCCCGGTTTGGGGATAATCGAGATTACGGCCTCGGCCATGGAGCCCGAAGTTTCCCCAGTCTCCGCCATGGTATTAAAAAGGGAGACCAGAAAGTCGCTCACCTCCGACGCGAAAGTTTGATAGAATAGAGCAGTATAGCCATCTGGTCCAGGCGCCTTATGAGGTTTCAGGTTTTTAATAGCATCCAGAACCTCCTCCCTAGTGAACGGGGCCTCGAGTAACCCATTCCATTCCTTGGAAACCCGGGGGAGCGGAAGACCACTCAGGTAAGTCCGTTGGCTATCAGGATCAGAGGCCTCCCCTCTATAGAGCGCTGCGTAAAAGCGTCCGAAGAGATCAGCCTTGGCCTCATCCCGATGGTGCAAGGTCCCCGCCGCATCTTGAATACCTCCTATATACTCCCGTTCCCGTTTATCCCGGAGTTGGCGAGCCAGGTGTCTCCCCACTTTGCTCCCATGGGAATAGGAGAGGCGTCGGAGCTTAAGTAGCGTGAGCTCTGCTCTGTTGTTATAGTGAGCTCTAAGTTTCCCCCGAATCGCCGTTAATGGGCGAAGGGTCAACCTAGAAGGGTTCCGTTTATGCTCTTGCTCAAGAACATCGAGGTCCTTCTCCAGCTCCTCACACTCCTTACGTCTCAACGTATTAAGATGGGCATTGAGGGCCAAGCAGGTGCCCCTCATTGACGCCTTAAAGGCGTCCCATGTGGTGAAAGTCGATGTATCGGCCACAGGGTTAAGATCGAAAAATTCTCGTATGGCCTTGCGCAATTCCTTACAGGAAGTCTCATCCCGGACAAGCGAGGCTGGGAAGTACCATTTGCGTAGACCGTTACCCCTCGCCGACCAGCGCAAACAGAGCACGACTAGGCTGTGGTCAGAGACAGAGAGTGGAAACATACAGGTTTCGCGGACATCCCCTCTAAGGGATTGGCTTAAAAAAATGTGGTCCAGGCGGGAATAGGTGTGATGGACGTGAGAGAAAAAGGTGTAGTCCCGAGATTGGGGATGGAGAGAGCGCCACCCATCCACCAGCCCCAAGTCACCTATCAGGCGCTGCGTTTCAGCGGAAAATACACCAGTATCCGATCGTTGACTATGAGAGCTATCCATTCCCTTGTGCCATACTAGATTAAAGTCCCCCATCAAAAACAGGACGCCCTCCACAAAGTCATCCACCTTTCGCATCAGATCTTGGAGAAAGCCATTCTGGCCCGCATTCGGAGCATACATTACCACAAAGGTGCACATTTTATTATACAGCAACCCCTTGACCATCAGCCAACGACCTTCCTTTTCGCTGCGCACCCCCACGGGCTGAAAGTGAAGGGCAGACCGGAAGAAAAGGGCCACCCCCCTATGCTTCGTGGTAGCCGATGATCTATAAATAAGGGGAAAGTTTTTATGTTTGAGGCGCAGTTCATCCTTGCGCGCCAGGTGTGTCTCCTGGAGGCCCACCACATCCAGCTGGTGATCGAGCACATACTTCCAAATTTTCTGGCATTTCTGCAGGGAATTCAAACCTTTCACGTTCCATGTACCTATAGTTAGCGGCATTACACAATGAAAACCACACCCCCCGCCACCCACATACAGCAAAGACATCTCTCATCCCTCCCCAACCAGGGCAGCCAAGCGACAGCACCTCCAAACGCGAACAACTGCAAAGAGTCCAACCCAGGCGGACGCGCGCCAACCCAAACCCCTCCAGGCTCCTCCCCTCAGTTCTCGGCCACCATGCTCTCCGCGACCCCAGAGCCAATGGGTCTAAAGGCAGAAACTCATCAGTCCACCAGTTGACATTATTATTATTATTATTGTGTCTTTTATAGAGCGCGCAGCTACCCCAACGGGGTGTCCCGGCGCTAAATTATTGACCACAAGGTCCCTCAAACCGAAAAGTTACAGGCAGAAAAGGTAGGATTTCAAAGCGCGATGGGATTCATATTCCGTTTTAATCATGCGCAGACCCAAGGGTAGCTTGTTCCAGCGTTGAGCGGCACCTAGCTCAAATGTTTTACCTCCGTCACGGGATTTTTTAAATCTGGGAATAGTCAGTAAAAGCTTGGAATTTGAGCGAAGAGCTCTAGGGTTGCATTAAGGACGAAGGATAGTTCTGATATGGACTGATTCATTGCTCTGAGTAGAGCGGTAGGCCAGAATCATGGCCTTGAATTCAATTCTTTTGCTCATGGGCAACCAGTGCAATTCACGGAGGAAAGGTGAAATGTGCTGCCTTCGCGATAGACCTCCAATCAGGCGAGCCGCTGCATTTTGGACTAGTTGAAGTTTGTGGCAGAGGCCAACAGATAGACCCAAATAGAGTCCATTCGCATAGTCCAAATGCGAGATAATTAATGCGTGGACAATGGTCTTTCGGCTAGCACTAGGTAAATAATTGATAAGTTTCTTTAGCGTTTTAATTTTGGAGAAGCAAGCGGCAGAAACTGATTGGACCTGACATCCAAGTGACAGCTGTTGATCCCATCGGACTCCGAGATTCCTAACCGAGTCCTTCGGGGTCGGGCTTGGCTAAGGTCTTCCGGCCACCAAAGGTTAGAATTTAATGGGGATGGCTGATTAAAGAAAAGGACTTCAGTTTTGGCTGTATTTAATCTTAAAATATTGAGATCCATCCATTTGGCGATGTCCCTAATGCAGGATTTAAGAGGGTCAAAAGTGAGGAAGGAAGGTTCCTCAAAGGTAAAAAGCAGCTGGATATCGTCGGCATACGACGTAGTTTTGATGCCCAGCTTAGAAATCATATCAGCTAAAGGAGCAAAATAAACATTAAAAAGAAGTGGGCTCAGGGACGAGGAGTATGGGGTGAGAGACGGTGTCGAATGCCGCCGATAAATCCAGCAGCACCAACACCGCCCTCGAACCTCGATCCAATGCCCAGCGGACAGAGTCCGCCATCTCAATAAGGGCTGACTCCGTACTGTAGCCTCTGCGAAAGCCATGTTGGGAGTCATGGAAAAGACCATGAGTTTCAATAAAGCCAGAAATTTGTTGATGGGCTAATTGCTCCAGGATCTTGGCTGGTGCAGGGAGAAGTGATATCGGCCTATAGTTGGCCGCATCATTTGGATCTAGGTTGGCCTTTTTTAAGATCGGAACCAAGGAAGCATGCTTCCATGATTCCGGGTAAATACCCGTGGACAGGGAAGAGTTCCATAAAGGGTTGAGAAAGGGGTTAAGGACAGAGGCCAGAGCTTTATATTGTTTCGCTGGCCAGGGGTCTCCAGGGGCTCCTGACCTACATCTGAGTAATTCCCGAAGGGAAAGATCCTCCGATATTTCTGAAAACTCAGAGAGGACTGGGCCTTGATGATTCAGGTCCGTCTGGACCCCGGCAGCCCCCAAGTTGTTACCAGCAGGGAAAGAAGCATAGATCTGAGCGATCTTATTCTCAAAGAATCGGAGAGCTGGGAGCAAAGCTCTTGTGAGACATGCTGCTGACGAATCAGAGCCTGTGGATCAGTAAATGATCTAACAATAGAGAAAATTTCTCGCGAGGCATTTCTAGCTTTATCGATCTTCTCTGCCAGGAAGCCTCTTTTGTGCATGATAATCAGCTTCCGATACTCTTTGAGAGCTCTTCGATACTCTTGTTTACTCTCTACCGAGTACCCTGATCTCCAGCGCCTTTCCAATATTTTACAGGCTGATTTATGCCATCGTAGTTTGTCCGAATACCAGGGAGCAGCTGGGGAGACCCTGAAGGTTTTTATCGGCCTAAGGGGAGCCAGAGAATCAATTGCCTCGCTGATCCAATCATTGAGATTGGAGATGCGAGAATCCAGATTTTCCGAAGGCAAAGGACAACTGTCATTAAGATGTTCTCTGAGCGAACAATAAGAAATCTTACTCCAGTTTCTACCTAGTACCCGCGGAATCATCGTAGGTCTATCTACGCGGGTCAGAAGGATAGAAAAAGGGATAATGAAATGATCCGACCAGATTACAGGAATGGGGTCATCAATAGAGATCTCTGGAAGATTGGAACAAATAAGATCCAATATGTGCCAAGCTCTATGGGTAGGGTGAGCAACAAGCTGAGACAGTTCGCAGATAGCCAAAGAAGATAAAAAATTAGCGCTAATCAGACAGGAGGAGTCATCCGCATGCAAATTACAATCACCAAGGACGGTAAAATTAGCATAGCGGGCACAAGATTAGGTAATGTAGTCCAATAAAGCCGATAGATGAGAAGGGCTGGAATTAGGGGTCCGATAGACTAAAAGTCCCGTAAGGGAAACTGAAGCTGAGAGTTTAATGCAAAAAGGGAGCCCCTCGATAATATCGATGAGGTCAAATTGCAGGTGGGTTATAGACCATTTGTTTTTGTAAACAATGGCTACCCCCCCACCCTTCTTACCGCCCTGTCGATTGGCACAAAGGATATTAAAACCCTCAGGAATGGCCAGGGAGATGGCAGGATTGGTAGCCTCGGTAAGCCAGGTCTCGGTCAGAAACAGAAGATCCCAGTCGTTGTCAATAAGGGATTGCTGAATATCAAAAGAATGCTTGACCAAAGACCTGCAATTTATCAATGCACTCTTAATAAGAATGGTCTGTTTAGGGCCTCGCGTGGGCGGCCGAACAGAGGCTTTACTAGTGTCAGCCAGGGCCCTCGATGAAAAGCCACATTGTTTGCAGAGTAAGTCCTCACTCTGAAAATTCA
This sequence comes from Lissotriton helveticus, assembly GCF_964261635.1. Classification (NCBI taxonomy): domain Eukaryota; kingdom Metazoa; phylum Chordata; class Amphibia; order Caudata; family Salamandridae; genus Lissotriton; species Lissotriton helveticus. Next base: position 571,084,240 of record NC_136068.1, read on the forward strand.
GAGGGTTGGCTTGTATTAGAGAGCAACAATTTGGTCGTAAATTAAGTAATTCAGTATGTCTGTATACCAATCTTTCCAGATCAGTATCTCCAGCATCTCCCCCAGCCCCGGCCGCGATCTGGTCGCAGACGGGCTTGCCTTTGGCGCGCCTTCGGTGCGCTGTCGGCGTGCCCGCTGCGCCCGCCGCCGCGCGGTCGGGAGGTGCCTTCCATAAATAGTGGAGGAGGGTGGGCGGAAAAAACAACTGGTCCGCGACCCAGCCCCTCACCAAGATGGCGGCTGAACCAAACAGCGTCCCCCGTCAGCACCTAATCGGCTGCGGGGACAGCTGCAGAGCTGGAGAGGTTAAAAGAAGCAGCCCGAAATTAAAAGCAAGTTAAATGCAAGTTAAAATTCTTTAAAAAAAGTGACAAACTGAATGTGTGCAAATACGCATGTAATTAGCAGCAATAAATGAAAGATAGGAGCGGACCTGGGTTCCCCGGCTTTCCGCCTCAGGGACCTAGTGCAAAATCCTTCCATCCGCATGCATACTTATTGGTCACCACCACCGTCTCCCCAGTTCCCAACTTCCCCCCCTCCCTCAAAAGCCCACCCACACATCTTCTCCCCACCAAACCCCTTAAGCCCCGCAAGGGAATCACAGAACAGAGATAAGCAATGGGAAGGATTAGGGAAAATTCTCATCAAACAGGTCAGAGGGATCAACAGTTCCAAAATGCGGACATGTACAGGTACCCTCAAGGAACTAGGGTCGGGGGGACAGTCAGTGATCCCCCCTAGGTCTGGTCCGGGGTGTCTTCCCAGAAAGTACATAAGGACCCACGGTACCTGAATTGGAGGTGTCCCTCCGACGCCATCTATTCAGCCGACCAGGACTCAGGCCGCTCCGGAGCTGTCTCGTTACGTAGCCTCCGTCACTGTGGTCACAGAGGCAATTGCTGCCCCCCTCTCCTGCAAGCTGGTCGTGGGGTCTGGTATCCTCATTGTCGTTGCGTTGCCCACTCTCTGCCAGGATGGAGAGCGTTGTCTCCGTCTCGTAGGGGAGCTCCCTCCTCTCGGAGAGGGGGCCGCGTCGTTCAATCCTAGGAGATCTTTGGCAGCCTGCAGGGAGCGGACCTGAACCAACCTATTTTGCCATCTGAAGATGAGACGGAAGGGGTGGCCCCAGGAGTAGGCCACATTCTGGTCACGCAAAAAGGCAGTAACAGGTCAAAATTCGCGTCTTTTCTGAAGCGTCGAGGCCGCCAAGTCCTGAAAGAGCTGAGGATGATGATCCCGAAATTGCAATGAGGAAATCCCACGTGCTTTCTTGAGTATGCGTTCCTTCAGTTGGAAATTGTGGATGCAAACCAGGATGTCAGGGGGGGAGCTCCACCGCCTCTCGGCACGCCAACTCTATGGACCCTGTCCATATGGATTTCGTGAAGATCCTCCTCTCCCAAGATCTGCAGAAAAAGGACCTCCACATAACCCCGCAGGTCTCCAGCTTCTCCATCCCAGGGCACAGCTCGAATGCGGATGTTATTCCGGCGGGACCTGTTTTCCAGGTCTTCCGCGTGGGCCTGGAGGTCTAAATTCTGTTCCGTGAGGCAGATCACGTCTTGCTGGAGCTGGTGCACCTCACCGGCCATCCCCAGATCATGGTCCTCTAGCGTGGCCACTCGCTCTCCAATGTCATCCACATCCCTCCTCATCTCGCGGAGATCCGAAGTGAGTTGGGAGCGGAGCTCCAAGATGTCCTCCTTTATCGCGGAGAATAGCTCTAGCATGAAGGCTTTAGTGGCAGGTGCTTCATCATCTCTTGGTTTGGGCGAGACGCTGGGGCCCGGCGACGCCGGTTGCTGAGAGCTTCTCGGTGGGGCGTCTTTGCCCGGTTTCTCTTTGCGTTGCCTGTTGGACATTGCCTCCACGTCATCCGGACCACTACACCAGAGGGAACGCCAGGGCAGCGGCCGCGTCGCTGGATGGGGCCGTTAGAGGCTTCCCCGAAGCTTCGCAGTCGTCGTTGCCCCCTGTAGGTCCCAGTCGCGGAGCGGGGCAGGGTACCCCAAGCGGCGAGACCTATGTGGTCCCTCAGGACGCGTCGGGGGGAGAAGTTCCTCAGTACAGCCCTTTTGTAAGCTTGCCACCGATGTCACAGAGATCCAGCAGACCTGCCAAGCGATGCACAGACAGGGGAAGTGCTCCTGGTGGAGTCAAGAAGCGATTTATCCCCCCCAGGGGGGCAGCAACAGCAGTCCGCCTAAGTCACCCTCCAGTCTCTCCAGGGGCGGAAGGCCGGGCCACCATGCCCCAGCTCCAGCCTTCAATTTGCCAGTGGGGTCCCCCCTGGGGCTCACGACAAGATGGTATCCAGCCTGCTCTCTCCTAGTCAGGATTTGCCCAGATCGCCGTCAGGCTTGGGTAGTGCCGCTCTGCTCTCCACTGTCCCCACTCGAGATGTTAGGTAGCGGTAAGTCCACAGGAGCCCTCCCAGTTCAAGGGGCAGAGGGGTACCACCGGGCACCTATACAAGGCGAGAACCGGGCACTTCAGGCCCTCTACAGTGCCGGCCCGGTTGCCTCACAGTCGGGTCTCCGTAGCTGCGTGGCGTAGCTGTCCCCACACCAACTGCACCTCGGGCAGAGCGCGAGCGCAGCTCCCATGGCCAGTGCCTTCGAATAATGCTCCCCACACTCTGCCAGGGGATCGCAAAGCGTCGGCAGCCTCAGGCCCCCAGCCGCCGGTAGATCGCCCTCTCCAGCTTCGGGTCTGCGAAAGGCCCAGAACACCGCCCCGATGGTCTGGGGGCGCGAATCCTCGCTCAGCGGGGGTCTTCTGCGATGCCGCCGTCAGCCACCTCTTAGCCCGCCTCCGTTGCGTGTCAGGGCTCCACAGCCCCGGCCGCGGTCCACACTACAGCTCCGGGCTCCAGTGCCGGCCACGCCACAGGCCTCCAGCAGACAGGGGTGCACCATGCCACAAGGAGGACCGCCAAAGAGCCCATACTTTCAGGATCGCCTCGGGGGCCGATGCGACACTCCTGGTCAGGTCTCTGGGGTCCTGGGTAAGCGCAATACAATGCTTAGCAAGTTCGGCGCCGGAGGGACTGAATAGAGCGTCCTACTCCGCCGCCATCTTGACTCCGCCCCAGGCTCCCAGTTTTTTACAGACAGAAAATAATGTGTTTATGTCTGCATTTATTTTGAAAAGCATAAAAATATAGACAACTGTGCTTCTTGTGAGTGACTTTCCTCTCTGTCGTTCGTGAATACCAGGCCAACAGCTGAGCAGATAGACAACATGGGGAGGTAAAAAGCAGGATAAGATTTCCTTAAATACTGGCATATATATTAGCATATATCTGTATTTAGTGTTAATATTTACTTGTGGGTGTACTGTTTTTTTGTATTATTTGGCTGCTTAGTTTGCTAAAATGCAACGGGCATCAAAGTATAAGAGCATGTTTATCAGTTAAATAATATTTTTATCAGTTAAATAAATGTGGAAATATACCATTTTGCGACTCCATTTATTCTAAAAACACAAAATAAATATGGATAAATACCAATAAGATAGCAAAAAATGTATATGGATAAATACAGGTGAAGATGTTAAAAAATATAAATACAATAACACCTGGAGCCCTAACTTCAATGAACCCTATCCTATGGGCAACCTAGGGCCTACCTTAGGTCTGGCTTATAAGCAATTAAAAGGGAGTTTAAGGCTTGGCAAGTGGTCTGTCTTGCCTAATCGAGTTAGCAGTTTAAAACTGCATTCAGGCTGCACTGGAAAATCTGGGACATGTTTTAAGGGGCTTCTTAAGTCGGTGACACAAGACGTGTTGCAGGCCAACTATCAACATTTAATTTAGAGGCCATGGGTATATGGAATACCACTTTACAAGGGACTTATAATTAAATTAAATATGCCAATCAGGTGTAAGCCAATTTTACTATGTTTAGGGAGAGAGCACAAATACCTTAGCAATAGTTAGCAGTGGTAAAGAAAACGGAATCCTAAGGCCAGCAAAAACGAATGCAGAAAAAATAGGTGTTAAGCCAAAAAGTTTGGGTGTGACCCAGCAGAGAGGGCCATGCTTAACACATAGTAACACACATACCTATGTGACATACAACATATTTTTTAACCAGAAATGGTGGTCCTAAAAAAACAGTTTTTTAAAAATCTTTTACCATTTAAATTTTTTTTAAACAATTTGTGGTTGGGGTGTACTTGGGAAAAAATAAGGAAGATAAACTGGGAAAACAAATAAAAGGGAAATAAAAATATCTAAGTCTTCTAGGGGCATTTGTGATCCTTCACAGGTTTATCCATTATTTGAATACCCATCTCTCCAGTGAAGCAGTTTGACTGCAGTGCTAGCAGTGCATCACCATATCCATGTATTCTGTCTTCAGGTCTTGGTGTTGTAACAGGACAGTGGCTGCAGTTACCTGTCCTACTGCTACAAGAACTGCAGCTGCGGATGTTGATGCAAGTTGGTAGTCACGCTGCACTTCAGTCCTTGCCAGATGTCTATGGTGAATAGCCCTCATATGGTGCTGTATCATAGTAGTTCCATGGGAGTACCTTTTTAAATACCGCTTGAAAAAGTTTTATTGCAAATAAAAATTTTAGATGCTACTTCCTTATGTCTAGATGGCAGATGGAAAAATGCCTCACAAAAGACTTCTTCCCCTTTTCTGCAGACTGTAGTTTTTTTCTCTATCACCTATCTCTATCTTTTCTGAAGCTATGTTCCCCCGACAAAAGTTAGTAAAAAAGCGAAAAAAGAGCCCTGGATGCCGGCAGTAGCACAAGCTCCTACTAGACAGTCCTCGAACTCAGGAATGTGGTAAAAAGGGTGGGAACGTTGGCAGTAATTCCAACCACAAAACCAAAAAGAGTCACTCTGACCAACCTGAAATTCGCTCATTGCTTCTTAACCTCCTGATGTCTGTAGGAGGAAAAATGCATATCTTTAAGTAACCTCCTAGTTGGTATGCTTCATCATAGAGTTCCTCCCATAATTAAAGTTGTGTTATAGTTAGGCAGGGTAATAAGATTTTACATTAAAAATCCTCAGAAACTCACAGAAAAATCCAAAGGTTAAAATGACATTATAGTTAGGTCTGGTACTATTATCTCACGTAAGTTTTTTTTTAAATTTAGATTTCACATAAAAAAACGAAGGTTAAAGTGATATAGTTAGTGGGACTGTTATGCCCAGACGTGGATCCCGTGCTCTCCCTGCCACTGGAGTCAAGCTATCCTGGCCGATGAGGGGTGAAACCCCGAAACCGGTCCTAGGCTGTTTGTTTCTAATCCAGGGAGGACATGGCAGTTCAGGCTGGACTGTTCCCATTTGGCACAGAGTCAAGACTGATTTGCATATGGCTGGGTTCAAAGTGGAATGATGTAATGAGCAAAAAATACAATGGATATAGGCCCAGATCTCTGTACTGAGGGGAATGTATGACATTGTTCTGCATTCTGTCCTTCAATTGTTCTTTTTTCGTTTGTCACCCCGTGTGGGATGGGTATGCCCAGACGTGGGTCCCGTGCTCTCCATGCCACTGCAGTCAAGCTATCCTGGCTGATGAGGGGTGAAACCCTCTAAACAGATCCTAGGATGCGTGTTTCCAGTCCAGGAAGGACCTGGCCTGGCAGTTCAGGCTGGACTGTTCTTATTGGACGCAGGGTCAAGATTGATTTGCATATGGCTGGGTTCAAACTGGAATGGCATGGTGAGCAAAAAAACGATGGATGTATTCCCAGATCTCTGTACTGGGGTGAATGTATGACATTGTTCTGCATTCTGTCCATCCATTGTTCTGTTTGCATTTGTCACCCTGAGGGGAGTGAGTATGCCCAGATGTGAATCCCGTGCTCTCCATGCCACTGGAGGTAAGCTATCCTAGCTGATGAAGGGCGAATCCCCAAACCGGTCCTAGGATGCTTGTTTCCAGTCCAGGGAGGACCTGGCCTGGCATTTCGGGCTGGACTTTTCCCATTGGGTGCAGGGTCAAGACTGATTTGAATTTGTGTGGGTTCTATCTGGAACGGCATGCTGAGCAAAAAAAAATGGATATAGGCCCAAGTCTCTGTACTGGGGTGAATGTATGACATTGTTCTACATTCTGTCCGTCAATTGTTCTTTTTACCACTTATACTTATCAAACCTAACTATAACTTGCACCCTCATGCACTGTTTATGACCTCATATATTATGCCACTCATGACACGTTAAATTACATAATTGATGACATTAGTGATATCTCAACTGACATCATTGATAACATTCAAAAAGAATGAAACGCTGTTAGCAAATATAAAAATAATCAAATACATAACTTTTTTCTTCTTCTTATTTTACTACGGGCATAGGTGCTGAACCCAGCGAAATATCAATATGGACCCCAAATGGAAGCAAACGAAGTAACCTCTGTTCTAGGGAGATGAGTCTCTTGCAGAAATGCAATATCAATCCCATGTCTCTGTAGATATTGCACTACATTCCTTCCTTTCTTTGCATTGTTCAACCCCCTAACATTCTTAGTGATAATTTTAAGGTTGGAACAGGTATGTAAATCATCTATAGCAGGCATATTGTGCTGTTAAACATTGTATTCAAATTGGCGGTAGTGTACAACTAATGAAATGGAGAGGCAGCGTATATAGCCAGGAATATGGTAAACCCCCTCCCCTGACCCCCATCCCATCCCTGCACACCCTGAAGCAGGGAACATCCTCAGTAAGCATACAGTTAGCTACCCCAAACAAACCATTCAACACTGAAAAGAGATAAGTATCCGAACAAATTATCAACATCGTACACAAAAGTATGCTAAACACAGGGGTGTGGCAACGCCACTTTGTGTACCCAAGCTATTGATTATCTAATAAGTCCAATGACAGTCCATGAATTAAAATAGCACAGCTACATCTTGAAGAGAGATACCGAAGGCCACACTCATGCGCCTGTATTATTCAGTAGAGAAAAGCTCCACACTGGCAGCAGAGCCACTATGTGGGAGGGAGGATTCCGCTGCATCTTTGCTACCACGCTGCCCGCCACCCTTGTAGCCTCTGTAAAATTCTTGCGCTTTTGAAGGGGACTCAAATATTCGGGACCTGCCCTCAATCTCAACATGAAGACGGGCCGGGTTTAAAAGCCCATATCGCAGGCCCAAATTGCGTAGCGTCACCTTCACACCATTATATTCATGCCTCTCCTCTTGCACCATAATAGTAAAATCTGGGTACAATGATAGTGTAGAATCCTGCTAGGTTAGTGGGCCCTTTTCTCTTGCTAGTCGCAGCGTGATGTCCCTGTCGCAGAAATGTAGCAGGGACGCAATTAGAGGTCAGGTTACACTAGGGGTAGACTAGCCATCTGAGACAAATCCAGCGGGGGCGATGCACAGATCCCAAGGCCCCTTTGCACTGCTCCACAAGGGGATGTCAAGCACTCCACCCTGCAGCAGTACACAGAGAATAGGGGGACAAATAACAAGGAGTTACAGAAAAGAATGCGCCACTGCCTTCTTCCTAGCAAATCTCCAGTTTTGGGGCTGCTAGGCATATGCATAGACTAGGGTAGTCCCATCGGCTCCTCATTATATGCTGCAGGTGAAACAACAGCAAACAAGAATTACTACGTTAGGCCCTTTCGCACATTCTCCTCTTCCAGAAGTAGCAAACAGGTCCAAGGATAGGAGCTGGCGAGAGTATAAAATGAGGAAGAGCTCCTCGTTACCTCACGCCAGTAAGCAAAGTCACAATAGCAGGCACGAGTCCTCTAGGTGCAGTAGCGGGACTACGGGTAACTCGATACGCGAGGTACCCCAGGTGGTTTCGGGAAGGTCTTACCACAAGGATGCATGGGTAGACATGTATAAATCAAAGGAGAGAGTAAGGGAGATTGCACAGACTATGTGTAGTGGGAACTCCTGGTCCCCAGGGATAGATTTAGACAACAATGGAGGAGTACCCCCTGGAAGCAAAAGATACAAAGAAGGAATTGTCTTCTGTATCTGGAGCTTAAGGCTCAGGTTAGCAATAAATGCCCCAACCCTTAACCGGACAGTAGTAGTCCTTTTAAGAAGACCCCTCACTCACCAACCTGGTTGGTGACATGCTTCATCATCGGGGTCCCACCCCATAGGCCGAATGCCCACAGGGTGTGCTACGACACCTGGTTACAGTGGAGCGGGTTTCTTGTTTTTTATATGTGCAAAAAGTAATAGTGATAAGTGTATTAAAAAGGGCCAAGGCTACTCACATCAAGACTTTATTCTTGAGTGCTTGATCCCTGTTAAAAATAATGTGGCACCAGTGCCTAATTAGGAAGGCTTTGGTGTCTCAAGAAGTGTGAAAAAACTAAAAATAGCGTAGTGTGCTATGTGAATTAGTTAGCAAATAGGTCTACATGTTTCAACCATGTTAAAAATTATTAGGTTTTCGTCAGGACCGTGTGTATTGAGCGGGGTGGTACGCACACGCTAAGGCGCGCCCTGCCCTCGCTCAAATATAGACCACAAATTATGGTCTAATGTAAAAATGTGTTTTAATCCTGGTTCAGGAAAAAACCTGCAAGAAAAAACATAAAGGGTTGGGATTACGTACTGGGGAAGACAAGACATGGGTACACACTTAATAGCTGAAGTACTGGGTGAGTTCACCAAGACTAAAGTGGTGGTGTAACACCTCATGATCAGGTCGTACCCGTGGTCTGTCTATAATGCAAGACAGCAGTGCTCAGGCGATAATTACCGGAGCATGGATGTGCTTAACGAAACTGGTTCGTATACTGGTAGTTGTGCTAAACGAAACTGGTTCGTATGCTAGTTGTCGCCGGTGAAAAGGGGAGGGAGGGAGGTGTAGGATGATCGCTACTAAACGTGCGGCGTCACAAAGCACGCCCAGGCATCACTGGAAAAGATCGGTGATTGTGGGATTGTGCCTCACAAAAGTGGGTTGCCATTGTGAAAGGGTATATCATGTAGAAATACAACATTGCTTACACTTGAAGCGGTAAATTAGCGCTTCATGGGCATCGAGTAAACCAAGACGGCAAGTGTCCGTCACCTGTGAATTATGAAAAATGAAAAGCGCACATTCAGTTAAAATGTCGCCTGTCTTGAAAGCATATGGGTCAGAGATGCATGGACATGCATCTGGTCACAGAACACTTACTTGCGGCTTCTGCTCGTCTTGCGTACAAACCTACTTGGTTCTCACTCGTGAATGCCCCGTGGAGTGTTCCGATGCGGCAGCAAACGCTGTAAAGTAAACGCTTTGTTACTTCCTTGTTGGGCGTGGCTCCGATCAGAGGCTCCTCGCTGGCCAAACAGAACGAGGTTCAGGGGCGTTGACCGCTGACGTTACGTCTGACGTTCTGTCTTGTGTAACGTTATTGAGGGTTGTCACAGCAACCCCTCGGAACGAGGTTCAGGGGCGGTGCCCGCTGACGTTACGTCTGACGTTTCGTTATTACAGGTTGTCACAGAAACCACTCGGTGGACGGAGCTCAGAAAGGAGCCGAGTCCTTAACGTAAATGCTTAAAAAGGGGCCAGAAATGGTCTTAACATTAAAACAAACAAACGGAAGGAAATAATCAGCCTGAAAAGGAATAAACTGAAAAAAGGGGGCAAGCAAATGAAAAGTCAAGGGTTCGAATATGTTTAGCCCATGTCACCCGGTTCATTAACCCATGTCTCGATGTTGTGAACCGAACACGGGTGGTCCCTGTTCGGTTTATATCTCATTGCCGGGTGCATAAAGCCAAATGTATGTATACATATTGAGAATCAATGTATTGTCATGAGAGACAATCAGGGACATGTTAATGTCTAGTCTCAGTGTTTAAATTGTAACTTAAATAGTGGCCACTATTGAGTCACATAACAGGGTACGATGGAGGAGATTAACCCATTGCTGAATGCCATGGAATATTATCGTTAAGTCCAGCCGTATGTGTTGCCAGTCTATACACCCATCTTTGCTCTTTTTCAAAGAGGCGTTGGTTTAGGTTGGCTCCTGATCTCACTTGTTCAATTATAGTCCATTGTATTTCATCAGGGCTATGCCCCTCCGACAAAAAATGTTCGGTAAGTCTGGTGTTGGCCTTTCTGCACCTGATGGTGCTCCTGTGCTCACCAATACGTGTTTTTATTTTTCTACTGGTCATCCCCACGTAACGTAGGTTGCACGGGCAAGTTAGTAGGTACACCACATTTTCACTATTACAGTTTGTGTGCCCTCTGATTGTCCAGATTTTGTTTGGCTCCAGTTCCATGGTTTTAGTATTGTTAGTAAAAGGACATACGCTACAGTTGCCACATTTATAGTGGCCTGTCACATTTGGTAGCCCCCATGCATTAAGAACTGTCTCATTTTCCACCGTGACCGCTCTGGGTCTAGTGTTCACCACTGCATCTCTGATGCTTCTTGCCCTTTTATAAGAGAACAGGGGCTTTTCCCATCTCAGGTTGCCGGTATTCAAGATACCCCAATGTTTCCCTATTATCTTTGTTACATCGTTAGAGATGGTATTATATGTGGTGACACACGTTAGAGGGGTTTCCTCCGTTGTCCTAATTGGATCTTCCAGAAGAGCAGCTCGATTTTGGTTGCGGGCTCGTTTCTGACTTTTGTTTAAGATCTTCTCGGGGTATCCCCGGTTTTTCAGTTTAGTAGTAAGATCTTGAGCTTGTAGTTTAGAAGTGTCCAGTTCGCTGCAATTTCTGCGCAGCCGTAGGTATTGACCATACGGTAGATTTTCACGCAGTGGTCTCGGATGGAAGCTCTCAAAACGGAGTAGATTGTTTTTCGAAGTGGGTTTATGATGAGTGACAGTTGACAGTTTTCCATTGGCTTTTGTTATGGTAAGATCCAGGAAGACCAAGGAGTTGCAGTCCTTCACATAGGTAAATTTCAAATGATCATCCAGTGTGTTGATCCAGTTGAAAAAAGATATTAGGGTTTCTTCACTGCCTTTCCAAATGGTCAGCACATCGTCTATATATCTTCTCCAAAGTAAGATATTAGAACTGTATGGATTATGCTGGTTCAGGATGAATTTTTCCTCGAAGTCGTGTACGTACAGGCCTGCTACGCTGGGAGCAAATGTACTGCCCATAGATGTACCACCCGTCTGGAGAAAGATCTTGTCCTCATACTGGAAGTAGTTTCTCTTTAGGGCCAATCTTGCACATTCCAAAATGAACTCTCTTGGGGTTCTGTGTGGCCATTCTTCTTTGTCAAGAGCACTTTTGAGCACCTCCAGAGTAGCATCCTGGGGGATGCTTGTATATAGACTCTCAATGTCAAAGCTTACCAGGATGGTATCTTCATCTATGGTGAGTTGGTCCAGAAGTCGTAGTACGCTTTTAGTATCCTGCAGATAGGTACTTGTTTTCTGTACCATGGTTTTAAAGAAAAAGTCACAAAAACAGGATAAAGGTTCCAAAAGTGAACCTATCCCTGAGACAATAGGTCTGCCTGGCGGTGGTATTTTGTTCTTGTGCATCTTTGGGAGAGTGTAAAAGTAGGGAATCCTCCCTTCACTTTTACACAAAAAGTCGGCCTCTTGTTTAGAGAGGTATCCCTCTGCTTCGCCATGTTCCACTAATGAAGTGATCTCACTCCTGAGATCATCTGTGGAAGCTACTGGTAGTCTTCGATAGTTCCTGTGATCCCCCAGTAGTCTTTGACATTCGGTTTGGTAGGCTGATTTGTCGAGTATAACTATTCCCCCGCCTTTATCAGCGGGTTTGATGATAATGGTATCCGAATTTTGTAGGTTGGCAAGTGCAGTTCTCTCCTGTTTGGTAAGGTTTGTAAAGGGTTTTTTTGGGGACACTTTTTCCACCTCGTTGAAGACCGCCTGTTCAAAAGTAGAAACTTCAACTGGGACCATATGTGGTGGTGGCATAAATGTGGATTTGTTCCGTAGCCCTGTCTCGTTTGTATCAGTACTTTCCTCTGTGATGGTTTTCTTTTCAAAAAAGGCTTTAAGTCTCAACTTTCTGAAAAAGGAGGCTAGTTCACAGTGGAGCTTGAATTTATCCAAATTAGCGGTTGGTACGAAACCTAACCCTTTGTTAAGCACTGATACCTCGTCTTTGCTTAGGGGTCTGGTAGAGAGATTTGTTATTAAGTTCTCCGATTGCTTGGTCCTGCCTGCGGAGCCTTGTTCCTGTTCTGGTTGGTGTTCGACTCGTCCGATGCCCAATGAACTTGATTGCCCTGGCTGGCATTTCTTCTCCTTCCCCGTCCTCTCCCGCCCCAGTTTAAAAAAGGGGGCATGTAGGGATTTTGAGGAAAAAAAGGTTGCTGGAAGGGTGGTTGCCACCCGTACATGGGATAGTTAGGTGGATGATTGTATACATTCTGAAAAGGTGGCATTGGCTTTGGATTGAAGGTTGGCCAGTTGCTTTTCCCTCTACCTCGTCCTCTACCTCTTGGTTTTGTGCTTCCATTGCTGGAGTTACCACTGGAGTTGGAGGTATTATTAGACATATTGCTTGAAGCATCAGAATTATCATCCCCTTTAGATGGTGGTACATATTCTGGATCGGAGTAGGGGTATGCCTTCACCATAGAGAATCTTTTCAAATCTTTTTGAAATATTTGCACTTTTTGTTGCGTCAGGTTGTCTTTGTAATCTGTCATTTCTTTGTTCAGTTCATCTAGCTTTTTTTTAAATCCAGTGATCGTGGTTTTCATATTACCTTCTGCTACTTGAATTTTTTCGGGTAGTCTTAAGGCTGTTTTTAAAATCAAGACTATCCAGTCATGGGTACAGTGCCATGCTATTGCAGCCCAATCTTTTCGGAAGACATCATCTTCTAAAAAAATCCGTGGCGCGTTGGAGACTAATAGCCCTTCCGGTGCCATATTCTTGCCCAGATATTGTTTTAGGATGGTCCCGTGTAGGATCGTCCTAATTCTGTTCCTTTTCAGCTCAGTTAAGTTCTCCCAGTCTTTTGTTGCAGAAATGCTTTGAGCAATGCTGGGGTCCGCAAAAATAGAGAGATCGCCCATCACCTCCTCGACCTCTTCAGAGGTATAGGAGAGACCTTGATTTTCGGCCATGGTTGTGAAAGAAAGGAATACGTGTAGCTCTCGCAGCTGTGCGCTGCCTAATATGTATAAATCAAAGGAGAGAGTAAGGGAGATTGCACAGACTATGTGTAGTGGGAACTCCTGGTCCCCAGGGATAGATTTAGACAACAATGGAGGAGTACCCCCTGGAAGCAAAAGATACAAAGAAGGAATTGTCTTCTGTATCTGGAGCTTAAGGCTCAGGTTAGCAATAAATGCCCCAACCCTTAACCGGACAGTAGTAGTCCTTTTAAGAAGACCCCTCACTCACCAACCTGGTTGGTGACATGCTTCATCATCGGGGTCCCACCCCATAGGCCGAATGCCCACAGGGTGTGCTACGACACCTGGTTACAGTGGAGCTGGTTTCTTGTTTTTTATATGTGCAAAAAGTAATAGTGATAAGTGTATTAAAAAGGGCCAAGGCTACTCACATCAAGACTTTATTCTTGAGTGCTTGATCCCTGTTAAAAATAATGTGGCACCAGTGCCTAATTAGGAAGGCTTTGGTGTCTCAAGAAGTGTGAAAAAACTAAAAATAGCGTAGTGTGCTATGTGAATTAGTTAGCAAATAGGTCTACATGTTTCAACCATGTTAAAAATTATTAGGTTTTCGTCAGGACCGTGTGTATTGAGCGGGGTGGTACGCACACGCTAAGGCGCGCCCTGCCCTCGCTCAAATATAGACCACAAATTATGGTATGTATACATACATTTGGCTTTATGCACCCGGCAATGAGATATAAACCGAACAGGGACCACCCGTGTTCGGTTCACAACATCGAGACATGGGTTAATGAACCGGGTGACATGGGCTAAACATATTCGAACCCTTGACTTTTCATTTGCTTGCCCCCTTTTTTCAGTTTATTCCTTTTCAGGCAGATTATTTCCTTCCGTTTGTTTGTTTTAATGTTAAGACCATTTCTGGCCCCTTTTTAAGCATTTACGTTAAGGACTCGGCTCCTTTCTGAGCTCCGTCCACCGAGTGGTTGCTGTGACAACCTGTAATAACGAAACGTCAGACGTAACGTCAGCGGGCACCGCCCCTGAACCTCGTTCCGAGGGGTTGCTGTGACAACCCTCAATAACGTTACACAAGACAGAACGTCAGACGTAACGTCAGCGGTCAACGCCCCTGAACCTCGTTCTGTTTGGCCAGCGAGGAGCCTCTGATCGGAGCCACGCCCAAAAAGGAAGTAACGAAGCGTTTACTTTACAGCGTTTGCTGCCGCATCGGAACACTCCACGGGGCATTCACGAGTGAGAACCAAGTAGGTTTGTACGCAAGACGAGCAGAAGCCGCAAGTAAGTGTTCTGTGACCAGATGCATGTCCATGCATCTCTGACCCATATGCTTTCAAGACAGGCGACATTTTAACTGAATGTGCGCTTTTCATTTTTCATAATTCACAGGTGACGGACACTTGCCGTCTTGGTTTACTCGATGCCCATGAAGCGCTAATTTACCGCTTCAAGTGTAAGCAATGTTGTATTTCTACATGATATACCCTTTCACAATGGCAACCCACTTTTGTGAGGCACAATCCCACAATCACCGATCTTTTCCAGTGATGCCTGGGCGTGCTTTGTGACGCCGCACGTTTAGTGGCGATCGTCCTACACCTCCCTCCCTCCCCTTTTCACCGGCGACAACTAGCATACAAACCAGTTTCGTTTAGCACAACTACCAGTATACGAACCAGTTTCGTTAAGCACATCCATGCTCCGGTAATTATCGCCTGAGCACTGCTGTCTTGCATTATAGACAGACCACGGGTACGACCTGATCATGAGGTGTTACACCACCACTTTAGTCTTGGTGAACTCACCCAGTACTTCAGCTATTAAGTGTGTACCCATGTCTTGTCTTCCCCAGTACGTAATCCCAACCCTTTATGTTTTTTCTTGCAGGTTTTTTCCTGAACCAGGATTAAAACACATTTTTACATCAGACCATAATTTGTGGTCTATATTTGAGCGAGGGCAGGGCGCGCCTTAGCATGTGCGTACCACCCCGCTCAATACACACGGTCCTGACGAAAACCTAATAATTTTTAACATGGTTGAAACATGTAGACCTATTTGCTAACTAATTCACATAGCACACTACGCTATTTTTAGTTTTTTCACACTTCTTGAGACACCAAAGCCTTCCTAATTAGGCACTGGTGCCACATTATTTTTAACAGGGATCAAGCACTCAAGAATAAAGTCTTGATGTGAGTAGCCTTGGCCCTTTTTAATACACTTATCACTATTACTTTTTGCACATATAAAAAACAAGAAACCCGCTCCACTGTAACCAGGTGTCGTAGCACACCCTGTGGGCATTCGGCCTATGGGGTGGGACCCCGATGATGAAGCATGTCACCAACCAGGTTGGTGAGTGAGGGGTCTTCTTAAAAGGACTACTACTGTCCGGTTAAGGGTTGGGGCATTTATTGCTAACCTGAGCCTTAAGCTCCAGATACAGAAGACAATTCCTTCTTTGTATCTTTTGCTTCCAGGGGGTACTCCTCCATTGTTGCATGGGTAGACAAACAGAGGCAGCAGGCAGCTCCCCAGTGCCAGCGGGCGAGAATGCGATCAGTCACAAGCCTGATTGGACTTCAGCAGCGACCCTTTTCTTCAGCGTGTCAAGCGCAGTCCCAGAGAACAGCTTCACCAAAGCTCCCAACAGATACTGACTCGTTTCAGGTGACAAGCACCGGATCCCCCTAGAGGAAGGCTATATATAGCAGTCCAGCCTCCAGGGAAGAACCGGTTGCCTGCACAGATGCATGCTGGTAGGTGTAGTTCCCCCTACTGACCCACATGCAAACAACACCTGGGTGGGATCATGACAGTTCGGGCGCGAGCCCAGTGAGCGATGGGCGCACTCAACAATGAAAACGGAGGAGAAAGCTTCTCTGCCAAATAGATCAGCTAATAGATTTTCCACTAACTGATCCAAACGACCAGTATTGGAAGTTTCTGGAACGCCTAGGATGCAGAGGTTATTCGGTCTACAGCGGGATTTTAAATCCTCATTTTAATTGCCACATCCTTGAGAATCTTTACGAATTGTTCAAGCTTGCACACAGCTTCAGCCGACCCATCCTCCAAGTCTGACACCCTCCCCTCAACAGTGTCCAGACGCTTCTTTTGAACATCAATCTTGGCGCCTAGATTGTCCAAACGTTTGTCCAAAATGTCAAATCGGCTATCCAAGGCTTTAAATCCCTTGCGGAGCTCCTGCAGCCGAAAGTCTGGGCTTGTGGTTTGATCCACTCGGGGACCTGTGGCAGAACCCCCAGCAGCCATATCTGCGTAGGTAGTAGGGAACCCTCTCCGTCACCTAGGGGTACTGCAATATTCGTTTCTTCGGGTCTTTACGGCCCATGCCTTCTCAACCACATCGCTAAAGTGCACACTCGGTGCACAACCAGAAGGTTCACTAGGGTGCAAAAACCAGCGTAGAAGCAAGGGGGCAGGCCATGATGGTTGCAGCGGTGAAGCAGGCGACCTAGAGAAGAGCTACGGGCTGACCAGGTCTGCGTGCAGCGGCCCTCTCATCCACTATATCTCTTTGGGGCGCTCAGCTGTGATACACCGCCTCCACACAAAACACTATCTTGTTGCAGACCTGTATATTAGCCTGCTTCATCCCTAATTGTTTGAAACTGGGATTCCCAGGCAGGCATTAGTTCATGGCACACATACATTTAGCAGGCCCACATGTTGTTGGGCTCCTCCCCATCACCAATCTCATGGCTGCAAACTGAAGAGGAGGGCTGATGTGTTGTTGTTCCCTCCACTCCCACCCAGCAGGCGCGGTTCGTCCATTGGGGCGTGGGGGCGTAGCCCCCCCTGCCTGAAGCCGCCCGCAGCTCCCTCAGCGTTTTTGAGTTAAGACTGTGACAATCATGTCAATGAATCAATATGACGTCAGACCGCCGGGCGGGCGTCATGTTGATTGATTGACATGATTGTACAGGCGGCAACACAAGTGCGCATGCGTGGGGACGGAGGGTGAATTTTTACCCGTGCCCACGCATGCGCACTTGTGTTTTTGCGGCGTTGCGCGTGCTGCGGGCGAGAAGGTACCTGTGCCCCTGGCGCCAGGATTGGCCAGGGGCGCTGTGAGCCTGTGGGCGCTGTGAGCCTGTGACGTGTGGGGAGCACAGCCCAGAGGTGGCGCGAACTGGGACCGGCACCAAGGTAAGAGTGTGTGTTTTTCTTTTATTTTAAAGTGTTTGGTGCGAGCGTGCGTGTATGCATGAATGTTTGGTGGAGAGTGTTGTGAATGGATGTGTTTGTGTGTATGCGTGTGTGAATACATTTCTTTGAGTGTTGTGTATGTGGGTCGGGAGGGGGGGGTCGCCACCGGCCTGAGTGGCCTGGGGCCCGCACTCGCAAATCAGTTTGCGCCTCACCACTGTAAAATGTCACCAGCTGCCCTTGCCACCCAGCCGGCCGGGTGGCCGTATCCCAGGCTCGCCTGCGACTCCTGTTGCCCCTCCGGGATCAATGGCTGGCAGCACCCCCGCACGCAGCTCATGGGTCTCGCCGTAATGGTCAGCAGCGGTGCGTCCATTGGGGCGTAGGGGCGTAGCCCCACTAAGCCTGGTGGACGCACCTGCGCTGCGTGACACACTGAGAGCACCGATAAATTAAATAAAGCGCAGCTGCAATCCGCTTGCGGGATACACCCGATGGAATAGGGAGTGCACAGGGGGTGGGGCTGGTGGTCTGAAGCTTGAGTGACACTGCAGTCAGAGAGTCTGCATGATCCGGCCACTGAGCACAGCGCATGAGGAATTCTGGGCTGAGACTAGCCCGAGCATGCGCTTTAGCGTGCAGCTGTTCCCATTATACAGGCTGAAGGGACCGAAGGGGCCAGGGGGTGCAGCTTTAGCCGGGCCCCGTCATTTGAAAGGTGCCAGGGCGAGGAGTCTGCGGGCCCCCCTAGCCAATCCTGGCGCTTATGGAGCGCCAGGATTGGCTGGTCCACCACGCCAAGGACAAGGCTCAGCACTTTATCAATCATGGCCAATCACTGTGACTTCAGCATGTGAAGTCATTCAGTGATTGGCCATTCGGGGACGTGCGCGCCGTCTAAGTTTCCAGTCGGGTAGGGGGTGGGGATCCCTCTCTGACATGTCTCCTGCGTGTAGGCCAGGCAGCACCAGGACACAGCACTTCCGTCCGACACTTAGAGTCTAGACTCACTTGTTGACTCGACTCGAGTAGTCACAACAGCCTGAGTCACAACACTGTGACACTGCTCAGAGAGGTTCAAGTATCGTCAATCGAATGGACTCATCGACTGAAATTTTCGAAGGAACGAATACTAAAAGTAGGTGCAGCCGGTCGGGTCGCGCTTGGGGGCAGGGCAGGACTGTGTTTAGGGGGCTGAAGGAAGGGTAGTCGCGCTGTGTTGATTGCGCGGTATTACCCCGCTGGCATTGCCGGAGTTCCGAGGGGCCGGTAGCTGTGCAGGTCAGTGATGGCTGCTTTTGTTAGTTTTGGCTGCCTGCAGGCCTTGCTGGGTCTTGTGCACAGGTCGGTGATTTCGCCGATATTACACCAAAGTGGCGGCTGTTTGGGGGCACTTTGAAAGGTTGTGCAGCATTTTGTTTTATTTGCTCTGCTCTACGTTTAAATGCACAATCGACATCACCCGTACCTTTCAAAACATAATTAGAGCGTATTACTTTTGCAAGGTACGGGTGATGTCGATTGTGCATTTAAACGTAGAGCATAGCAAATAAAACAAAATGCTGCACAACCTTTCAAAGTGCCCCCAAACAGCCGCCACTTTGGTGTATTATCGGCGAAATCACCAACCTGTGCCCAAGACCCAGCAAGGCCTGCGTATTACGCTCTAATTATGTTTTGCAAGGTACGGGTGATGTCGATTGTGCATTTAAACGTAGAGCATAGCAAATAAAAAAAATGCTGCACAACCTTTCAAAGTGCCCCCACAGCGTATGCTATCACAGGCGGCAGGTTTCACACCTCAGCGGTCGGAGGGTGCAGGCTGGGAGGGCAACTGACCTACCTACTTTAAGTGGTGCAGGGCACCGTGGCCTAGACTGCAGAACAGGGGCAATACAATTAATGAATGGACCCAGTAAAGTGCTGGCTTGGCCTGGAGGCTCCCGATATGTTTTTCTTTTTGTACAGTAGCAAGTTTAGCTGCACCTTACTGATCACCTTGTCTGGCAGTAACTAGACCAATTATTCATTAATAGCTGCACGGAGACAGCTTGTGTCCCGAACAGGGTGCCAAGTCAGTCAGGGTCGATGGCAGTTTACGGCGCCCTTTCACCCTCCAGGGACGCCTGCACAGGGCTCTGGATTAATAAGGCCTCTTGGTGCTATAGCATACAGCGATAGTTTTATAAAGTGTTAGTCCAAAAGCCTGGGGGTAGCAGAAGTAACATCATGCACGCTTTGATCCCAAATAAAGCCACATGGCTAACCCGTTTTACCACTGTTACCTTTTGAGTGCGGAAACAGGAAAAAAAGAGTTCTAGAGAGGGAAATGGAAAGTGAGACAATGGGAAGGAGGGAAAAAGCAAGAAAGAGGAGAAAAGGGGAGAAGGAAGGAAAGAAAGAACATGAACCACACGTTCAAAAAATTGTAGTTTATGAGGATTATCTGTGAGCTACTGCTTTTTACTAGGTTAATGCCCTTCCATTTCTAGCACTTTACAGCAGTTTTAAGATCTGAGTTTTTCGTTGCCCAAGTGAGTTTAATGTCTGTTATTTATATGTTTTGCACTTCTTCATTGCTTGATTTTCCTTGCGAGAAAGTGTCACTCATAGTCGTTGAATGTCACTCATAATTACACTGCAATTGTGAAAATGTCACACATAAGTAATCAGAACCCTTGGCAGCTATGATGACATGATGTGATGATGAGGCCTCAGGCAGGCCACAGTGCGGGTGGCTGGTGGAGTGTGCGGCGATGTGCTTTGTAGGCATTTTAAATTACAGCACTGAGCAAGCGCTTACGGCGGGATTTGTGTGGAATTCGCCTCGGGCACAGAAAGTTGAAAACGATTTTTCAGAAAATATACAGAATTCTTTGAGCTTTATGCAGCCGCGTTTTAAGTTTCTAACGAAATGCCCACAAGTCCAATCTTCCCCCTGAAAGAAAGGATATGAACATTTAGCTCTGCCTCGCAGTCATGTTATGCGCGGTTTTATTTTTCTGACTCATTACCACTTGGAGTACTAATTGTCACATGTAAAGGCAGACTGATTCCGGAACGCTGTAGACTGGGGACGGTTTTGTTTGTGTCGCAGCTGCCATACATTAAGGTTCAACTGCCTTTCTATGGTAATGGCGGAGCAGCTGTTTAGGCCCCAGTCCTTGCAGTTTTACTTGTTGAAGCAGTATGTGACCGCGTGATTGCGGAATATTTCCACTGTGGGCACGGCCGATCGTAGTTCATTTGTTGCAGGAATATGTCCCTGCCTTGTGGGTGAGAGAAGTCTCTTCGTGTGACTGAGACTGGTAGGCCCTGTCCTAAGGATGGCTCTATTGAGTGGACACTAATAGAGGTTAAGGGTGCATCATGAATACCAAGTAAAGCCAAATTCAGTGTGTCGAGATATTCTGTCTGTTGTGCTATACGCTGCGCATATCCTAAGCCAGTCTGTGTGTGAACTGTAGCTGCCCAATTGTAAAGTGAACCATTAAATATGTTCACATATATATATATATATATATATATATATACACAGTATTGCGTCAGTTGAGTCTTGTTTCCAAGGCACAGTGAGCTGCAGAACAAAATGCAGGTCAATCTGTGCTTAATCTCCAGCTGGTTGTTCCAGTTCAGCTATGTGCAAATTACAAAGACCGAGGGCTGCACAAAATAACTAGTCTGGCCAAACAGCATTTGGGCATGTTTTCCTATTCTGAGTGGTTCGATACATGTACTTGCACGCAGTATTTAACAACAAAACTTTTGCCACATGGAATACCTGCCTAAATTTGTTCTACGAGGTTTGCATCTCATAAAGGTGGAAAACCCGTGTTTTAGTGCATTTTTGCCTTTCCTGTGTGCTGAAGGTGGAATGTGTTAGTAAAATCGTACCCAGTGGTCCTGTATTTCCCCGAGTGCTTTTACAACACCCACAAATTTCAGTCTTTGCTATGAAAACCAGGGCAGGGGATATATCATTATAATTATAACAACATTACTTTTGACTATTGAATCAGACGTCGTTAGAGTGCTGCGTTCTTAGTTCTTCACACTGCACTTGTTGCTTTGCCCAAGACACCTGCTAGGTTTCAAACATTGTATTTGGGGATTTACTTATGAGAGGAAGCCACAGCTGTGGTGTGAAGGGGTTGGTATGTTCGCTTATCGCTGCAGAGTGGAGTAGGTTTTGGGGTTTTCAGTGCATGAGGCTTGTACCCTCATTAGATGTCTCATTATCTTAAGAGACACAATTCCAAAGGGCTGTGACAAGGGTTCGAGTTCTATATGCTATGAGTGTATCCGAGTTCACCCACCATGAGGCTTGTACAGCAAATGCACTTGGCTATCTTACTGAATTGATTTTAAATTGTACTGAATTTAATATATACAATTACTTAAAATCGTTATGAATGTTTTACAGCAATAACAGGAATGGAAACAATGATAACAATTGAAAAATCATCAATGTAATTGACATTATATAAATTAGCTAAAAAGAAAAATCATAAAATGAATTCGCCAAAATCTTGGTATGCAGTTCTTAAATCCATCATGCCCCCTTTTCTTCCAAACAGAATGTGTCAAAGCCATTAATCAATGTGTCAAAGCCATCAATCAATGTGTCAAAGCAATCAATTCCCTATTTCCATGGAGTATCTTATGTGAGCAGGACGACTGACCACTGATGCAAGCGCCTGGCTCTTCTGGGTCAGAGGAAATTTGCTGGACATCTATTTCATGCAGTGCGGCCATTTCATATTCACAATGTCCCCTCAGATAATGGCGAGAACCGATGTCTCGTGAAGTGTGCACGTGCCTGCACCCCTAGCTGCGCCTTTCCCAGCAAGCTGGGGGTCAACAACCTGCTTCAGACTGCGCAACCCATTCCAACATGGTTGGCTTTCCCCGAACAGCCGGGCATTGTTGTTGTTACTGGGCCTCTCTGGTGGTATATGCTTTGTGCACTCAGTCCTGGTGGGTGACAGTGTGTGTACCAAAACCCTGGTGGCAGACACTGTGTGAACTAAGGTTCCGGTGGCTGACACTCCATGGACTAAAATTCCGGTGGCTGACACTGAATAAGCTAAGATCCCTGATGGCTGACGCTGTATAAACTAAAATCACGGTGGCTGACACTATGTGCACCATTAACACCACAGGAACTGATTGTGTGCGCCTGAAGGCCCTGGTGCAGACGCTATGTGGAGCAGAACCTCTGTGCGCTAGGACTGTAGGATAGACGCTGTGTACACTACACTCCTGCTACACTCATGACTCATATGCAACAATTGCAAGAGCAAATACATGATGCTCGTTTAATACAAATGAGAGCTTAATTTAAGCGCAGTTTCTTTGAAATGGAGTTAGTTACCTTAATTGACACAAACGGTGCCTTTTGGTGGTGCTGTACATATATTTCTCTTGTAAAATGTGAAAGTCACTGACAACTTAACATGGGGGACTGACAACCGACAGTTCACCCTGGCAGACGCCCTCTCTCAGCAAAGTCAGCAGCTGAATACAATCCACACATCTACCCACCCGCACAAAGACTAAGTTGTCTCATATCTGATGTGGGACATTGGGCCTGGTTTTGTAGTACAGAGCACTTAGAATGCTGGTGCCTGTTAATTCTGACTTTACTTAAAAATGCACAACTCCAAGCACCAGAATCAAAGGGACATGAGCCAGTATCAAGCTATGAACATTTTGCACATGACTTGCACAACAGGAAAGTTCTGTACGCTAGTCTGTTTTTTGAATATTTTTAAAAAGTATGCCCTGAAAATGTCTACCTGGAATAATATCCACATAATTTCTTAATTTACGTGATCGAACCCTACAGTCTGTAGAAATAACTCAGACTTCTGTGCATAGCCCTTAACCCTAAAATGAAACACTTGCTGATGACATTGTGCTGGTGTCTTGTACTACTTTATCTACAAACATAAAAGACAGTCTATGTATCTAGTGAGTTTCAAAAATGAAATGAGCACAGCTTTCTGGCTGCCAAACATCCTCAGGGAGAATTTATTGAACCCCGGTTGGAGCAAATGATGTAAATAGGTCAGTGAGTGACTGCTTTTGTCAGAGAGATCCTTTTGTTACTTGCAGTTTCAAAGTAAAAATCCTAACATAAAACAGCGAGCTATTAACTGTCATCTAAGAGCTGGATGCAAACTGCAAGGACAAGATTGGAGCGTTATGTTTTTTCCCCACAGTCTTTGTTTGATTACCCTACTGTTTCAAAAATAAATTGTTATCTTTTCATTTTCAGCACCTGACAACCTGAAACATTACCGCATTTTGGGGCCAGTTCTCAGCAAACAAGAAGAGGACCACAACCTCCTTTGCTGCTCTTTCACCCCGGCTACCACCCAGCAAACACCAGTGATAAAGGTAAGCAAACTGATGCTATATTTTTTTACATGGGAGTTAGGCTGTGCAACTTCTTCTACTCTTAGAGCTGAGATTTCCATGAAAGTCTTATAGTCTGAATTCAACACCTGAGCATAATAGGACAGAATGTATGAAGCTCTGTGGTTATACTGAATAAGCAGCTACCTATGTTATGCCATCTATTAATGTAATAACTGCACTTTCACAATTGCTTTATTAACCTTCCTGCTTTCTCAAATTTGCTTGAAAATGTACGATTTTTCTTCTTTTTTTTCAAAAATGTCTAGGGGGGGGTAATCCCCCCAAACCCCCCTTTTGGGTTTCGGGCTCGCTCGCTGCGCTCGCTCGCTCGCAACGGTGCAGTATGCAAATCACTTTGCGCCCTACCACTTTCAAATCTCACCCACCGCCCCTGGTAATGGTGAATCTGAATCGTGGGGGGCGGCGTAAAGGGAGTAGCCAGAATAGCCCCGGTCACCTTGCCGTTCACTCCGGTGTTCTGTTTGCCGGCGGTTCACTGCCGCTCGGCGAGTGCGCAGCACGGCTTTATGCTAGGCTGCAAGCCGGGGCCTGGATTTGGTCACAGGCCCCAGCGTGCAGCTCCGCTCGGGGAAGTTGATTGGGCTCTGTCTCAATGATGTTTCCTCATCCGCGGCCGCCGGTTCCTGCCTCGGTGAGTCACCACTGCCTTGCGCCACTCCTGCGTGGGTCTCCCATGATCTAGGGGACGTCTTTGGTGCTAATAAATTAATGTTTCTGTGGGCACTACGGAGGAGCTTCAAAGCTGCGTGGCCATCGCTGTTGGCAGCTTTGCCACGCCCCATCAAACACATACATTTCAACAAAATGTGCCAAATATGAAATGAACAGAAAAATGTCAGATTTATGAATGTAAATTATCTATTTAAATTAATTTTAAGACACATCGAATTCAACAAGTTAATGTACTGTACCATTGTATTTTATTAGTTCCACGTTAAGAATAAATATTTCAAATGATTTTACATTTAAATGCTTTATCAAAATATATGTATATATTTAAGAATAATAAATGTTAATAATTCTTCAAATACTTTCTCATACAGACATCTGTGGTCGGTGGTGGAGATCTCGATCTACAGATGAAAGACGTTATTGCCACTTAGTGCTACTTCATTTAAACCTTTCTATATGGCACTTCATCTTTAGTGTAAATCTGACGTCACCTTGAAAACATTTCATATTTGGACTCAATGGGGCTATTCACAAGAGGATTTGTGAGTAGTCAAAGTAGAAGTACCTGAGAATTCTTAATTTTCTGTCTGTGCCTTTATGAATTGGAGCTGAAACGTACAACTCTCTGTTAGCAACAGTGTAAAGAGGACACAGTTCTTTCTATTTGTACTACTGGCATATGAATGCTTCATGTGTATTCCTATTTTAAATGCTTTATGGATGATTCCGAATAGTGTGTAAGAGTACGTAAAAGAATACTACTGTAGTAATATTTCCAGTACTCATAACATATTTTTTTAGTCACCCCCCATATCTTTGAAAAGATGGTACATAGCCCTGTAAAAACCAGAGGATGCGGACACATGGTCTAAGTACAGCCTTTTAAGGTTTATTAAATAATCTATTTGGGACAATTAAAGCGGTTAGTGCTGTCAGCTCTCGCTGCAAACCAGTTTCATGATATGAAGATCACATACCAAGAGTAAAAAATAGTAGCCCTTTTCAGTCTGCTCACTAATTCACTAACCATGGGTAATCTGGAAATCCACCTCAATGTTAACATTTAGTACTGTAAGATCTATGCACAGAGGCAATCATATGTCCCTTTCTTGGTCAAAACTATCAATGACAACTATATTGAAGACTCTATTTCCTCAAAAATGCGCTCTTGCACAATTCTTTATACTGCCAGACCTTACTAATAATAATTAGAACCCTCTCAATTTCTGTGTGACAGGTTATGCTCTATTATTTAGACAGGTCTTATACATCTTTTCCTCCAGTTTCTGAGAAATTCACAAACTACTTTTGGGTACAAACACTCTACTTGTGTCTTCCTTAGCAAGCCAGATATACTGAGAGCCTGAAATAGAGATTGACAGACAGGTACTCTGTCACAAAGGTGGTGGATAGCCCATCCTCCTTATTGCAAGAGCCATCGGATATAATGCACTTGTAATAAGGTGGACGGGATGTCTGCCACATTCCTGACAGAGTAAACCCAACACCAAAGTCTAAATCAGGCCATTATTCTCTGGCACACAAGTCCAGTTTTGTTCTCAGCTGTCTATGGCCACATTATCCCAGCAAGCACACTTTAAAAAAAAAAAATATATATATATATATATATATTTTTGTCTTAGCGCAACAACAATCCCTATATCACATTTATGGCCATCGCCCTCTCTCATGCCGAATGAGCAGATTTAAGGCAATAATTTATGTACACATCCTAAGATACAGTACATGACCCATTGCATGCTTCTGTGGAAACAATATTGACTAACACTTTGAGGAGAAGGGGGGGTAAGAGGTGTGGGCAGAAAAAGGCAAAGTCATTACCTGTAGTCTATAATTGTTCAAACTCCTGCCCCCCTCCCAAACTCCCGCCATCCCCCCATATCTTGTCAAATTTCTTAGGGCAGCCTCTGTGTTTGTATACTGCTTTTCCCAGGACCATGGATGTGTTTGTGATGCTCGCCCAATCACGATTTTGGAAAAGGGGGGTGGTGATGGACAGAGCTTCTGAATGATGCAGAATACTCTTACCAAGTCAAGAGATCATGGTTTAAATCCATCACCGTTTTTTAGCTCACTGCACCATCCCAGCTCAGAACTTGGCTATATGCAAATTAGTCTGTTCCTGTCCCAGTGCATGATGGGAACAGGGCAAACCAAACTACCAAGCCAATTCTTATACCGGGAAGGAAACAAGCTTCCGGGGACCGGTTTCTGGCATCACAGCCTTCTTCGGCCCGGCTTGCTTGAATCCTGATGGTGCAATGAGCAAGGGACTCACGTCTGAGTATACCCTCCCACACATAGTGTGGATAAAACCGATTTTGGAAAAGGGGGGTGGTGATGGACAGAGCTTCTGAATGATGCAGAATACTCTTACCAAGTCAAGAGATCATGGTTTAAATCCATCACCGTTTTTTAGCTCACTGCACCATCCCAGCTCAGAACTTGGCTATATGCAAATTAGTCTGTTCCTGTCCCAGTGCATGATGGGAACAGGGCAAACCAAACTACCAAGCCAATTCTTATACCGGGAAGGAAACAAGCTTCCGGGGACCGGTTTCTGGCATCACAGCCTTCTTCGGCCCGGCTTGCTTGAATCCTGATGGTGCAATGAGCAAGGGACTCACGTCTGAGTATACCCTCCCACACATAGTGTGGATAAAACCGATTTTGGAAAAGGGGGGTGGTGATGGACAGAGCTTCTGAATGATGCAGAATACTCTTACCAAGTCAAGAGATCATGGTTTAAATCCATCACCGTTTTTTAGCTCACTGCACCATCCCAGCTCAGAACTTGGCTATATGCAAATTAGTCTGTTCCTGTCCCAGTGCATGATGGGAACAGGGCAAACCAAACTACCAAGCCAATTCTTATACCGGGAAGGAAACAAGCTTCCGGGGACCGGTTTCTGGCATCACAGCCTTCTTCGGCCCGGCTTGCTTGAATCCTGATGGTGCAATGAGCAAGGGACTCACGTCTGAGTATACCCTCCCACACATAGTGTGGATAAAACCGATTTTGGAAAAGGGGGGTGGTGATGGACAGAGCTTCTGAATGATGCAGAATACTCTTACCAAGTCAAGAGATCATGGTTTAAATCCATCACCGTTTTTTAGCTCACTGCACCATCCCAGCTCAGAACTTGGCTATATGCAAATTAGTCTGTTCCTGTCCCAGTGCATGATGGGAACAGGGCAAACCAAACTACCAAGCCAATTCTTATACCGGGAAGGAAACAAGCTTCCGGGGACCGGTTTCTGGCATCACAGCCTTCTTCGGCCCGGCTTGCTTGAATCCTGATGGTGCAATGAGCAAGGGACTCACGTCTGAGTATACCCTCCCACACATAGTGTGGATAAAACCGATTTTGGAAAAGGGGGGTGGTGATGGACAGAGCTTCTGAATGATGCAGAATACTCTTACCAAGTCAAGAGATCATGGTTTAAATCCATCACCGTTTTTTAGCTCACTGCACCATCCCAGCTCAGAACTTGGCTATATGCAAATTAGTCTGTTCCTGTCCCAGTGCATGATGGGAACAGGGCAAACCAAACTACCAAGCCAATTCTTATACCGGGAAGGAAACAAGCTTCCGGGGACCGGTTTCTGGCATCACAGCCTTCTTCGGCCCGGCTTGCTTGAATCCTGATGGTGCAATGAGCAAGGGACTCACGTCTGAGTATACCCTCCCACACATAGTGTGGATAAAACCGATTTTGGAAAAGGGGGGTGGTGATGGACAGAGCTTCTGAATGATGCAGAATACTCTTACCAAGTCAAGAGATCATGGTTTAAATCCATCACCGTTTTTTAGCTCACTGCACCATCCCAGCTCAGAACTTGGCTATATGCAAATTAGTCTGTTCCTGTCCCAGTGCATGATGGGAACAGGGCAAACCAAACTACCAAGCCAATTCTTATACCGGGAAGGAAACAAGCTTCCGGGGACCGGTTTCTGGCATCACAGCCTTCTTCGGCCCGGCTTGCTTGAATCCTGATGGTGCAATGAGCAAGGGACTCACGTCTGAGTATACCCTCCCACACATAGTGTGGATAAAACCGATTTTGGAAAAGGGGGGTGGTGATGGACAGAGCTTCTGAATGATGCAGAATACTCTTACCAAGTCAAGAGATCATGGTTTAAATCCATCACCGTTTTTTAGCTCACTGCACCATCCCAGCTCAGAACTTGGCTATATGCAAATTAGTCTGTTCCTGTCCCAGTGCATGATGGGAACAGGGCAAACCAAACTACCAAGCCAATTCTTATACCGGGAAGGAAACAAGCTTCCGGGGACCGGTTTCTGGCATCACAGCCTTCTTCGGCCCGGCTTGCTTGAATCCTGATGGTGCAATGAGCAAGGGACTCACGTCTGAGTATACCCTCCCACACATAGTGTGGATAAAACCGATTTTGGAAAAGGGGGGTGGTGATGGACAGAGCTTCTGAATGATGCAGAATACTCTTACCAAGTCAAGAGATCATGGTTTAAATCCATCACCGTTTTTTAGCTCACTGCACCATCCCAGCTCAGAACTTGGCTATATGCAAATTAGTCTGTTCCTGTCCCAGTGCATGATGGGAACAGGGCAAACCAAACTACCAAGCCAATTCTTATACCGGGAAGGAAACAAGCTTCCGGGGACCGGTTTCTGGCATCACAGCCTTCTTCGGCCCGGCTTGCTTGAATCCTGATGGTGCAATGAGCAAGGGACTCACGTCTGAGTATACCCTCCCACACATAGTGTGGATAAAACCGATTTTGGAAAAGGGGGGTGGTGATGGACAGAGCTTCTGAATGATGCAGAATACTCTTACCAAGTCAAGAGATCATGGTTTAAATCCATCACCGTTTTTTAGCTCACTGCACCATCCCAGCTCAGAACTTGGCTATATGCAAATTAGTCTGTTCCTGTCCCAGTGCATGATGGGAACAGGGCAAACCAAACTACCAAGCCAATTCTTATACCGGGAAGGAAACAAGCTTCCGGGGACCGGTTTCTGGCATCACAGCCTTCTTCGGCCCGGCTTGCTTGAATCCTGATGGTGCAATGAGCAAGGGACTCACGTCTGAGTATACCCTCCCACACATAGTGTGGATAAAACCGATTTTGGAAAAGGGGGGTGGTGATGGACAGAGCTTCTGAATGATGCAGAATACTCTTACCAAGTCAAGAGATCATGGTTTAAATCCATCACCGTTTTTTAGCTCACTGCACCATCCCAGCTCAGAACTTGGCTATATGCAAATTAGTCTGTTCCTGTCCCAGTGCATGATGGGAACAGGGCAAACCAAACTACCAAGCCAATTCTTATACCGGGAAGGAAACAAGCTTCCGGGGACCGGTTTCTGGCATCACAGCCTTCTTCGGCCCGGCTTGCTTGAATCCTGATGGTGCAATGAGCAAGGGACTCACGTCTGAGTATACCCTCCCACACATAGTGTGGATAAAACCGATTTTGGAAAAGGGGGGTGGTGATGGACAGAGCTTCTGAATGATGCAGAATACTCTTACCAAGTCAAGAGATCATGGTTTAAATCCATCACCGTTTTTTAGCTCACTGCACCATCCCAGCTCAGAACTTGGCTATATGCAAATTAGTCTGTTCCTGTCCCAGTGCATGATGGGAACAGGGCAAACCAAACTACCAAGCCAATTCTTATACCGGGAAGGAAACAAGCTTCCGGGGACCGGTTTCTGGCATCACAGCCTTCTTCGGCCCGGCTTGCTTGAATCCTGATGGTGCAATGAGCAAGGGACTCACGTCTGAGTATACCCTCCCACACATAGTGTGGATAAAACCGATTTTGGAAAAGGGGGGTGGTGATGGACAGAGCTTCTGAATGATGCAGAATACTCTTACCAAGTCAAGAGATCATGGTTTAAATCCATCACCGTTTTTTAGCTCACTGCACCATCCCAGCTCAGAACTTGGCTATATGCAAATTAGTCTGTTCCTGTCCCAGTGCATGATGGGAACAGGGCAAACCAAACTACCAAGCCAATTCTTATACCGGGAAGGAAACAAGCTCGCCCAATCACGTACCGTTTAGCCACCATAAACCCCAGGTTTATGAGTAATTTTTTGTAACTGGGGGCCTCCACATCTTTCCATATTCCCAATAGCGCTAGAGGGGCAGATAGGTCTATGGTACAGTTGGTGGCCTACTCCAACCTTTGTGTTACCAACTGCCAGACCTTTGGACTCTGGGGCATTCCCACAATACATGGAAGAACGTTCCTCCCTGCCCGCAGTTCCAAAGACATCCCTCTGTCTCCCTAGCACTCCCTATTTCTTTTGAGCAACATCCTTCTACTGTAGTAAACCCTATGCAAGTTTCAGCTGCATGAGTCTGAATATGACTTTTTTGGCGACCTCCCATGGGAACTGCTCTACCTCCCCCCAGTCGTGAAGAGAGTCTCCATGCCATGTTGCCATCTCCCTCTTAACTCTGCCAGTTCTATTTGAGTGTTGACCATAATCATCTTATATGAAGGGATCTATCTTTAGAAGTAGTTGCCCATTTAACATCCTCCTCTCTAGCGGTTAATACTCTTGAATTTCTTCATCTGCTGGAATCCTGAAGTGTAAGGCACGTCATAATTCCAAGTCTTTGAATGTCTTGGATGAGGGCATATCATGCTCTGTCAAGTGGGACAATACCAATCACATCCCATACCTGTTCTAGTGATCATAAACGTATTAGGTCCCACTTCTTGAAAGCTGGTAATGTAGCCACGTCCCTCAATCTTGTTCCCACCCACAGGGTTTTTTTTGGGGTCAGTCTTTGTTCCCATCCTATTTCCCTGCTTAATTTGTGCCATGTCCTGACCACCGTGTCTGTAGCGGGGAGTAACCAACCCTCTGGCTTTCCCCATAAAGGACGTGCAGGTATCCCCTCGCTCCTAGAATGAACCTATCTAGTCTGAAAGTGTGCACGTCTGTTGGGATGTAGGCCCATCCATTATCCGTGCAGGTTTGTGCTGCTTCATTGTATTTAGGGACATTGTGAAATGCTATTCCTCTCTCAAATGTGAAATGCTGTGATGTGTGCCCAGTCATCTGGGGTATGTCACCCTCCAGAGTAAAAGCCGTAGTAGGTGATCTACTGCAGGGAAAAATCAGTCGGGTATCCCGTAGGAGGAGTTCTGTAGTATGCAGGTGAACCTGGGCAGCACCATCATTTTGAAGATTGGCATCCTTACCATTAGGGAGTTTGGGAAGGTTTACCAGTGTTATGGGTGTATCTAGTTTGGTCATTAAAAGGCATAAATTGTCCTCTGAATGTGGACGGTCACCCCTAGTGATCCCCAGCCCAGGTATTTAAAGTGGCAAGTTTCCACCCTCAGGGGTAGAAACCTTAGGCTGCCATCTGCCCATAGGGAGCAACAGTGACTTCTCCTAGTTATTACCGAGTCCCGACAATTTCTGATATGTATCAAATATCTGTCAGAGCCTGGTCACCGACTCCTTGGGATTAGCTATGTAGTGAAGTGTGTCATCTGCAGAAGATACGTTTGTACCACCCCACTCCCAGGTCCATCAACTTGCCTCATCCTGCCAGCCTAGCAAGCACACTTGCTTGCATGCCACGATATCCTTTAGCATGGCACAGCTTTACTTAAACTGTAATTCTAATTTAAAAGCTCCAAATAAGCCTATAATGTGGTACGACCTCTGGAGATCGCACAATAGACCTGGTGACCAGCCTCGCTCCCTCCTTCTCCAATGCAGGAGTTAGCCCAGTTTGCATCTGAGGAGTCTGTCATCCTCCATAATCTGGCACTTTGTACAGATACCTGGTCAAGACATGACTTGACAAGTCTAGAAACTAATGGTCTCTGTTTGTGGTGGTCGTTTTTTAGGTCTCGCCTACGACGAACGCGCTGAAAGCGCGTTCTCGCAAGCGAGAACTATAGCCGTAGTCTCAGCAGTCTGAGACCGACGAAGTGAGACAAGACCTGGCCGCGCGCAGCGTTTCTCCATAGGATAACGTTGTGCGCACGGCCAGGTCTTGTCTCAACGGCATGCGAATGCAGACCGGATCGCGTCGCGCGCCTCTCTGGAATGCAGGGGGAGTCTGCAGCGAGGCGCGCGGCGCTGATAAACAGGCAAGAGGCGCGTGTGGAATCCGAGTCTGCCAGGCTGCACGCGCTTTGCTGCCCGGCATTTACTTTCGCTGTTCTTGTTTTAATTGTCCTTTTCGGTTTTCTGTGTATACGATGCCATAAGCTTCCGTCGTGCTGGTTTCACAGCGGCTCGTGAAAGTCACTGACTTACCTGCCACTGCTGCAAATGTTTCCAAATTTAGGTAGGGACCGTCTACACTTAGTACTACGCATGTGTGAATTTCCACTCTTCAAATAAACTACATCCATCTTCTCATGGTCTCCGACTTCTTCCAGAATCACTCTCATCTTACCCACTTTAAAACAAAATCACACGGGAGAAATTACCTCACCCTTTTGGAAACTCCCTGCTGGTCCTAGTTAGTACTCACTCAGTGTCATCGTAAGCAAGCTCTTTAACAATCACAACGTTTCTTTTTAGCTAACTGCTGTACTTGATTTCAAATCGTACCGATATAAACACAAGCTCCTAAACTGTCCTTGCCTTCAGGGTCACTTTTGCTGCTGCTATTCACTTTCTAACTAATGTTTTCCTTATATGCCAAAGCTTAATGCTAGTAATACGATCTGTGCGATGCAAAGTTCTATTGTGGGCTTTGTAGTCATTTGGGTGCAAGGTTTTAGCCTCTGGTCCCTATTTTCTATATATCTGTCGGTTTACTGGTATGACGCTAGTAAAAGCAAGTTCTGCCTGAGAGGTTGCCAATGAACTTGCCTGATCATGTTAGCAAGAAATTAATTTCAAAGCGCCCTCACATCACTTGTCGCATTATAAACACGCATTCACAAAGCCAGTAGGCCTGGCCTTCTCCAGCTGGCGTGATAGATTTTGCTTTTATTTCTTATTGTAAACAGGCAAGAGAAAGGTAACAAGCATTTGCACTGCAATAGGTCCTGCATTTTCGCGAGTTTGAGCTATTACCATTGCAAATAACAATTCCTTTTATTTTTGTTTTCTTTTTTAAAACACAAAGGGCATTGTCATTTACAATACCAATAGCTTAAACTCCAGTAACTGCGAGACCTATTGCATTGCAAATGCTTGTTATTTTTTGCTGCTTGGGTCCACCAGGCTTTGTCTGGAAGTCACAAACCGAGAACAAGAACATCAGAATGTATGCACAAAATGGGGCTGACAAGACTTAGGCCAACAGCACAATGTCCATTGGTCTACAATCTAAGGGTCAGATATACTAACATTTCATGCAACACTGCACAGCAAGGCAGCTTGGTGCATTACGTTGCGCGAAAGGGAGACACCAGAAATGCACCATATTTACAAAGATATCGTGAATTTCGGCAGTCTTCTTGTGCTAGCGCACTATGTGCTTTCTAGTGCCAAAATAGTCAGTGTGTGCTGCGACGGAGTGCCACACCAGGTGGCTTTGTGTGGCTTAGTAAATCCCACTAAAGGACTTGAGTTGCCTTGTGATGACTTATAAGGGCATTGCAAACCTTTAGTAAGTCTAACCCTTTTTTTTTTGTCCGAGGAGTCAGATGAAGCTCCTCCTGTGGAAACATGGCGGTTCGCCTGGCTCTAAATAGAGCAGGAAGACAAAGTTTGGCGTACAGGGTACTCAAACACTTTGTAACAGCGTAACCTCTCCATAAAACTCGAAATAAGGACCTGTGTCCTTTCAATAAAAAAATATGGGGACAACTGACTTTTAATGTAGCAGAGTTTAATATGGTCTAGTGAGGAGATTATTGTCTTGGCAGTATGGAAGTAAATGTTTGGGTTGTTTTTTGTATGTTCTGTAATGCACGTCTTCCTTGTGTTCAGATCAAGAATGTGGCAAAAGTTTCTCTATTTTTCAGCTAAAGTCTCTTTAAGAATATGATGATGTCGGCTGCACTGGATGAGGGGTTCTGGTTAAAAGTTGGGTGCATTTTAACGTCCTCTATCCAGCCCATTATGGGTAGATTAATGCAAATTGAAGACAGATTAAAGAAACTCGAGCAACTGACTATCTAATCTCGCGTTTAACAAGAAGAAAAATCCAACAGTGATTCAAGACAAACTTTTGCCTCGAAATGATACAAGAAATGCCTTGGCCCCAAATTCTACGCCTCAAATATCGGCACCTGATTTCACGGAAGGCATGTCGCGGGTCAGCGCTGAAGGTGGACTGGGCACAAAGAACGACATAGCTCCTCATGATCACACGGACATACCCAAGGGAAACAGTGCAGCTAATCATATGGCGGGTGGGGGTATTATTAAAGTTTTGCAGGGGGGAGGGAAGGGACCCAGTGTAAATGACGATCATGGGTGTTTGCTACCGAATATAGATCTGCCACCAGAATCTATCCACTACGTTGTTGTCCTGGCAGTGGTTCCCGAACTAGGGAAGGGTAGTATGGAATCGTTCACCGAATTGAAGAACAAAACCACACACTGGCTTAATGCCAACAGACCCCTTCCTCCACAAATGCACAGCAAAATTCTGTTTGTACGCAGAGTTAGTTGGGTGGGTAGGAGCAGGAAAAACATACTAGGAGACTGCATTATTATTAATTTCAAAAACACGCAAGTAGTGCAACATATCTGTGACAGATGGCCTTATATGTCAAGAACTAGAATTCAGCCACTTGACCTCACTTATTTTTACAGCCCCCAAACACGTAGGGTAAATTATGCTTCTAATGGAAGCACTCTGGAAAGGAACCCTGAAGTAAATCACGCCAGAAACAGGCTTGAATCTGATGGCTATGGTCTGGAACTAGGTATCCCCATGAGCAATAGGTATAGTGTACTTGATATGGTTGATTGACTTACCCCAAATAATGTCGCCCCGCAGAGTGTCCCGTCAATGGATAGGGAAGAAGAAGACACTAGACAACATCGCGAAAATCAATCCATCAACAAGGATTTGGGAGGGTTTGCAATTTGTCCTACCCAGTGTTTGGACGGTGTTATGGAAAAAATGACTTATCCCAATGTTGCTATAGAAAACAATCAACACATGCGGAATGAGGGTGATTTCCCTCGCAAGTCTCATATAATCCTGAAAACAATAGCAAGGGAAGAGTCTTTGGAAAATAATCAACAGGCCAGAGAACATAGTCTGTACCCATTGACACGGTATAGTAAAGCTAGGAGCCCACCAGGAGATGTTATCTCCCAAACAGTTGCGAGCACAAACATCAATGAAACAGAGATGGATAATACCCTCAAGCTGATGTCTTGGAACATCGCTCGGCTGGCCGCTAGAACGAGGGACCCTGATTGTTTATCTTTTATGCAGGATTTTTCTATTATTTGCCTAAATGAATGGTGGGCAATGGAGGCCATACATATCAATGGCTACCACACTTTCCACACTCCTGCTAGCCAGGCAATAGGGGAAGGAATAAAGTGGGCTATAAAGCTATGTATCAAACCTTCTGAATGATCTGATAGTGAAATTTGAACTGGATCTGAATACTATCAGATACTGCAAATAACAGATGAGGGAAACCAGAAAACGGTTTTAATAAACTTCTATAACAACACTCCAAAAATGTAAATAAGTAATGTATTAGAAGACTTATGCCAAACTCTTAGGAACATCGAAGAAAAACAGTCTGGGGACACATGTGTCATATGGGTGTGCGACTTCAATTGTTTTCTATGCCCACATAGCCACTTGGGCATTTGTGGTTTGGGAACAGATAGAGACGAACCCCGCGCACACTTCTCCCACACGATCCTGGGAAATTACCTTAATGATTTGATCTTCCAATTAGACTTGGGCTTCGCGAATGAATTATGCTCTCCTTTGGTTCCTTTTGAGCCAACATTCATTGGGAGGGGATGTAAATCAGTAATCGGTTTCGCTCTTATATCTAACCGATATTTCTGTCATGTCCTTACTTATAAAACATGTGACATAGCAATGAGTGACCACCTTCCAAATAGCTTATCATTTTCTCATGCAGGGAGTAAAAAAACAACTAATTTAATAGAAAACTTATATAGTTATAAATAGGGCTCCCGGTTTTCCGTTTTTACGGATTTATACATATAAATACAGACGGAAATCTATATTTCCTTTGTCTGTATTATTTATATTTATAAACGGCAAAATACTAGCAAATTTTGCCACACTGCAGGTGGGTATTTTTCTACTGACGGGGCACTTGGAATGTAATGTAATGTATGTATACTTGTAAAGCGCACTGTTACCTCGTTACGTGGCGTCCTGGCGCTGTATACCGCTGGGGAACCCATCCTGGCTTTCCCTGTGAGAGGGTAACCCAAGGTGAAGCCAGGCATCCCCGGCGTTGCTGGGGCCGTTGTGCAGATTAAGCAAGCTATTGCCCAGAGTTGCAGAGTGGGACCCATGGTTAGCGTAGGCACCTAAGCGAGAATTATCGAGTCCGCGGACATTGACCCAAAACCCTGCCGCGTTGGGAATTGAACCCTGGTCCCGGGCCGACCTCTGCTTCAGGGTCTGCCGCTTCTAACCGGTGAGCCACACTTCTCCACAAAGCAAGAAGGCGCATGTACCCGTGGCAGACATTTTCCACATTTACATTTTCTACACCGCAACTTTTTAACTGTTTGTTAAAATAAAAATAAAATAGGGGCACGTAGCTCCAACCCGTGTCCCGTGTAAAAGGCAGCTTTCACAGTATTGTCCGCAGTGCCCCCTCCTTGGTCTGTACCAGGGAGCACCGCTATGAGCCCCCCCCCCCCCCCTCGCAGACAGTCGCCTCCCTCTGCTTGTAAATTACATTGAGTCCACATGTCGCCTCCGCTCCCTTACACCTTACTCTGCTCCCATCGGCAAACATCAATAGCCCCCTCAGGTGTCAGTCCAGACAAAGCCCAGCTCTCCATGGCGCCAGTACCAGTCTGATGGGCAGCAGGCTCCTGCCCTCCCCTCCCATCACTGTAAATGAGGTGTGAAAGGCAGGCTGGAAATGCGCCAAGCAATTAGAGCAGCCCCTCCGAACTGCTGAAGGACCTGCGCCCCCTAGACTGGTAGCGGGAGGGGGAGGGCTTAAAGACACCATGCCTCCTGCCATACTCTTTCACCACTGTAGTCCAACGACTGAGCGCGTGAACAGTCGCACATTTGCGCTTGCAGTTTAATAAGGAGTGCGTGAACAGTCGTAGAGCACAGCTTTGCTTGCAGTTCAGTGAGGTGCACATGCACAGTCGCACAGCTGTGCTTGCAGTTCAGTGAGGAGCGCGTGCATGCTCGGGGCCACCCACAGAGCTCTTTTTCTCGAGTGCACCTCAAGACATAATGATAAATACGCCGTTAGTGTATGCACAAATGCCATTGATGAGTGATGCTCTCAAAACAATGTATGAATTAATGAAAACATATGAATAATTTCGGATTTACATGAAATACTGATATAGACAAAGTGCAAGGTGCTGAAGGGGAGCAAAACACTCAGGGCTACACTCACTAGCAGGCACGAGGGTGCGTTGCCGAACAGTCAACCAGCAGAGCCAGGGTGCATTTTTTTTACTACATGCAAATTTAAATCAGGTCAAACATAAATGAACAGTGTCCAGGGCAACTCGTTGTATATTGGAAATTGTTTAACATAGAACCAGCTAGGATGAACCCAAACTGCATTTCCCAGAAAGCATTTGGCAACTATTCTTATGCATCTCTGACTCAGATAGGTGTAGCGCACGTATATTTCCCACCCATAAAACAACCCATCACACTTATCCTTCATACTTTCAATAGGCGAGACAGGGTTCCATGAGCATAGACAGAGAGAAGGGACTAAACACCGGGGAGAGGCAGCAGGTTTCGTTACAGTGCAGGAGCTGCCTTGCGCGCCTTTTGGGCGCTGTCAAAACCTCAAGTCTTTCAGGAAGACAGACATCTCAAGGACTGAATCGATGTCTTGTCCACTGTAGCTTTTATGTACTATCCAGATGCCTGCCACCTGACACTACTGGCTGCCTCACAGTGCTACACTGCACTGGGTCTGGCCACACTACCATCTCATAGGCACCCGTACCATTCCAGTAACTGAACTCTCCAGAGGATCCCCTGGCTGCCTGGTTCCGCACTGCCCTCTGAAGTACCCAAATGTCTATAGTGGACCTGGTTACACTGCCTACCTGACTGCCCAGTCCATGCAATAGGCACCCCGACCACTTTGTATTTCTTTTAATTTTATTTTTGTCTCGGATTTGGAGCCCCTTTTAAGTTGGCATCACAGCCTGCACTAACTAAATGGAGGGACCGCTGCTGCTGAGACCAGGGACCCCTTAGCCTGCTGGTACTCTAGGTCTGTAGCATTGTGGGCATCACAGGCTGTAGTGGTTACAATTAGTTAGTGGTAGCGAGGCCTGGCACAGCACGATAGCCTGATGCCAGCGCTGGCACAGTCCCAGTTATTCATGTATCTGCCGCTTTCACATGCACTTCCTTCCTATCTTGGCACCAACATAAAAGTGGCCCCATTATCGAACCATAAACCTTAACAAGCACTGGCATAGCCAATAGGTCTCGCCTTTGGGACCTTATAAGTGTTTATCCATGCAACAGTTGATGTTGTTGCACCAAGGATATTGTGCTGCATAACTAAATACTTATAAGGTCCCAAAGGCGAGACCTATTGGCTATGCCAATGCTTGATATTTGTTTTCTAGTACAATATATAATATATTGTACTAGAAAACGAATAAAATTGTCAATTTAAATAAATGTGGAAAAATACTATCTGTAGCGTTGTCTTTTGCTTGTGGCAAAATAAATGTGGATAAATACAGATAAAATGCCCAAAAAATAAATATGGATAAATACAGACGGAAATGGCAAAAAAATAAATACCATAAAACCGGGAGCCCTAGTTATAAATTAAGCCTCGCAAATATGAATGGAAATGCTATAAAGTGGAACAAAGTAGAGCCTGTGGCCTTCCTTGAAACCCTTGTCAAAAACAAACATAAGGAATGTGAAACGTGTCTAACTGTGACTGGTGAATACGCCCCAGTTACTGAGGCTTTCCTCAGAATTTCCGAGGAAATACGTAAACTCCTCACAGGGACCCAGAAACAAGGAAAAATTAAGACGCAGGGATGGTTTGACAGGGACTGCAGCAAGGCCCATGCTCACTTATTGATGGCGTTAAAAAGTGAGCCGAGAAGTATGGTTGAAGTAAGACTCGCCAGAACTGCATATCAACGTGCAGCTAAAAACCGTATGAGCCAGTTGAAACAGGAAGCCTGGCAGGCGTTACATCAAGCCTGCCTAACTAAGGATAACACTGGTTTTTGGAAGCCTGTAAACGCCCCTTTTTTTGCAGATAGGGTAAATAACACAATAGAAGTGGCAATCACGGAAGATATTTATTTATTTCTTTATTTATGAGATTTGATAAAGCGCAAACAAATGCCCTTGGGCGTCTCGGCGCTATAGATAGATGGGTCAACTATTTTAAAGATCTTTACCAGGCAGATGACCCAACTGAGAGTGTGAGACTAGATGTAATTAAAGGAGATGAAACTATGCCCAGGCATCTTTTCCAATGAACATTGAATTCGTATTGGCGGATGTCCAAACTGCCATTAATGATAGTGCTGCAGGGAAAGCCCCAGGACCGGACGGGGTGCCAGTAGATATATACAAACTTAACATCGAGTTATGGGCCCCACTCCTAACAAATGTCCTAAACAGTTGTAACAAATATGGGTTCTTTCCCACCTAGCAAGAGGCTATTGTGGTCCCTATCTTTAAGAAAGGTGACCGTAATGAACCAAAATGTTATCGTCCAATATCTCTATTGGACTCACTCATGAAGGTTGCCAGGAGGGTCATATTAAATAAATTACAACTTTGGGTGGAAAAAAAGGTTATACTTTCACAGTTCCAATATGGTTTTAGGGCAGGACTTGGTACAACAGAGCAAGGCTTGAATTTAGCGTTGATTATAGCCAAGTATGTAGCGGCTAAAAAGAAAATATTATTTTGAACATTCGTCGATCTAAGTTCGGCCTTTGACTGTTTAAACCACAATAAACTCTGGACCATACTGCTGCAAATGGGTGTGAAACCAAATCTGCTGATATTTATTAAGGAGTTATATCGGGGGGGGGCGGGGCGAGGGTACGGTTTGGGATTCAGGGGGAGTGTACCTCCAAGTTTGGCATAAACAAAGGAGTCAGACAAGGATGTATACTCGCTCCATTTCTGTTTATTTATACATAAACAGTGTAGATTCCCATCTTACTCAGGATAAGCAGGATTACCCTCAAATCAGGAATACCCCAGACCCCATTCTATTATATGCAGACGATGCAGTAATTATGGCACGGGCCCAAGTTGGCCTCCAAAGATCGCTTACCAAATTCTCTAAGTATATGAATGACAGAGGTCTAAAAATAAACATAAGCAAAACGTTCACTATGTGCTGTACTACTAATAAAACTTCTAAATGTAAAATCTTCCTCTCAAATACAAAAATAGATACAACTGACAAATTTTCGTATTTGGGTATCAACTTTGACAAAAAAGGTACCTTGTCCTCGGCGGCTCAGGCGAGAAAACTGGCTTTTTCGCGAGCAATTGGGGCAGTCCGAAATTTTGTCAACAAGTTGGGTGGACGACCTGTGCCAGTGCTTGTGGACATATATAAATCTAAATGTGTTTCCAAAGGGATATACGGGGCAGGGATTTGGGGAATAGCAGAAACTCACAATATTCAACTCTGTGAGAATGCATTCCTCCGTTATCTACTAGCTGCCCCAGGGTCCACTTCTACTTATATATGCCACAAGGAACTCGGTTTACAATATATTTCAGATCTCATCAAAGTTAATCATCTTCTTCTATGGCATAAGGTATGGTCTACTGAGGAGACAGTTATAAATAGAGATATAATTAAGGACTGTCTTAATCTCCAGGGGGTCTCAAGAATCTCATGCATTATGTATGTAAAGAAATTATTTTATGATATTGGACACCTTGAATATTTTGATTCCCCGAGTTGCTTAGAGACTGTTTCAAGGAAGAAGTTGAAAGAAATGTGTTTACTTTTTGTAAAAAACAAACGCTGGCTGACAGAGAAATGTAGGACCTCAGTCATGGAGAATCACTTGATGCTCCAAGGTCAGGGGATTCAGCCATACTTGATTCAGATGCAAAGTTGTTACTCTCGTATTCTACTTACACGCTTTCGTGGGGGGGGGGGGTTCAGACTGGTCACATTCCCAGAAGCAAATTCCTGGTCTAAAAATGTGATATTATGTCTCTGTGATGATACTTCTGTTCAATCCATGTTACATTGCATACTTTTTTGTAAATTTTACACCCTGTCAAGGAGAAGATTTTTAATTCCCATGATGAAAAAATGGGGATTGAGACAATGTAGAACAGCACTTTTGAGATTACAAATGCTGGAGGATGAACTGACTATGTTTCTTATGTCGTTGTTCTTAAAAGCTATAATTAGATATAGGATTTCAATGAACTGACCTATAATAATCCTCCAAGTCATTGCAAATTCTTTTAATGCACTTCATTTTTATTGTCATTATACTTACATAAGTTATGACAATGTGTTTTAACCTTTTTATGGTAAAAAATCTTTTTATAATATGATCTGTTTTTTATTGTGCTTTTATGGCTTTTATAATCAAAATCGAATAAAGCAGTTTTTAGATTTGATTTGATTTATTTGAATATGATGATGTCCAGCGTACACTTAAATGTATGTGCACACCACAGGTGATGTTTACTGTAACCAAATACAGTCACTTAAAAGTTATACTGTACATGCACCTGAATCCTGTGTGTACATTACAGATAAGGAAAAACTTGTGACTCAGGACAGAGTTGACCTGAACTTCCAGTATTATGATGATGTAACCCCATAGAAGTTGTACATGAAAATCAAACTAAATACATTATTATGATGTTTTATAGGCACACCTCTTGTATTTATGTACAAATAATGCAGTGATACATGCTCCATGTACTTCATTTGCAGTCACCATGGCATGCGCTAGATAATATTGCAACAATTTGAAGTCTAGTAAATGGCTGCAGTGGTTGTTTCTTGCTGGGACTACCGATCATAATCTAATATAACAACACAAAAAGATGATGGACGGAATGCTAAACACTGTCAAACCTTTACTCCCAGTCACAGATCTGGGTTAAGGCCGTCGATTTTTGCTCACCATGCCTCCCCAGTTTTTACCCAGCCATATGCAAATCAGTCTTGAACCTGCTACCCATGGGAACAGTCCAGCCCGCACTGCCAGGCCAGGTCCTCCCTGGACCGAAAAACAAGAATTCTGGGACCGGTTTCCATGTACTCCCCTCAACATCCAGGCTAGTTTGTATCAGGTGGCGGAGCAAACACGGGACCCACTTTGGGCATACCCATCCCACTTAGGGCAAAAATATGATGGACGGAATGCTGAACATTGTCAAACATTCACCCCCAGTCACAGATCTGGGCCCAAAGACTTTGATAGAAATAATGTTGATATGTGCAACATTATGTTTTTATTACATCTCTGAAGAAATAACTCATAACCACGAAACAGGTGTTGGCTATTTGGTATATTAACTCTTTACAGTGATCAAACATTGATGACCATTTCTAAAGAACCAGCACTTACTGAACTCTGTGGTATTAGGATGTGGCTATATGATAAACTATGTGTTTGTCCACTGTGGATTTTCATGTTTCCTACCAATGTACATGATGTTTCAAGTTTGATGTAATCGATAATAGAAATCAGTTTATACTAGAATGATAAATTCATATATATATTTGTTAAATAAATATATATTTTCCACATAAGTAATCGTAGAGATTGTGGTTTATATGCATTTCCCCTTGATAACATTTGCTCCCCACCTCTTAGGCATGTGCTTATTATTAATCAGGAGGGTTACTGGCTTCATTTGAGTAGTAGCACCGTGAAGGGTCACTTTCATCAGATCGCTCAATTTTATCGGAGCACTCGGCGACTTTACCTTGCTTCCAAACACCCTCCCCTCTCCTGATACTCCAACATTCTAAACCTTTTTTGCATGCTGGTGCGTGCGGGGGGAAACAAGAGAAGTGCGAGCATTAAAAATAAGTAACCAACCCCAATTCCCTCTATTCATTCATTACAAGATCCTTAAATCTCACAGGAAACCCAGCATTATGTGGTCGATGTATATCTAAGCGACCTTAGCAACTTTGGGGCATATTTACAAGGGCTTATTGCCACCAGGACATCACTTTTTTGGACGCTCTGTTGGCGATAACCCCTTCGCTTAACGCCGCCCTGTAAATAAT
This sequence comes from Lissotriton helveticus, assembly GCF_964261635.1. Lineage (NCBI taxonomy): Eukaryota > Metazoa > Chordata > Amphibia > Caudata > Salamandridae > Lissotriton > Lissotriton helveticus. The sequence continues at coordinate 571,128,075 of NC_136068.1, forward strand.
GCCCCGTTCACACAGCACTTAGCGTGAAAGGGGTGGGCAATGGGTGTTGCAGTGGGTGTTCCGCTGCAACACCCATTGCCTTTTGATGCTGCCCGCTATTTACAAGGCTGGTGCAAATATGGGGCAGCGCCAAAAATAAGACCAGGGAAAACCTGGTCTTAAACTGGCACAATGAGGAGAAATTATTAATTTCTCTTAGTTTGTGCTGTTTCTGTGAGCATGGGTGCCGGCATTGGCAGGTATATTTAGCACCAGCACTAGGGAATATTCAGGGGTGTGCCGTATTATTGCAAATTCTGTGCATTCCTGCGTTTTCAGAATATCGAAGCGTGGCGATACCAATTGTGGCGTAACACCGCACTCTGCCATTCTGTTGTAAATATGCCCCTTTTTTGTTGTCTTGATCCCCCAAAGTTTTAGACTTACCCTGTGACACAATCAGCATTCTGAGACTCATGGACAGCGATGTGGAATGTTATAAGATATCTGTGTGTAGTGTGTCCATGGGATGGAATGCTTCAGGAATCTACTTGCCCTCTATAGAAATCTGCTTGTCCCATTTGACGCCATGCAGTGAGGTGAGAAATTATGGCAGTCTTCTCTTTATATCAGAGTTCTGAAATAGAGTCTCTGATTAAGCCTTGGTACAATGAATGCAAGGCTGTGATTAGGACATATTTCTGATTATGCTGAACACTGAACCTAGCAGGGTTCTATTTTCATCAAATACCTCAAAGTTAACAAGCTCTGTTTGTGAATCGGCTCCGTTAACAGCAGCTTTTTGTTCGCTATTGGGCTCTGAATATGTCACCATGTTATGCAAGTGTTCTGTTTATAGTTGACTTCAGGACATATCATTGTTCTAACTGTACCATTACCTCGCTTTCTAATTTTAATTTATGAGGGAACATCTTGTGAATTGCTTTAGGGGCCAATTTACTTTTAAGCATTTGTTCAACTTCGGAAAAGGGTAATGTAAATAAACCCAGGTAATATTTGCATTCGAGTGACTCGGTTACCCACTGACGTTCAACGATCTTAGGCCCATTACTTCATCTTACAGTGTCTCATTTCCCTTGTCTGCCATATTTATGAGCATATACCAAGTGCTAGAATGAAGACTGGTTTACGTTTTCCAACTGGATCAACTTTGCAAGCCCTTGTTAGAGTTAACAAATTACTGAGCCCATTCTCAAAGCTATTGACATATGTCAGCTTGTCACACCTAATAAACATACTTTAAAAATATATTTATTAAGCAATTTGCATAATTAATAATCAATTAATTCATAATAAATTAAGTAATAATTGTTAAATAATTATACTTAGATTAACTTCCCACCCTATACCCTATAAACCTAGCAACCCGCTTCAAAAATATAAATTACTATTAGCAATTAAATTAAAGATAATTAATCACTTAAAATTACAAACTATATTTAGAAATATTATTTACACTATTACAAACAATATTAATACATAACATTTATATATGAACTAAAACATAGAAAGAAAATTAAAAGACTATTTTTTTACAACTGTATTTTTGAAAACAATATTAACAACAATGATATTATTGACAATGATATCAAGTAACTGAAAACATCTATATTCTAGACAACGATATTTATGCATAACAATATTTTGTATCACATATTATTTCTGATATTACTGTAACTCAATATTTTGTCCAAATACCTTCATTTTATTCAGCAACAGTGTGCTTAATTAACCTCTTATTTTATTCACTCCAAGGAGGTCTGCTATATTACCCGCCTGTTTGTGCTTTTCTTCTGACGCTTGCAACTCTGTTTCTAACTTATTCTGCTGTAATTGTCTATTTCTTTAGTCTGCTGTGGGCCAGGTCTAATATATTTCCTCAAACTACTGTTTTGACTTTTATGTTCCAAATAACTTTTGTAGAGACGTTGCTCGTGCTGATCATGTCTAAATAATCCCTGATGATCTGGGGATTGTGAGAAAAGTAGGTGTGATTTTTTTCATCACATTAAGGAAAGTGACCTACAAGTACATTGCAGGCTCGAAGTTGATGTATCTTCTAAAGTATCCTGAGGCATGTGTTTAGTCTGACCATACTTATCGCCCGAATGGTCTTGTCTTGCAACTAGTACCTGGTTAAAGTCTTCGCCCCCCCCTCCCCCAATATTATTTTGCCTTCAGCAAAGCTTTGTAATTTATGTAGAATAATTTATGTGAGCAAATATTGGCCCTGGTTCGGGGCATAGAGAGTGGCCCAGTGAATATTTTGCTTTCCTAATCTAAGTTTCATAAAGGTATACCTTCCTTGCTTGCCAAATAATCTTTCTAGGACTAATACCCCAAGGGAATCCTTATTAAAATAGCAGCACCCTTGTTTTACCAGCAGCTGTTGGATGAATCTGTATGTTGTAGTGTTTCAATGTAAATCTATGTGTGTCTCCCATTGTAACGTGGGTTATCTCAGACTGTATCTCCTCGAGCTTACTGTATAGTATTGAAAGCCTTGCAAGTGAATTCAGCCCTTTCACACTTCAGTTTGGGTCTGTCAATTGCATCTTGTGGCTGCTTCATTCAAGTCTATACACAGTGGCACTTTTCTAGTTTTGATTTCCCTCTCTCCGTGGTTTATAACTAAGGCTCCCTGTTTTCCGTTTTTACGGTTTTGTACAGATAAACAGAGACAGACAACAATGTGTTTTCTGTCTGCGTTTATTTTTAAAAGTGGATAAATACAGAAAATTGTGCTGCTCTTAAGTGACTCTCAGTACTGTCTTTCATAAATTATGGCCCAACAGCTGAACAAAACAGGATGAAATGTCTTTAAATAATGGCATGTATCAATATACATTTGTGGTATAATGCTAGTATTTACCAGTGGATGTATTGTTATGTAATATATGGCACCTTAACTAGCTAAAACACTACAGACATCAAAGTATGATTGCATGTTTATCAATTAAATAAATATGGAACTATATAGTTTTACAACTTCATTTATACGCAAAACACAAAATATGGATGAATACAAATAAAATGGCCAAAAAATAAATATGTACAAATACAGATGGAAATGTTTAAAACAAAATACCTAAATAAATAGTCCTATTTATAACAATGCCCTACCCCTGCCCCTTCCCCACCCCAGCAACCTCTACAGTGCAAAGAAATCTCATTGGAGCTTGTAGATTAAACAGAACATGCAATAATCATTTTCAGGGACAGAAAATAGATCCAGGCTCCAAATTAAAAGTGTCCCGCCCCCTAATTAGCGACTGAAATAGCTAATAAAAAGTGGTCCACCTTTGTAAATAAATAGGGCAGTTTCGATCTTGTAAAGCCAAGTTGTGTAGGTGTTTTTCAAGGTATTATAGACTGAATGCAATTATCTTGCTACAAGCAGTGGTAGAAGTGGGCGGGGACGAAAGGGCACGGTGTGCCCCTACTTCTAAAAATGATTCCAGTCCGTTCCCCTACTTCTTACTCTCAAAAAAGCATCCCGGGATGGCAAGAATAGTCCTCCTTAAAAACGATCACTTTTTTTTAATTCGATTCCAGGGGCTGCTCGCACTTCTCTGTGAACTCCAGAGGCTGCAGCAGCCCCTCCCTGAGCTTGCACAGGCTGAGGGCGGCCCATTGTCATTCCGATTGAGGCTGATTAGCCCCTTTCGAATGACAATGCGCCAGCAGTGCTCACTTAAACTTGGCTATTCAGTAAAGTGTTTGGCTCTGACACATAATGTCTGCTCTCCCCGGAGTATTAGCGCCATCATATCTTCAGGTGAAAGTGCACTCTATAAATTTCATCTTGTATCTTTATTGGTGGTTGGCCTGAAGTTTGCAAATTAACTGTTTTTAATAGAAAACATATGCAATATTTTATGGTGGAGGCCTGGAGTTAAATATACCTTTTCTCCATTTTCTTGTGTGTTTTTTGTGAATTTTTGTAATGATTTATGTATTTTTTCATTGTCATGTTGTTTTAACCTTTGGGGCCTGGTCTGCACTGCACTAGGCCATGAGCGTATTTTTTTATATAGTTTCATATTATCACTAATCATTTAGTGGGTTGTGGAAAGATTAAATTCAAAATGTATGTTCTTTTTTCTCTAAATGTACATGTTGGTGGCTAGGTTTGGGGTTGCTCTCAGAGTTCTGGCCCATGTAGCCAGGCATCTTCTTCTGTTCTCAGCTAACTTCTTCTTCCCCATTTGTGAGTTTGTTTATGTGTGACATTGTTGATACTGTGTTTGAGGTATTCTTAAACCTAATTTAGTTTCCGTTTTTGGCTTTGCTGATTTAATGGTGGTGGGTAAAGGGCAGGCGCATGTATGTGGGCCCAGTCACATTGGGTAAATAAATAATATCCTTGCCATCCTTTTCCTGCAATGCTACATGAGGCTTTTCAGAGGTGGGGAGGCAGGGCGCGGCAACTGTGTTCTTTGTTGTGTATACCTCCTTCATTGCTATCTATGCAGTGATAGCTATTTTTGTTTAGCCAGTGTGTATGTTTACCATAGGCCACCATTTTGTTTTTGCGCGCTATGTCTTCATATGTGCTAGCAATGCAGCAGTGGTGGGAGAAGTTGGCCTGGTATATGATGTCCACCAATTAAAGTTGTACAAAAAGGGGTGGTGATGGACGGAGCATCTGAACCAATCAAACACTCACACCCAGTCAACAGATCTGGATTTAATCCATCGCCGTTCTTTAGCCCACTCTGCCACCCCAGTTCAGACATGGCCATATGCAAATCAGTCTGACCCTGTGCCTCATGGGAACAGTCCAGCCCGAACTGCCAAGCCATGCCTTCCCTGGACCGGAAACAAGTTTCCTCGGACCAGTTTCTGGAATTCCAGCCGTCTTCAATGGGAGAATACGTGACTACTTCCACTCTTGTTTAGCAAGGTATGTTTTTCCCACAATTACTTGGCACCTTTGTGAGTTTAAAGTCCCCTTTCAAACTCCCCCAAGAAGATCCAGTAGCGAAGCGAGCGTCTGCTTCTGTTAGTCACTACAAGACTTGTGAACCTGAAAATTGTGGTGGTAGAGCTACAGGACACCCTTTTGCCCTCCGTGGCTGTCCAGGAAAGCATCTTTTCTGCAACAGCAGGAATGAGTGGCAGCAGTTTGTAATTCCTGTTCACTCTTTGACTCCGGGCAGAGACCTCTTGACAATGGTTGGCATCTTTTGGCATCTGTTACACAATCACAAAAGCGTGAGGTTCTGGGGCACTTTGATAAGAAGAAAGCCTACTTGTACTACACAAAAACATAGAATTATTGCAGAAACAGCCTGGAGTGGCGGGATGATAGAAAAGCAAAGGGGAAGTATCTCTGATATACCTTTCAGTAGATACTGTGCAAAGCAGTGACGGGACAGAAGAGGCAACAGGAAAGGAGAAGTAATAGGGCAGGAGAGGTGACCGATGCAGGAGAAGTGACGGGCAGAAGAAGTAACGGGCAGGAGAGGTGAAGGGAAAGGAGAGGTGACGGGAAAGGAGAGGTGACGGGAAAGGAGAAGTGATGGGGCAGGAGAAGTGAATGGGCAGGAGCGGTGATTATGCATGGGCAGGAGCGGTAACCGGGCAGGAGCCGTGAACGGACAGGAGCAGTGAATGGGGCAGGAGCAGTGAACGGGGCAGGAGCAGTGAACAGGGCAGGAGCAGTGAACAGGGCAGAAGTGACGGGACAGGAGAAGTGACGGGACAGGAGAAGTGACGGGACAGTAGAAGTGACAGGGCAGGAGAGGTGACAGGGCAGGAGAGCGGACAGGGCAGGAGAGGTGGCAGGCAGGAAAGGTGACAAGGCAGGAGAGGTGACAGGAAAGGAGAGGTGACGGGGCAGGACAAGAGATGGGGCAGGAGAAGTGAAGGGGCAGGAGCGGTGATTAGGCATGGGCAGGAGCGGTAACGGGACAGGAGCAGTGAACGGATAGGAGCAGTGAATGGATAAGAGAAGTGAACGGGGCAGGAGAAATGAAGGGACAGGAGAAGTGATGGGGCTGGAGCGGTGATGGGGCTGGAGCGGTGATCAGGCAGGAGTGCTGACCGGGCAGGAGCAGTGAACGGGCAGGAGCAGTGAACTGGCAGGTGCGGTGACGGGGCAGGAAAAGTGAGGGGTCAGGAAATGTGACGAGGCAGGAAAAGTGACAGGCCAGGAGCAGTGATGGGGCAGGAGAGGCAACAGGAAAGGAGAGGTGACTGGGCAGGAGAGGTGACTGGGCAGGAGAAGTGACGGGCAGGAGAAGTGACGGAGCAGGAGAAGTGACGGCACATGAGCAGGAGCTTTAACCGGGCGGGAGCGGTGAAAGGACAGGAACAGTGAAAGGACAGGAGCGGTGAACAGGGCAGGAGCAGTGACGGGGCAGGAGAAGTGATGGGGCAGGAGAGGTGACGGGGAAGGAGAGGCAACAGGGCGGGAGAGGTGACCGGGCACAAGAAGTGATGGGCAGGTGACATGACAGGCAGGTGATGTGATCGGCAAGAGAGGTGATGGGCAGGAGAGGTGACAGGGCAGGAGAAGTAATGGGGCAGAAGCAGTGATTAGGCATGAGCAGGGGTGGTAACCGGGCAGGAGCGGTGAACGGACAGGAGCAGTGAACGGGGCAGGAGCAGTTGAACTGGGCAGGAGCAGTGAACGGGGCAGGAGCAGTGAACGGGGCAGGAGCAGTGAACGGGGCAGGAGCAGTGACGGTGCAGGAAAAGTGACAGGACAGGAGATGTGACGGGACAGGAGAAGTGACGGGACAGGAGAAGGGACTGGGCAGGAGAAGTGACGGGCAGGTGACGTGACAGGGCAGGAGAGGTGACAGGGCAGGAGAGGTGATGGGACAGGAGAGGTGATGTGGCTGGAGAGGTGACGGGGCAGGAGAAGTGGCCAAGCAGATAATTGATGGGGCAGGGGCGGTCATTAGGCATGAGCAAGAGCGGTAACCGGGCAGGAGCGGTGAACGGACAGAAGCAGTGAACGGGGCAGGAGCGGTGAACAGGGCAGGAGAAGTGACGGGCAGGAGAAGTGAAGCGCCAGGAGAAGTGACAGGGCAGGAGAAGGGAGGGGGCCAGGGAATTGACGAAGCAGGAGTGTTGATCGAGCATGAGCAGGAGTACTGACCGGACAGGAGCAGTGAAAGGGCAGGAGCAGGCATTTCCCAGGGCGACTGGAAGGGTAGGGGGCTAGTTTAGTTTGGGGGGACCGGTTTTGTACAAGTGCAGGAGTTTTAAAAACACTGCAAAGTTCTTCGTATATTCAGCAGGTTTCGGTCAACAATACATGTGCCAAGATAACTTTGGTGATCAATGTACCTGCTGGAGAGAGATGGGAGCATGTTTTGTCTAGTGGCTGTTTTACTCATCTAAGGTAGCGCAGAGGGGTAATATGCCTGCTGCAAAGAACATGTACCATGCATATCAAAGAGCAATATTTTATGTGCATAGTTCAGTGGGTACTGCTTTGTGTTCACTTCCCGAATGAAAGGACTCTTGAATACATATGGCCTGGCAGTTCGGGTTGGACTGTTCCCATTGGGCGTAGGATCAAGACTGATTTGCATATGGCTTGGGCCAGACTGGAATGGCAAGCAAAGAAACGATGGATTTAGGCCCATATCTCTGTACTGGGATGAATGTATCACATTGTTCTGCATTCTGTCCACTAGGTATTCTTTTTGCTATATTATGATTGAGCTGCTACTTGGCTGACATGAATGTGAAGGAGCCTTTGTGGGTTTCCATGAGTCTAGAATCTCCTGAAGAGTCCCTTTCTCTTCTGAGCCCTGCTTAACACATGTGTACAGGAGGAGCCCTGTATTCATGACCTCAATGTTTGAGATAAAAAATAATCATGGATTTCTGAACAATGAGAGTAAAAGCATTAAGGTAACATGTTGTTCCTGCTTATATTTCGCACGCTTTACATAAACCTGTATTCCCTACAAGTGTTTGCTTTTTCCTGAATTAAACCTCAAATAAACATGTTTATCCATTGTTTGAATTAAACAACGTTATAAGCTGTAACTGGTCAGTGAAATGCTAAATGTACTAAAAATTGGCATGTTTTGCTATTTCTAGCCACACCCCTGACTCCGCCCACTGATTCAATCTTCGGTTATTCCCGCCCCCTGATTCTCCACCCACAGTTCCCCTACTTTTTTTTTCCTACTTCGACCACTGGCTACAAGCAATGTTTGTAGTAATATTAGGGAAATCGACAGAATAAACCGGCCCGCCACCTCATTAAACAGGCCCAAAAACATCCAAAACGCCGCCCCACGCACTGACCTATCAGACCAGCCCCTCCGGCATTGCCGGGTTGCCTTACAGGTCAGTAGGAGTCCGACCCTGCAACCATGCTTTCCTTAATAACCCTATGACCCCAGTGCTGCAGGGCCACGGAGATTATGCAGTAAATACGTCTCCGAGCTGTGAACAGAATTCCATGAGCTCTTTCTAGAGATATTTTAAACTTCCTCGAGTCTTAATGAAAGTCATGAACAGGGCGGGCCTGTTTAGAAACAGACGTGCTGCTCGCATTCTTCTTCAGATAAGGTTTGCTTAATAACATGTGTTTCCATTATATTGCGTTTGTAAACTGCTCTTCAGAGATACAGTGACATTTAATTCCAGTCGCAGCCGGATTGCGTGCGTGGTGTGTTGTAAATGACTTGTCGTCTCTTTTCACCTGTAAGTGTTATGAATCTTTCAAACGCCTGAAGCTGTAGTCTTTTCAGGTGAAAGCTAACACGCGTTAATGACCTCATCAGTACAACATGACAATCAGAAGCAGCAGCTGGATGACTCTACATTAATGGCAGTCAGCTGTGAGCACAAGTCAGCCACTAGCGCGAGCCGCTGGCGGGCATCAGCACGTGCCAGGGCCGGCTTTAGCGCTGGTGGCGCCTGCTGCAACAATTATTTTTGGCGCCCCCACACCCCATGGCCGCCTCCTCCTTGGATCCTCTCACTACCACCGGTCAAAAGTGCCCCATATCTCTCCAATCATAAGTTATTGCTGAACACAGCGCCCTCCCTGAGGTCAGCGCCCCTCCACAGGTCGGAGCTCAGTGCGGCTGCACCAGTCGCACTGCCCTAAAGCCGGCCCTGGCACCTCTTACATTTTTTTCGCACCTGGACTTATTTTTCATCTTCAGAATTACTTTGACCCAGAGCATGAGGGAGAAAGGCAGAAAATGGAACAAGCATTGGCAAAGCCAATAACCAGGCCTTTTTTTTAATTACTGATAGCACACAAAAGGTCTATTATACATATGCTACATCAACTTTCTCGTATACACACAACGCTCTTACACACGGAGGCACGCGAGAACTTCCTAGTGGTGGTATTAGTAGTTATGGTAGTGTAGTAGTGGGGATGGTGTTGCTAGTGATGCTGGTAGTAGGGGTGATAGTGGTATAAGTAGTGGTAAAAATGGACATAGTAGTGGAGACGGTGGTGGTAGTAGTGATGGTGGTGTTTCTGGTGGTCGTAGTGATAGCAGTGGTGGTAGTAGCAACAATGGCAGAAGTGGTGATAAGGATTGTGGTAGTGGTGGTAGTAATGGTGGTAGTAGCAGAGATGTAGTAGTGGAGGCAGTGGCAGCTGTAACAGAGGTGATAGAGCTAGTAGGTGTGATGATGGTCATGGCGCTACTGCTATGAGTGTGGTAAACATGGTTGTGATAGTTGTGGTGTTAATGGTACTCATGGTGAAAGGTGTGCAGCTGGTACTAGCTGTGGTAAGTTTGGTAGTAATAATAGATCTCTTAGAGGTCATGGTAGTGGTAATTGTGATGGTAGTGGTAAAGCTTGCGGCAATGGAGTTAATGGTAATAATGGTGGTAATAAAGGTTATGGTGATGGAAATGATGGTGGTGGTAGTAGTAATGTTAATGGTACCTGTGGTGGTAATAGTGTTGATGGCAAAGGTAGTAGAGGTGGTTGTAATGGTTTGGTGGTAATAGTGATCGTAATATTAGAAACTGTGAAGATAATAATGCTGGTATGGTGGTAATGGTGGTGAATGTGTTAATAGTGGCAGTGGAGGCAATGAAGGTGTGGCGATGGCAGGGTGGTAATGATGATGGTGGTAGTGGCCATGGTGGTGATAACATTTAAAATTTGTTGAGTAGTTTTCTTTACTTGATTCATGCTAAAATGGTATATTGCCTTATATTTGCAAATAAATTAGTGTCACCTCCTTTGGCTTTAGGCTTTATATGTACTGCTTACTGCAATGCTGTATTTCACATTGGAAAACGAATACAGGATGGATGAAAAGATGGCCCAGACTGTAAAAAATTCTGCCTATGCTGTTACTTTTTGTAATTTGTATTTACTTGAAATTGAATATGTGTTGCTGCTACACATTTTGTTCCAAATTTTCTCCAACAACGTCATGCTGGAGAAATTCTTAATAATAGAAACCAATGTTGCTACAACACATTTTTAATTATGTAAGATTTTACTAGAGCTGAAGCACTGACATTGAGTTTTATTCTTGTGTTTGGACTGCGTATTTCTCTTTGGGGAACTGCACTCTTCTCCTCACCACAATGAGATTATTTTGTAGGAGTTGGTAGAACTCGCAGAGTTTCACTCCACGTAATTCCACAGTTACATAAAAACTCAGCAAGATACTACAGGGTTCCCTGAGTGCCGAAATTCAGCATGCAGCGCTGCTCCTGCTGATTTTTAGCACCAGGAGCTTTTCTGTGCAGTAAAGTCACCGGGAACGGCACCACGCTCACACCAGAGGGTGCTGCTTTTTTCTGCTACTCGAGTAGATTTTGTATTCGAGCAGCAGCTTTCTCAATGCAAGTGGCAGCTTTCTCAATGCAAACTATAGCGACTGCCAGCATTGAGAAATCTTGCCGAAGGCATTCTAGTGCTCGATTTTTTTTTAGACCTGCGAGGGTCTCCAAAAATTGTCTAATTCTATGTTAGGACAGGAGGCTCCGATTATGCTTAGTCTCATTTCTTTATTTAGAAATGCCCAGCAGCCGTAAAAACAGATAAAAAACTACAATACCCATCAACACTTGGGTCATAACCATAGAGTCTACATTATAAAAGGTCTTGTAGATAGTCCCACTTCCTCTTTCTTTGCTGCTCCGCAGCCAGTTAAGTGCGTTTTCCCTTACCTGTATGCTTCTTAGCTTGTGGTTTACTTATTGCATGATTTGCTGATTTGCGCTTTGCTCACGCTCTGTTTGTGGCTTTGTGGTAGCGATGTGTTCGCTGTTTCTCCCGCGTTTGTTTCTCGGCTCCGCTTTTCGTTTAGCGGCGTGACAAGGATGGGGAGCGAGTGTCTCCTCCCTGGGGCCGGGCGCGCTGTGCCTGTGATTTAAGTATTGTGGAGTGGGAGTTTTGGGGTTGGACAGCCTTGCGCTTCTAGCGCAAGCTGCCCGGTTTCCTTTCTGGCGGCCGGTTTCCGCGCATGCGCGGTCTGTATTTCCGGCGCTCCGTGTGTTTCAGTCACCAGAGCATTTCTGAAGAGCGTCCTTGCGGCGTATACGCACACAGCCTGAGGAATTAACCCCTTTCGACGCCGGGGACTGGGAAAAGTTCTTTGGCTGTACAATTTGCATAGGCTCTGCCTAGAGTGACGTTTTGTTTGGCAGCAAGCCCTCCCTCCACCCTTTATTGACTTTGTCTGTATTTCTCAATACCAGGTTTTGCTTGCTGCGTGGGGTTTTTTCACTCCCCCCCTGAAGTTGCATTTGGCAATATTGACCTTCCTTGTCTTGTGGGCTGAATTTCACGACTCTCGTGCAACATGAGTGATTATTATTGTGATGAGGAAGGTGATTTTGATGAGGAGGCTCCCGAATTCCTTGAACAGGATTTGGTGGAAGCTCTGGACAGAGGTGTGCAGCACTCAATGAATAAGGCGTTAGTACGCGCTATCACGCCCCTAAAGCGCCATTTAACTATGTATGCCCAACAACAAGGATGGGTGCCTGTGGCTAAAAAACTCCTCTACCTCACCAGGCAATCCCCATGCTTCAGACTTCAGGAAGCTGGCGCAATCTCTGTCTTCCACAAAAAACACGACTGTTGAAGATGTGGACAGTGATGACCGTCATTCTTCTTCTTCTTCGGACCCTGCTCCACCAAAGAAGAAGACACGCAAAGAGCATTTCGTGGATGCGCCGACTCATCCTGCGGTTCTGACATTTGAACCAGCGGACATTATCCATCCGCATTCCACTGCGTGGCTTCCTTCCCCGGCGGTGACGGAGTATGTGCAGCAGCACATCCGTCGTCCTTTCGAAAAAGAGGTACGTGCCCGTCTCCGTTCGGAGTGTCCAAGGCCTGATCTGGCGGATAATTTAGCGGACACTCCGGAAGTCGACCCCACGATGGTCACTTATTTGCGTAAATTTGCAAAAGACCCTAAGAAGGGGCTGGACAGGTCCTGGCGTTCGTGCCAGGACAAAGTCCTGGATCTCCTGGGTCCCCTCACCAAAATTTTGCATTTAGGATTTTTGGCTAAAAGCACCTCCAGAATGGTTGACCCGGATGAACTAATTGAATGGGCTCAGCGAGCAATTTGTCAGTTGGGCAATGCCAACTGCACACTCTCTAGTGAAAGACGTAGATCAATCCTTCTCAAGCTCGATCCCAAGCTGGCAGAGCTTTCAACCTCTGAGTCTGGTCCAGCGGCACAGGGCCTGCTTTTTGGACAACCCTTTTTAAAGGAGCTGACCCAGTTTGTTAATACATTTAGTGGGTTGGATAAAGCCCAAGCCTCTCTTCGCCGGACCTTCCGTCCGGTTTTCACCAAGACCGGTCGAAACAGGGGATGTTCGTCCAGCCGCGGTCAGCAACAGCCCTCTCGGGGGTATCAGTCCCATAGAGGAGGACACCAAGATACAGGCTACTCCCAGAATTCAAAATTCTACCCATCCAGAAAAGGCCGTGGCCAATACGGAAAGGGGCGCTCAGGTGGCCAATCAGGAGGATATCAAGATTCCGCCGCTTCAGGTGAGCCTGATTCATGCATGCAATGTTGTTCTGGGGGGCAGGATACGTTTTTTCCTAGAAAATTGGCGCTTGATCTCCAGCGATGCATGGGTACTGGAGACGGTTCAGGGTTACAGGATAGAGTTTTATCAACCCCAACGTCAGTCCCACCCTCCCTCTCCTCTTTGCTTCTCTCAAAGGGATCAAGAGTTCATCACAGAGGAACTCAAGTCCCTTCTCTTAAAGGGGGCGATCGTTCCAACCGTGCGTCATCCGCAGGGGTTCGTCAGCACTGTCATCCTTGTGGAGAAGAAGGGAGGGGGTTCCCGCTTGGTGCTTTATCTCAAGGAGTTCAACGGGAATGTGGTCTACAGGCATTTCAAGATGGAGGGCATCCATCTTTTGAAGGATCTCCTACGCGAGAAGAATTGGATGGTTCGCCTGGATCTCAAGGACGCGTACTTGTCCGTTCCCATCTTCCGTCCCCACCGCCGCTTTCTCCAGTTCCGTTGGCAGGGGACGTGGTACGAGTATCAGGTTCTCCCGTTCGGCCTCTCGTCAGCACCCTGGTGCTTCACGAAATTGTTGAGGCCGGTTGTGGAATCTCTTCGCAGTCGGGGTGTGCGATTAATCATCTACTTGGACGACATCCTCATTCTGGCGGATTGTCCTCTCAAACTCCTGTCTCATCTGGAATGGACCATAGATCTCTTGCAATCCCTAGGCTTTTTGGTGAACGTGCAGAAATCTGTGTTGAGTCCGATGCAAATAATAGACTTCTTGGGGTTCAGAGTCAATTCTCTTTCATGTCAACTTCTCTTGCCCAATCAAAAGATTCGGTATATCAAGAGGGAGTTGACTTCCATTATTGCGACACCGAATGTGTCATTGAGATCGTTAGCACGAGTAGTCGGTCTATTAGCCTCTTCCCTGCAGGCGATCTTCCCAGCCCCACTACATTACAGGGCCTTGCAGCGTCTGAAAATTCGTCATCTCCAGAACGGTCTCAGATATTCAGATCATATTCCTCTCTCGGAGGAAGCGAGGTCGGAGATGCAGTGGTGGCTGGCTCATATGGAGGCCTGGAATGGTCGGGCCCTGTTCGGTGCCACTCCGGAAGTGGTGATAGAGTCGGATGCCAGTCGTTGGGGCTGGGGAGCCCGCTGCGGTCCGGTCTCAACGGGAGGTCGGTGGTCGCCCCAGGAACTATCTCTTCACATCAATTGTCTGGAGCTTCTCGCGGGCTCCTTTGCGATTCGTTGCCTCTCTCCTCTTCAGTCCAATTGCTGTATTCTTCTCCGCATGGACAATGTGTCAGCGGTTCGCTACATCAACAAGTTGGGAGGGACTCGGTCGCGGTTACTGGCGGAGATTGCCAAGGATTTTTGGCACTATTGTCTGCAGCACAAGATCACGGTTATTGCAGAGTATCTCCCCGGCCACAGCAATCTTGTGGCGGATTGGAACTCGAGGTACCTGAGAGACTTCAGCGATTGGAGGCTCCATCCCCGTGTGTTCCGTCGTCTTCTTCGACTGTTGGGGAAGTGTCAGATAGATCTTTTTGCCTCCCGGCTCAACACCCAACTCCCTCTGTTCTACAGCTGGAGGCCGGATCCGGATGCTTTGGCCACGGATGCTTTTCTCCAAGCGTGGCCGGCGACTCTGTGTTATGCCTTTCCCCCGTTCATGATGATCCCCAGGGTTCTGGCATATGCGAAACGATATCAGACAGAGCTGAACTTGATTGATCCTCTGTGGAGGGCTCAACCGTGGTTCCCGGTTCTCTTGGAGATGGCTTGTGCGATGCCGCTCCTTCTTACCCAGAAGTGGAATCTCCTGCTCGACCCTCTTCAGAATACGCATCCCCTGATTCTGTCAGGCTCTCTCCTTCTCATGGCGTGGCGAATTTCGGGGATCGCTGGTCGGTCCCGGGCCTTTCGGCTGACGCTTCCAAATTCATCGGCGATGCCTGGTCTCCAGGTACTCACAAACGCTACAGAGGTTCCTGGTAGCGGTGGACTGACTGGTGTCTTCAACGGCAAGTTGATCCTACATCAGCAGATGTCTCTGTGATGGTGAATTTCTTGGCCTCGCTTGCGTCTTCCGGTTTGGCTTATCGCACAATTAACAATTTCCGTTCTGCTATCTCCGCAGGACACCTCCACATAGAGGGCAAGCCGGTGGGTGAACACCCCTTGGTGGCTAAGTTGCTCAAAGGTATACGCGTGGCTAATCCTCCACGTCCTAAGTATGTTTCATTATGGGACGTTTCGGTGGTTTTACGTTTTCTGGAGGCTTGGCCGAACAACTCTTTACTCTCACGCAAACAGCTGTCTGCCAAGCTGACTATGCTGTTGTGTCTGGTGTCTTGCAAACGGGTGTCTGATGTCCGTGCTTTAGATCTGGCCGGACGCAGTTTTACTCCGGAAGGTGTTACTTTTCGCCTTTCTCGGCGTACTAAGACCCATACTGCGTTCATTTCTTATCCCTTTTTTCCTAATCACCCTAATCTGTGTGTGGTGCAGTGTCTCAAGGATTATGAGGTGAGTACTTCCACTTTTCGTTCTGACATGCAAGGTCAATTATTGATAGCCTTACAGAAGCCTTTTCGCCCAGTTACCCCTGCTACGTTAGCTCGATGGGTACGTTGGCTCATGGCGGAAGCAGGTATTGATGTGTCTATTTTTGGGGCACACTCTGCTAGAGGGGCGATGGCTTCTAAAGCTTTCTCTATGGGTGTTACTCTGTTTGATATTATGAAGGCCGCTGATTGGTCCTCTGACTCTGTATTCAAGACTTTTTATTATAAACCTATTGACACTGTTGCCTCTGTTGTGGTGGATCAGCTTTAAACAAGCATAATCGGAGCCTCCTGTCCTGACATAGAATTCAAAATTTGCAAACATTCGTGACAAGAATTTTCAATTCTATTAAGGACTAGGAGGCGAGGATTATCCCACCCTTTGTTTACATGCTTTACTGTAATTGTTATGATGTTCATGATTTTTATTCATGATGACATGTTTTCATTGACTTGTTTCTCTCTACCCACCCTTCTTTTGTATGCTAATGTTTACACGGAATGTGTATTATGGCTTTGTGTCTTTTTTCAGGCTCTGATCCCAAGTGAGGCCTCTTCGTTGAAGTCCGGATTGTCCTGCCTTCTTCTTTGAGGATTGGAAGTCCTGTTTTCTTCTGCTGCTGCAGTGTTACTCTCCTTCGTTTTCCTGGATTTGGAATGTGTTCTTTAATGGATTTTGTTTCCGGTTGACTTTCCTGAGATTTTGGACGGTATATCACCAAAGAAAGAGGAAGTGGGACTATCTACAAGACCTTTTATAGTGTAGACTCTATGGTTATGACCCAAGTGTTGATGGGTATTGTAGTTTTTTATCTGTTTTTACGGCTGCTGGGCATTTCTAAATAAAGAAATGAGACTAAGCATAATCCTCGCCTCCTAGTCCTTAATAGAATTGAAAATTCTTGTCACGAATGTTTGCAAATTTTGAATTCTATTCTTCAGCCGCCACACGAAGTGCAACTGAAGCCGGGAATCGAACAAGAACAAGATGACGTCATTACAGGCTTCTCTAGTGCTCGATTTTTAAGCTTGCCAACTTAATGTTGGTGAGCGCGCGGGAGGAAAAACTCAGACACATGGCGGAATTTTTCTGGTACTCCGTACTAAGCTGACTGGGGAACACACTGCAAACTCCGCCAGTGGAGCAGAGTTTTTCAACTTCCCCTAATTATGTTCTAAAGATTGAGTTCAGAGGTCTGTATATACTGCTATATTGATCTTTCTTTTACATATCGCTCTGCAGCAAATGTAATAACGCTGTTTACAGAGTCACAGCTTTTCTCAGCCTCACCAAGAGACTTAAAAGAAGCAGTGACTCTGTACAGAGACATAACATATTAGCTGCAGGAAAGCACTAAGCACAAACAATGTGAAATTTTACCGGCTAACATTATAAAAATTCGTCTGGATGTAAAACATACACGTGGCACAAATAAAATGACTGCGAGGATGACATTCTTATCAGGCTGTAAGAAAAGCACTGCTGGAATTAAAGACAAGATGGTGTTCTCCTTCATGTTTATCCAACAAACCTGCTTGAAAGGGAAGGTGAGGGGCCTGTGCACATGTGATCAGGCAAAGTGCTGTCAAACTAAATGTTAATGGCACTTGAGCAGACCAATCGATGAAGAGAAATGTCTGAAAGCCCAGATATGTATGTATATATATTTTTTACACATTTTTAGAAAACATGGGGGTAGTGAGACAGCTAAAGTTGTCTATAGGCCAGGCCTAAAAAAAGAAGAGAAAAATAGGATAACATTACAAAATTAGAAAGAGGGATGAAAAAAGAACCTTAAGAATGGGATAGTGAGACAGTAAGTGTAGGTTGTGTAGTGACGGAGCCACCAAGGCCGCACTATACATTGTTGTTAGTACAGACACCCGGTGGGCGGGCACGCCCAAAGGTATAAATAAAAGGGAGCATGACTTCTCGGGGTCTTGGCCTGTAATATACTACCAGTGTGCATGTGTCTCATTATTGCTGCTCTGTAGCTGCGGCCTACCTTCATATTTGCTGAGCAGGCACCCCCGGTGCTGATCACCACATTGGCGACGAGGCAGGTCCTATCCACGCCTCTGCTGCTCTGCCGAATACCTGCTGCCCAGCCCGCTGTGGCTTGTTGTGGCGCTGGTCAGGGCGTCGTGCCCCTGTAGCTGTGCCCTGGTCCTGCGATGATGAGGAGACGATCAAGACTGCGGGTGTCCACCCCGCGAGCCTGGAGGCCAACAGAACCACTCACGCCACGCCGCCAAAGGTCAGCATGGCGGGAAGCTCCAGCAGGTGGCCTGTGCCCCAGCGGTTGGCCGGATCTGGTGCACGCTCCGCGGGAAGGCCGCGAAGATGTGAGGACGCCCGGAGAAAGGCCTCGCCCCTCCCTTTGCCCTGATGCGCTTGCATGTGCCTGCATCTCCGGCGTTGCCTGCAGTTGAACACCACAGCCCTGCAAGCATGTCCAGCGGTTGACTGTGCAAGGCCCGACAGCTTCCCCCTCCAGGAGCAGCAAGACTTGGCTGCAGCAAGTAATCTGGGGATATTGAGGGAGAGAAGCTCAGCCTCCCCTCCAGTGGCAACAAACTTTGCCCACAGCAATACATTTTGGACATTGGGTGCCAGTGAGGAGGAGGAGTTAGTCTCTGCACCCAGATAGTTGGAAAGGAGCAGAAGGTGACAGGGCCCACAGAGTCCATCTCAGCGCTGCAGCCATGAGTCATCCATCCCTCAGCCCCTCCTCACGCAAGTGCTCTTGAGGGAATGAGTCAACAGAATCAGGACAGGGCAGAAGACCCTGCGCCGGTGCCACAGCCCCCATTACCTGCTCAGCAGAATGCCCAGCCACCGCCTGGCCATGCAACAGCAGCCCCTCTGCCCCCCTTCAGCAAGTTTTGTGGACCCAGCCACGGCCGCATCACTGTGGAAGTCGTGGATTGGCCGGCTAGACCACTACTTCATAGGGATCCGTGAGACGGACGGAAGAGTGAAGAGATCCCTACTCATGTGTTACGGGAGAGGTGAAGTATACGACCTGTTCGAAACTTTACCTCACATTGGGGCTGACGACAACTATGATGCAGCGCTGGTGGCCCTAAACAGGCACTTTGACCCTCAGATAAACCCTGATTTTGAGAGGTTCAAACTCTGCCAGGCGAAGCAAAGTGAGACGGAGTCGATCAACGTCTTTTACGCGCGCTTGAGGAAGCTGGTGAGCTCCTGTACCGTTCCTGCCCAGAGAGAATAGATAAGAGCCCAGATCATCCAGGACTGCAAATGAGTGACGCTGCGTCACCTCATACTCAGGCAACCCGGAATCACGCTGGATGAGATCTTGGTGCTCGCAAGATCACTCAAGCTGTCGAACGCTCGAGCAGACGAGATGGAAGCAGAGCTCAACCGCCACCCAAGCACCACTGGTCCACTGCGGCCGCAGGCGATAAAAGAAGAGAGAGTCGACGTTATCCAGAGACGCCCGGCAGCACCTCGTGGGGCCGGGAGGCCGCCAAGCAGTGGCACGTGTGGTAACTGAGACCTCGAATACCCGCCAGCAGGACAGTGTTTTGCAAAGGGAAAAACTTGCTCCAGATGTGGAAGTTAAACCACTTCACAAAAGTGTGTCACAGTAAAAGAAACAGATCTAACACCCGGGGCAACAAGGGATGTAAACGGCAGTCAGACAGCTGTCGCTAGAAGACCCACAGGAGCAAACAGATGCCACCTTGCAAGGATTTGGACTTTGCGCTGATGACGTCTTTATAGTGTCGTTCGTGAACCGCGATGGCCCACTTCGCGTAACCCCGCCCATGTGCTCCATCAAGGTGGCTGGGTCCACAGTCCGAGCGCTCATAGGCACCGGAGACTCAGTAAACGTCATGGACAGTGACCAGTACGAACGCTTGCCCCCATGGCCATTGCCAACACCCTCGAAGGCTAAAATCTACAGGTATGGGGGTACCAAACTGCTTCCTTTAAGGGGGGTCATAGAAGTCGACGTCGCCAGCGAGGGATGCTGCATCCAAACACGGTTCCATGTCACTGAAGGAAAAAGGGGGACACTCCTTAGCTGCCACACAGCGGAGGACCTGGAGTTGATTTTCGTTGTCAACCAAGTACATGATCTCCACGCAATTGACATCCTCAAGGACTTCCCCATGCTATTCAAGGGTCTGGGATGCCTCAAGGGGAAGCTATTCAAGTTGTACATCTACCCCACAGTCAAACCAACTGCGCTCCAACACCGGAGAGTGCCATTTCATCTCCGCCCCCGAGTGGAGGAAGAGCTGCAGAAGCTCGAGCAGCTAGGCGTAATGGAGAAAGTCTCCGGCCCCACCCTGTGGGTGTCACCTCTGGTGGTAGCACCCAAACCAAGCAGCCTGGCGCGATCTGTCTGTGTGTGGACATGAGGCTCCCCAACATGGCAGTAAAGCGGGAGCGGCACCTCACACCTACCATGGATGACATAGTGGCGGATCTCAATGGGGCCAAGTGGTTCATGAAATTACATCTCAATGCCTGCTACCATGAATTGGAACAACACCCAGAGAGCAGGAACATTATGACGTTCTCTACGCATGTGGGGCTGCAAAGGTACAAAAGGCTGAGTTTTGGGGGACCCTCCACCCCTAGTGATTTGTTGAGTTTTGGGGTAGCCTCGGCTGCTGAGGTCTTTCAAAATGCCATCCAAGAGACACTTCAGGGCTGCAGGGTGTTATCAACTTGAGTGATGACATCCTGGTGTTCTCGAAGACTCTGCAAGATCACCACGTCCACTTGAGAATCACGCTCCAACGGCTTGTAGACAATGGGCTGACTCTGCATCGGGCCAAGTGCTCCTTCTATCAGGAGTCTGTGGAATTCTTCAGCTACATCCTCTCACGGCTCAATCACAAAGAGCCCTACCAAAACAGAAAGCATCAAAATACTAGACCAATGGGAGGGTGGTAATTTTGATGCTTTCTGTTTTGGTAGGGCTCTTTGTGATTGAGAATTGATTGAGCGGGGGGCAGCTCTACCTGGCATTTTCCCCCTACACCCCTAGAAATTGATGAGCAACATCCTCTCACGGAACAGGCTCCAAGTCGACCCCCAAGAAAGCTACAGCCATATGCTCTGCTCCCTGGCCGACATCCCCCACCGAGGTTCGCAGTTTCTTGGGCATGGCCACGTACTGTGGGCATTTCATCCCCAACTTGGCGTCGCTTTCAGAACCCCTCAGGAGGTTAACGAAGACTTGCACTCCGTGGGAGCGGGCCAGAAAAGAAGACACGGCATTTCATGCCATCAAAGAAGCCCTCATGAACAAGACGATCATGGCGTACTTCTAGCCCAACAGGCGCACAGAAGTAATAGTGGACGTCAGTCCGATGGGACTAGGAGCTGTCCTTCTCCAAGAGACATCTACCAGAAAGTGGGTCCCAGTGGCCTATGCCAGCCGAGCCCTGACGGACACCGAGACGCGTATGCCCAGATCGAAAGGGAGACTCTGGCGATCAAGTGGACATGACATCATTTTTATCTGTACCTCTTTGGGCAGAAACTTTTTGTGGTGACAGATCATAAATCTTTGATCCCTTTCTACGTGGGTACCATCCGGCTGGCGCCTCCCCAAATCGAGAGATGGGAAGTCCAGTTGCAAGCCTACCAGTCCAAGGTAGTGTTCCATTTAGGTGTCAAAAACCCCGCTGATTTCTTGTCACGCCACCCTGTAAGGACTGCACCGGCTGAGTAGTCCACAGATGAGGAACACATGGAAGAGTTCGTTCGGCTGATGTCTCAAGAGGCATGCCCAATATCGCTCACGTTGGAGGAGGTCGGAAGAGCCACCGTGGATGATGAAAGCCTGGCCAATGTGAAAGAGACGCTGCATGATCGCAGCTGGCAACACTTCCTGGATGGATCCAGTGGTTTGAGGAATGATGAAAAGATGACGCGCCAACACCTATGGAGGGTGCAAAGTGAGTTGAGTGAAAGGTCGTACGGAGTGGTTCTGCGAAGGCCCTCAATAGTAGTTCCTCAGAGCTTGCAGAAGAGGGTTGTTGACCTTGTGCACGCAGGGCATCAGGGAATTGCTCAAACAAAGGCTTCTCTAGAAGCAAGGTGTGGTTTCCTGGCATGGACACCCTGGTAGAAGACACCATTTGTACCTGCCACTCATGCAAAATCACCAGTAATGACCCGGCCCCTCATCCCATCATCACGGAAGACCAGTGCCACGACCCATGGGCCCAAGTCAACATTGACTTTGGATCGTTCCCAGATGGATGGAGCACACTTGTCCTCATTGATTCACACTCTAAGTTCTCAGTCATGGAAGTAATGGGATCAATCTCTTTTCCCCAGGTCAAGAGCACCCTGGACAAGATATTCGCTATGATGAGACTTTAGTTGGAGATCACATCGGACAATGGGCCCCCCTTCCAGAGCAGAGATTTTCAAGAATACCTGACGTCTCAAAGCATCAAGCACTGCAAGATCACGCCGCAGTGGCCCCAGGCCAATGGTGAGGTAGGATGGTTTATGCAGACTCTGAACCGAACCCTGCGAATTGGAGTGGAGAGAGGTGAGAATGCGGAACAGTGCCTGCATCAGTTCCAGAGTGCCTATTGTGAGACGCCTCACTGCAGCATGTGGTGTGCGCCGTCCCACCTGCTGTTCCGGAGAGCTCCCAGGGATTCAATCCCCGCCGACCCATTCTGGCGTCCAAAGGAATTTGATTCAGCGGCTGCGCAGACCTGGAGGACGATCTCTAATCAGAAGGCAAGCCAGGTGTGAAGAGCGCATGTGGTGGACTTGAGAGTCAGAGACACTGTCATAATGAAAGATCGACATCCCAGGTGGAATTTTTGCACTCCATATGAGCCGGAGGTGTGGGAAGTCACAGAAGTGCGGGGAACCATGGTTTCTGCTCGATGTGGGCATCACACCGTTGCAAGTAATGTCTCCTGGTTCAAGAAAGTGGGGAACGAGAGTGTGGGCGGAAGTGAAGAAGAAGCAGAAGGTGAAGTGGTCTCACCAAGTGCGCCAGAAAGAAGTGACGGAGACTCCCAAAGGAATTCCGAGGGATGTGTACCCTTGGATGATGAACAACCAGCGGTAGTCACAAACCCTGGATTGACTGCAGCAGGCACAGCTGGAATAGGGAACACCAACAACTCCCGGAACCAGAGGTTTGGTCTCCGACCGAACCCCACTCCCAGCCAGGGACTTCAAGATTTGGTGTGTTATGTGCCCGAATAGGTAAAGGAGGAATGAAAAGAGGGATGTAGTGACGGAGCCACCCGGCCCACACTATACATTGTTGTTAGTACAGTCACCCGGAGGGGGGGCACGCCCAAAGGTATAAATAAAAGGGCGCATGACTGCTCGGGTCTTGGCTCATTAATATACTACCAGTGTGCATGTGTCCCGTTATTGCTGCTCTGTAGCTGCGGCCTACCTTCATACTTGCTGCGCAGGCACCCCTGTGCCGATCACCAGAGGTTGGTGGAAGAAAGAGGTGTGTGCTGCAATTAAAGGAGGTAATTGCAAACACAACAATGATGGACAGAATGTGGATCAATGTCACACATTCACCCCAGTCCAAAGATCTGGGCCCAAATCCATCGTTTTTCCACTCCACACCACCCTGGGTTAGACAATGGCGATATGCAAATCAGCGCTGACCCTGTGCCCCAATGGGAACAGTCCAGTCCGAACTACAAAAGCCATGTCCTTCCCAGAACGGAATCAAGCATCCGAGGACCGGCCCGGTTTCGAGGTAACACCTCTCGTCAGCCCGGCTAGCTTGACTCCAGTGGTGTGGAGTGCCTGGGACTCACGTCTGAGCATCCCCAGTACACTTAGAGCGATAATTGCAAACACAACAATGATGGACAGAATGTGGATCAATGTCACACATTCACCCCAGTCCAAAGATCTGGGCCCAAATCCATCGTTTTTCCACTCCACACCACCCTGGGTTAGACAATGGCGATATGCAAATCAGCGCTGACCCTGTGCCCCATGGGAACAGTCCAGTCCGAACTACAAAAGCCATGTCCTTCCCAGAACGGAATCAAGCATCCGAGGACCGGCCCGGTTTCGAGGTAACACCTCTCGTCAGCCCGGCTAGCTTGACTCCAGTGGTGTGGAGTGCCTGGGACTCACGTCTGAGCATCCCCAGTACACTTAGAGCGATAATGGGGGACAGGGTCAGCGCTGATTTGCATATCGCCATTGTCTAACCCAGGGTGGTGTGGAGTGGAAAAACGATGGATTTGGGCCCAGATCTTTGGACTGGGGTGAATGTGTGACATTGATCCACATTCTGTCCATCATTGTTGTGTTTGCAATTACCGCAATTATAGGAGGTGGCCTTGGTATACAGCAGCCCTGGCAAGTGGCAACGCCATCGGTGGGCTCTTAAGAAAAACATTGATTCCTTCTGAGGTTTTTTCTTAAATTTAGCTTGGATGTTGCAGGTATATGAAAGCACAATTACCTAGTAATTTTGCCTGCTCTGGGCGTAGTCAAAGCACACCATCAACAGCCGGTTCTGGGTCCAAGCTCTGGGGGAATGACAATGTCAATGTCTAAGAAAATCCTTTTCTGAAAATCTTATTGAGATCTCCTCTGAGCAGCCCAACTATTCCTGTACACCTCACATTTGGTCCCAGGAGCACTGTTATTACTGCACGGAGTGAGCTGCTTCTGCACAGGGCTTGCTTATGGCCTGAGGATTAACTAAACTATATAGGGGTGAAATGAGTAAAGCTTTGAGTTTCTGCATTGTTAAATTTCCCCTGTTTCAGATATGTTTGTATGACTTTGATATCATGAATCTAACCCTTCTTTGTTTAGACTGTAGATTATGGAATCAGATCTCTGAAACCTTCAGGAGATTTCTGTGCAGCATCACTTCCACGTTCAAAAAATGTCAGGTGTTTTACACTTGTAATGCAGTGGACGGAATATCTGTCTGTTTGTGATGGAGTATGCCATCCACCAAACTCTAAATTAGGCCCTCTATTTGGTGAAAGCCGCGCCTTAAGACAAAATTTGTATCGTGGGCTGTTGAACATCAACCATTTTTATATAACACTGGACAGAAATCTTTGTGGTAACGATTCTGTGATTTGTATCTGAAAAGCATTATACTCATCCCAGTTGAAGAATGAGTGTACAGACTAATTTGAGCCGTGATAAAGATAATTTTTTTCGCAAAATACATATCAGTTTTTTTATCAATGAGATGAAAAGTGGGAATTCATTTGATGACTTTGGACTCTCAAATCTTGAAGAAAACGTATTGATCTCCCGCTTGCATGTTCTGGAGTAAGTTGAAACATGAAAATTGAAAAAAAGTGTTTGGACATCTACTAACTGAGGGAACATTTGGACTGCTATTGCCTCACAATAAATGGAATATAAAATAATGAAATGCATTTGTTGTAAGGGTTGATATTTATAACTAACTAAACTGGTTACAAAGATAGAGTTCTAGAATCACATGAAGAAATCCCAGGGGTTATGTCGACAATTTAACTTGTAGCGCAGGTGGATATGTGTGTGGGTGAGTGTCATAGTCATCACTGTAGTGCTGGACCACAATCCAATTACCCATTTACACGTTATATTAACACAACAGAGTGGACCAATTTGGACAGAACCTTGTGCTGTGGATATGAAGATGACTTTCTGGGAAGTCTTTGACAAGTGGACAATGCGGATGGGACCTTAAGATTTAGTACTGAGGGAATTGACGACTTTCTGCCACTTTACTGCGCTAATGGAATGTGCGGAAAGACTTTGAACAACCAAGCACATGGAGAACTTCTTGTCATTTTTAGACATTTCTTTCATCTCCTCTAGAATGCTTCAGTGCTTTCTGAATCTTTTTTTCTTTATAGCTGTTCTTACTTTTTGTTGCATTGTCCATATAAAACGTTGTTTTATTGTATTTTTATTTCAATGTATGTGTACTTTTAAGCTCTTCATTTTTTTACTTTGTTCTCTTTTGGCAAGTTCTCGCAATATGTCACGTGTTTTTTGTTTCTGAAGAAGGCCTTTTAGTTTGTGTTACTGAAGCAAGGACTTCAAAGTTGAAAATGTCATGTAGACATGGCTGTTAACTTGTGCTGCAGTAGATAATCTCCTTTGTTAGCCAAGTCTGAAGATTGCAGGAAGGCAGCTTAGTGGTTTAGGAACCCGCCACAGAGATGTTTAGGTAATGCATATGCCACTGCTGCTTTATCTGAACCAGTTCTATGAGGAAGGGAGGTTTTACTGATGCTGCCATGCTCAAACAGTTTTGAAAGGTAGGTAGTCTTGTACTGCTTCTGCCCTTGCTGTGTCCACTCTGTGAGGAAGGTTAGCTTGTGCTGCTGCTTACTGTGCAGTATTTAGGTTTTGTGTATCCAAGATCAGCTTTCATTGTTGCTGCACATTTTGTGCTTAGTCTGTGTTTTCAAGAAAGTGTTCACACCTGTTGCTTTTCTGTATTAGTGTGCATGAGTGAACCTTGCAATATTGCTGCCAAATGCCCTATATCTGTTATTTGCATTTGATGAAGCTTGCAGCACTGCTGAAGCCTACCTTGTATCTCCATTGTTTGTTGGCGATACCTGAAAAAAACAATACACTTTACAAACTCAAATAATTGCCATTGTCAATACTTGTTACAAATATCTGTGAAATGAGTGTTCCACTGACATGATCAACCACTTGTTAAAGTCTAGGCCCATTTACACAATTCACTTCAGAGGGGATGGGTCTTTCTAGTATAGTGAGCAGTGAAAGGAATCAAATCACTGGTTTTCATTTTAATACAGTGAAACCAATGTGGCCACACATTAATGCACTCAACTCTTTGATCTGAGTTTAGTAGGTTGAATCATAAGTTTGGAAACAAAACAATGTACATCAATCTCAGTAAAATTATATAAAAATACGAAAAGATCAGAGTAAGTCCAAATCTCCTTAAGAGATGTACCCTATATAGTACTAAGCAAAATACTAACTCTAAACTAATGATGCAGGTAATCAGGAAGAGTACATTAAGGTTAAATTGCATCTGATGTATCTGTTTTAGGACACGAGTAACCTAACTTTCCCTACTCCACCTTGAAAAAGGCAACCTTAAATAAAAGCATTTAGTAAGCATGTAATCAAATAAGGAAAAAAGAAAGGTGTCAGCCATCAGAGCCTTAAGTAGAAATACTCCGATGATGGGTCAAGGAGCTTAAAGCCACGAAAGCACTAGAATACGTTTGCTGTCTAAGGAAACCCAAGATGGACTCTCTCACCAACAAGCACAGCACATAATATCATCTGCAGCCAGTGGGGCACTCTCATGTGTATCCTCTTTGGGAAAGTTTCATACATTAACTCTTCTCGTCCTTGGACATTCCTTTCTCATGAGAACTCCTCTCTTCACTCCTTACCACGATTCCCTTGTCCAACTCCACCTTCTCATACTCTAGTATCTATTTACGTAAAACTCCTTAAATGTGAACTACCTTTTGAATCTCAATGTGAGCTGCAACTGAACGAATTTCTTCTCGAGGCCTAGTTTGCAAAGTTAACGTGCACAGAGTTACAGAATTGTTCACCTTTCTACACAGTAAATAAATGCAACTATTTTAGGCATGAACAAATGCCTCAGTGTAAATGCATTTGCACCCAAAGAATTCAAATGATTCATATAAATGTTAAACATTAGTTGCACATGGACTAATTACGTATCTCACAAAATGACATTTCGGGTTATTTTTTCCTGTCATGTAAATACAAACATTTTCATGTAACTTTATTAATCACATTCAAAATACATTCATTTCAAACAATATACCCTTTAGTACAAACTAATCCACCCCTTTTAGTACATTAGTATAGTTGAGTGCTGGCTATGCTTGAGTATGATGAACTCCTACAATATCTCCATATGGGATCAAGATAACACCTCTTCAAGACATAAAGACCAAGGAACATTTTCCTATTGTGAAAGATACAAACTTGTGAGAGGCTTTCAAACAAAGAGAAGATAAATGTGCCCCAGAAACAAATTAAGCACAAAAATATGTAGCATAGACAAAGAGGGAGCAGGAACAACTGTAAGTTATTGTGTATCTGGTCAGCAGGTTAGATGTGAAAGACGCTGAGAATTATGTTTATGCTATGAAACGTAAAGGGCTCATTCATAATGGTGTGCTCTGGTGAAAGTTAGAAGATCCCTCTTGGGATCTCGGATTTACACAGGCTCTCAGACAATATGCACAGAGGCATTAGCAGAAATCAAGAGGTGATGTGAGTACTTCAGATTTACATGGACTCTCTTCTACCATATACAGAAAGGTTTGCATTGGAGCAAATCTGCAGATGACAGTATCTCAGG
Organism: Lissotriton helveticus; assembly: GCF_964261635.1. Lineage (NCBI taxonomy): Eukaryota > Metazoa > Chordata > Amphibia > Caudata > Salamandridae > Lissotriton > Lissotriton helveticus. The sequence continues at coordinate 571,155,981 of NC_136068.1, forward strand.
CACAGTCTACAAGAGCATAATGGTGAATTGTGCCCTTTCTGAGTGTTGGGTCAAGGAGACTGGACACATGGCTTATTTGTCAAGTAATCTGCTACTTCATGGGTTTAACTGGTGGCTTGACTGGATATAGCTTAAGATAGGTAGGTTGAATGATTCATGAAACACCAAGTACCAGCTTGTGAATCCATGCACATTGAAAGGTTGCCAACTGAGGCCAATTAAATAAAGGCCACTGGGTCTTCACTACCAACTATCAGATGTGAATGTATGAGGGTTCCTTAGCAGATCCAACTTACTTGTACAAGTGAACTTTTCACACCCTGCAATAAAGGATCTTGCACTACCTCTTCCAGTGGATTTGGAAGCTACATGTTCCCAGCTTGTGGTTAAACTTTATAGCCACTTTCTCAGCACAGGTGAAGAAGAGAGTGAGGAAGAAGTCCACCTTGCTATCAGCACCTTTTAACTAACCTCCTTGCTGTTTGCGAATGAACCAATTCCTTCTAGCATGAATATAGAAGCGTATATGGAACACATTTGAATTATTAGACTTTACCCATTACAGGTCATTTTGAGAAAGCTCTGTGTTCCCTCATAATCTTCCTACTGATTGGCGATTATGTAAGCTGATCTGGAGAGACGACTGAGTCCAATCACATTTACTCTTAAATTAGAGAGGGTTTGTCACCAACTGATAGAGGCGAAAAATGTGTAGAAATTGACTCTTGTCTCAAGCTCTCACGATCAGCTCCCTTCGGAGTTTCCAACAAGTGCCTGAACACAAGCAAGGTATTTGACCCTGGAGAATGTTATCAGGTTCCCCCTTACTCCCACATACAAAAATAGTCTCTTTTCATAAACAGTGTCAAGTAAGCTTTGTACTCAACCTGCATCTCCCTCAGCAAGAAAGAACACAAAATGCTAAAGGGAATCATTTCTAATCTGCGCCATCTGACTACAACTAAACCAATAATCTTTCAAAGGTATTCATACGTGGAACTCATAACATGAGATAAGATCTGACTGCCAATGATTTCCAGCAACTGCTGACCCTCACTTTGCCCTTCTGTGTCTTTCACTCATAATAGCAACCAAAAAAACATTCTTGAACTACAGCAACATACTTGGTCTAAATGTGATGTGACCCCAGCTCATCCCAACAATGCTCGCGTCTGCACCCTTTGCAACAGCATGACCAAAATCATCAATGCAATCTGTGTGCAAACATGTGGTCATGAAACTGGAAATACTAAAGGCTTATTTAACCACAATTCGTTGAAGTTCCTCTTAGGGGCGGCTGGTGACATTTTACAGTGGTGAGGCGCAAAATGATTTGCAAGTGCGGGCCCCAGGCCACTCAGGCCGGCGGCGACCCCCCCCCCCACATACACAACACTCAAAGAAATGTATTCACACACGCATACACATCCATTCACAACACTCTCCACCAAATATTCATGCATACACGGACGCTCGCACCAAACACTTTAAAAGAAAAGAAAAACACACACTCTTACCTTGCTGCCGGTCCCGGTCCGCGCCACCTCTGGGCTCTGCTCCCCACACGTCACAGGCTCACAGCGCCCCTGGCCAATCCTGGCGCCAGGGGCACAGGTACCCTCTCGCCCGCAGCACGCCCATTAGGGCTCCTGATGCGCATGCGCAACACCGCAAAAATACAAGTGCGCATGCGTGGGCACGGGTAAAAATTCACCCTCTGTCCCCACGCATGCGTACTTGTGTTGCCGCCTGTACGATCTCAATGAATCAACATGATGCCCGCCCGGCGGTCTGACGTCATGTTGATTCATTGACATGATTGTCATGAGGAAGCTGCGGGCGGCGTCGGGCAGGGGGGGCTATGCCCCCACGCCCCAATGGACGAACCGCGCCTGGTTCCTCTAGAAAATGAGTCAGTGAGAAGCATGGGGGAGGAGCGTGCGGCAAGGGTTGGGGTTAATGATAAAAACAAAAACACTTACCTGGTGCTGCGCACCGCCTCGCACTCCTCTGCTGCAGGTCCTGACCCAGGAGTCCCTGGGAAAGCATCACGACCTCCATCCAATCCCAGCGCTGCTCTCAGGCATGACAGCAGCACAGTGATTGGCCTTAGCGGGCTGCTTCGATGCTACACTCAGGACAGGGAGTCTGTGCTGTTTCTCCACCCCGGCTATTCCATTCAGCCGGGTTGGAGAAACCAGAGTACGCATGTGTGTTCGGCTGGCCTGAGACAGCCAGCCAAACACGCATGTGCGCTTAGAAGTGCACTACCTACCCTCCTCCCCCCTCCCATGCCCCGTTCGGCCCCTCCCTGCACATGCTGGCTCAGAACCAGAAGCTAAAAAATAAAATAGTAAGATTCATCATTTTATTTTTCAGCCGATTGCTCTGAACCAGTGGGGCGATGCTCGTAGGCCATTACGGATCCGCAGCAGCTCAGCAAAGAAATAAAAGGAAATAAAGGAACTAAAACTAAAATCAAAGTAGAGGAAAATAATAAGAGAAAAATTGCCAGCATCAGACCCAGCTATGCACAATTCAACAGAGTAACGTAATTGTGGTAAGAGGTGACCAGAACTAGTCGTCTGCGGACTTACAGTTAGCTACAATCCAGGCCATACCCTTCATATGCTAATCCACCAAGTTTCTTCCAGGAGAGCAAGCATGCTGCTTGTGGCAGCTGTTGATGTAAACTCACATACAGAACATTTAGTATAAACCAACGTACGTAGAAGTGTAAAAGAGTGTGGCATAGTACAAGTAAGCAGCACATGTAAAAGAAAACAAAATGGGGATATAGTCTTCGAGGGTACTAAGGGAGAATGCAAGGTACCCACAATTTCTAAGGTCTGATCCTTCGGAGTTTCTGCCATCCTTTGCATGCAATGTTTTTTTTTTTTTAATTAATGCCAACCAGGGGCCGTATTAAATAAGGTGCCCCATGGCACAACAGGCGTTTGCGCCCACTTTGTGTGCCCCGAAGCACTTTGGTATTATAGAAAGGTGCGCAGGCACTTGTGCGTTGCCTTCTATTGGATCACTGACATAATATCGAGGGACATAATATCGACTAGCAAAAATTTCGTTGACAAAATATCGACAGACAGAATATCGAGTTTGTATCTACAAACAGGTAAGTACAAAAATATCGAGTTAAAAATATAGTTTACAAAAATATAGTTTATAAAAATATCGACTTTATTAAACACAGTGTTAAATTAAATTAATATTAAAAATTAATTACTAAAATATACTTAAAAATACTTAAATTAACTTATAATAATTAAATAATTAATGAAAGTTATATAAAAAAAATTTACAATCATATTTGTTAAAACATATATATATAGTGCCATAAAATAATTAAATACTATCCAATATTATTACCGTACGATAGCGGAAGTGTAAAAATTACGATTCCCACTCCAGAGAGTGCAACAGCAGGGAAAGCGTTGGATAGCGTAGGGATCAAAATTACTATTCCCACTCCAGTGAGTACAACAGTAGGGAAAGCGTTGGATAGCGTAGGGGTAAAAATGACTATTCCCACTCCAGTGGGTGCAACAGTAGGGAAAGCGTTGGATAGTGTAGGGGTAAAAATTACTATTCCAACTCCAAAGAGTGCCACAGTAGGGAAAGTAAATACTTCATATATAATTTAAAAAAATATAAATTAATATCTATAAAAATTAATTTAAAGTAATTACCAATTTAATACAATATAATAATTAATCAATTAAAATTACAAATTGAAATTAATTATTACAATTAATTACCTATTATTACAAATTATTTACAAATTAACAATTAATAATTTCACATTTAAAAATTAATTAACAATTAATTCAAATTAAATACAATTAAATAAATGTATTTATTTAATTAATTATAAATGAATTACTTCCCACCCTATTCCCCTATAAATCCACAACCCGCTACAGAAAATAAATTAGTAAAAATAACATAATTAGCAATTAATCAATTAATAAAAATAATTGCAATTCAAATTTAATTAATTACCCATACAAAATTAATTAACAATTTATTCTAAATAAATACCAATAAATAATTTTACATATTTAATTAATTATAAATAAATTACTTCCCACCCAATTCCCCTATAAACCCACAACCCGCTACAGAAAATAAATTAGTAAAATTAACATAATTAGCAATTAATCAATTATTTAAAATTAATTGCCTATTAAAATTTAATTAATGACCAAATATAAATTAATTAACAATTAATTAAAAATGAATACCAATAAATAAATGTACATATTTAATTAATTATAATTAAATTACTTCCCACCCTATTGCCCTATACACCCACAACCCGCTACAGAAAATAAATGAGTAAAAATAACATAATTAGCAATTAATCAATTAAAATTAAATTTTTTACCAAATATAAATTAATTAACAATTAATTAAAAATGAATACCAATGAATACATTTACATATTTAATTAATTATAATTAAATTACTTCCCACCCTATTCCCCTATAAACCCACAACCCGCTACAGAATTAAATTACGCAAAAATTAAAAAAACAACATTCATTAATTCAAATAAATTATAACATAAATACACACTTTTTACACATATAATAACATAATAAACACAATAAAAAATTCGATATTATTAAAAATTCGATTATTTTAATAACATATTATATACTTCGATATTTTAACTTTCTATATTTTTAACATTCAATATTACATTACTTACCTTAAAAACGATATTTTTGATGTCTATAATCTGTCCATTCGATATTTTGTCCATTCTATATTTGAAACTCGATATTATGTCCATTCGATATTTTGTAGTCGATATTTTGACTGTTTACCCTTCTATTATACCAATAGCGCTGGCGCACTTAAAGCGCCAGTGCTATCAACAGAGGCTGTTCCCTCATTTGCATAGGGGCGTGCCCTATGGAAATGAGGGAATTCCTTTGACTCTGCGCCCGTGCCATATTACAGACCTGGGCGCAGAGGAAAAGAAGCCCTCAGAAGGCGCACTGACAGTGCGCCATTTAGAAGGTGGTGCACTGTCAATGTGCCTCCTGAGAGCAGCCCTCTGCAGGAGGTAAAGGGGGTCCCATGGCCCCCCCCAGACATCCCCTTGAAGGCGGGTGTAGTCACTGACAGCACCCACTTGCAAGGGGATCTCTAATCCCCTTTGACAGTGCAAGCCGGTTCCACTGTAGTGTAGTTCCTATATTCCCAATAGGCTCTGCTCATTGGAATAATATACACTATAGATTTGAGATAGGACTGAGGTCAGTATGTCTCCATCGAGTATACTAAACTTAATTGTGAGTGCCAGCTAGCTGAGAGGTCACTAGAAACTTTCTCGAATACACAAGAAGGGATTCGTTGTTGACAACCGCATAAACATGATAACTTTGTTTCCCAAGAATAAAATGTATCTTCAGAGGCGTGGAAACAATAGATAACTATTTTACTCAGTCAATCATGCATGCTTAGTTTCTAGAGTTGCAGAGAAAAATAGAGAGATGGGCATTTCAATAAAAGGGGTTTATTGAACAGTCTTCTTTCTCATGCAAGAGAGGTGAACTGCTACAATTGTTAGACAGAATGCAAGGTATAATGCGTACAGTGTAAACAGTAGTATGAAATAATACTGTAATAGCATTGTCTGGAGCTATGACAAATAAAAATACATACATAAATAACACAGGCTAAAATACTCAACTGGTGCTTCTAAAATAGCCCTATCCCAATGTACCTAACCTAGGTCTAGTACGCGGGAAGAAGTAAGTGTGGTCTTTAGCATAGGTTTAGTTTTTGCCAAGAATTGCCAAAGCTTTCTCTAGGTTCTAATCAGCTCCATACCTTAGAATGAGAGAGTTTGGTATCTCTTTCACGGACTTGATTTCCCAACACCCCGCAGGGGGAGTCAGAAACACTGGAGCTGGATTCTCGGCAGAGGAGGACATCTTCTTGTCAGTGCATCAGCTGGAGAGTTGGCTTCCTTCGGCACTTGCTGTAAAGAGCTGCGTCGGGCAAGTAGGTGGTCGAACTGCAAGGAACCACACCGTGCTTTGCTATAGCAAGTGTAGCAAGTGAAGGTATATTTATACCTTGAAGGTGTTTAGGAATGCCAGCTTTGACATAAAGTTGGGCATATGAACGTCATGGATGAACCTCTAAGGAATAGTTGTTCATGCATAATAATGAGTTTCTTGGAGAAATATTTATCCAGGCTAGGGGAAGTACCTTCGGCTTAGGAGTCTGGTTTTCCAAGAATTTTTTGTGACGTAGATGAACGGATGGAAATAGCCATGCCTGTATTTGGGCTGCATCGGCTATGCCTAAATAAGGGCTTGATTTCTAAGCCTATATAAGGGCAATGTGAATTTTACTTATATAAGGGCATGAATCAGGAAAATGCATACGGAATCTAATTCGCCACACAACACCACCTGCAGTGTGAAAACATAGAGCGGCTGCTCTGTGTTTTCACGTGAATGCGGTGTACTGGGGGCAGCGAGTTCGCGTATGCCCCACAGGGCAGCGCATTCACCATAATGGGGCGCACTGGCATTTTTTGCGCCTGGCGCACCTTTTCAAAGATGCGCTGGGCGCAAACAATGCCAATATGTAATTCGGCCCCAGATATTTAAAAAAAACTCTGCCCCATCCTGCAGTTTATAGATAATTTGTTGACATGAAGCCCTCTTGTACATTTCTACTTCCCATTCATGGAGGGTGGACAAGTGGGGTGATCATCAGTGCCTTAGAATACAAAGTTTGGGGGAGACCAAAGGTGTGGCTAAAAGACTTCTAGTATGGCACATCAAAGAGGGTGAGTCAGTCTTTGTCATACAGCATCACTAATTTTTCCGTGAGGAGTAGGGGCACCTCGCTAAGTGCGCACACAACACGTTGCCTTTCAGGGTCCAATATCAGGAGATACATGGGCATTTGTAAGACCCTCCAGGATTTTGCGATTTGCAAATAAATTGTGAAATCTGCACTTTTGTAAAAAGACCGCGCTTTTGACAAAAGTGCTCCCGAAATTTGGGCACGTTGCATCCCAAGACTGTTTTTGATGCACGTCAACCGCTGCTTGCGATATTGAGTGAAGCAAGCACCACCCGGATAAATCTGCTTTCAAACAACAGAGCTGTAGAACTAGGGGCCATATTATCAAGAAAGGGCGATACATTATCGCCGCTTTTATCGGCAGGAAACTGCCGCTAAAGCGGCGATAATGGGCTTGATAATATGCCCTTGTGAATTCCCATAGAAGCCCAGGTTAACACCATAACCTGGGCTTCTATGGGAATTCACAAGGGCATATTATCAAGCCCATTATCGCCGCTTTAGCGGCAGTTTCCTGCTGATTAAAAGCGGCGATAATGTATGCTCTTTCTTGACAATATGGCCCTCAGATCCCCGGACGAGCAACCCACTTAAAGCCATCAGAGCTACGTGGCCGTAAAGCACCAGATCAGCATCCGTTACCCCCACCTTCATTGTGTGCCCGAATCGTTTAATTGTTTCATTTTATTTTCATTTGTATGTATTTTCTGTGACAATTTAGGTGCGATTTGGACAAAGACTCCTCTTTGCACCCAAATTAGGATTACTAAACCAAAAGGAATGAAGGCCTTAGTGTTGCTGCTTTGACACTCGGTAATGGTACATTTCCGCATGCTAGAAGTCCTTATCAAAATATCTATGACATGAGCAATTGATTAAGCAAATCGGTGTACTAAGCCAATATTTTACTTTCTACATTGCATAGAAAAACATATCATTAAAAGAAATTAACAAACATGAGGCCATATTATCAAGAAAGGGTGATACATTGTTGCCGCTTTTATCGGCAGGAAACTGCCGCTAAAGCGGCGATAATGGGCTTGATAATATGCCCTTGTGAATTCCCATAGAAGCCCAGGTTAACACCATAACCTGGGCTTCTATGGGAATTCACAAGGGCATATTATCAAGCCGATTATCGCCGCTTTAGCGGCAGTTTCCTGCCGATAAAAGTGGCAATAATGTATCGCCCTTTCTTGATAATATGGCCCCTGATTTCTTGATATGTGCTGACACATTGTTTAGACATATAAATGTAAATGCTATTTTAAATTCCTCTGAGCAGAAATCATAACTAACCACCTGCCTGTTTTTAAACTGAATAAACTGCAGGATATCTGTTTTTGGAAAATATGACAACATGTTAGCATGGAATGCTGCTGCGAGAAATGTGCTTAATTTGTTATGCGCTCAGCCTGGAGCAGGTAGAAGTAAAAAGCCACCCACTGCTGAGGCGCGGCACTGCCCTACCAATGGGAGAACCAGACAGCTTGATTACAAAAGGTCTCCATGAGCAACTTGCTCTTTATTAAGACACAACAAACTACCTCTGATGGCAAACGACGGGGCAGCAAGCATTGACAAGTACAGTATGGGTAGAGGTTAACTACATTAAAAACACAATCCATTTACACAGACCGTAGATCATTCAGAGGACACTAAACCTGTTTATAACCTTACATCTGCCTTGCACACATCAAGGTCAGATTGTCTTCCCTTGGGGTTTCAGACAGATCTACATCAAAACTCCCGAAGGGACACAGCGTGTGGGATTTCTATGAACCATCAGTATGTAAATGTGTAAATGTAAATGTAAAGGAATTTATATAGCGCAAATCACCGAGCGGTTTCTAAGCGCTTGCTTAGGGAACCCGTCCTGGTATTCCCCTGTGAGATATCCCCGGCAGGGTATCCGCAAGGTGAAAGCCAGGCATCCCGCCGCGAGGGGCCGTTGTGGAGATTAAGCAAGCTATTGCCCAGAGTCGCAGAGTGTGAACCCGTGAATCGAGTAGGCACCGGAGCGAGAATTGTCGAGTCCATGGACATTTTAGGACTCAAGACCCCGCCGAGCCGGGAATTGAACCCTGGTCCCGGGCTGACCTCTGCTTCCAGGTCTGCCTCCTCTAACCAGTGAGCCACACTTCTCCAGTATCAAATGAGCCACACTTCTCCAGTATCAAATGTTATTTTCTAAAGCAGATAACGGGTTTCATTATATAATGATTTTAACAGCAACAAAAACTCAAATGCATGCTACAAATCCTTAGTTTGAAAGAGGGATTTTAGTAAGTGCCCATCACATTACCAGAGAACTGCAGGACATATCTATAGCAGAACAGGCATGTACAAACAGAGCAAACTGGGGGCTAAAGGCTGTAAACACAATGTCATATACTGAAATAAAACTGCTAGGTATAAAGCCACATAGAACGAGGCATAATTGCAAAAACACTTTCAATACAATTTGACAAAAAGAAAAAAAATTGCACTATAAATCGCATCCTGGCCCAGGTTCTCCAGCATCAGCTAGGCCTTCGTAGGATAAAACATTACAAGAGGCAGGGGTTATTGTTAGGTCTAACCTGAGTCATCGTGCAAGCGATGCTCTGGCGATCTGTTGTAGGTTGTAGTACGGAGAAGGAGCTGCCCATATTTTTAATTGTCTTGTGTATTTGTCCTTCGTAAATGCTGGTGTTTGATTACTTAGTAGGCCTGTTGGCCCCTCCTTAATACCGCCATGTCGTCATTTGTATATTCCCATTGCTACTGGCCCCTTTACTTGGTTATTTCACGGTTTGTGTACTTTTTCTTTTTTTCCCACTTCGACCACTGGTTCAGCATGGCGCCGGCTTTCAAATGAACAACAACGTGGGCGCATACAGACAATGGAGCCAGGGGCTTTTTTTCCTTCACAGCAGGCACCCGCTTTTACAAAGCACTGTGGCATGCTGCTCCTAATTAGCAACAATGGTGGGCAATTTTTTTTTCTTTTTTTTACCATACTAAATGATGTGGCAATGCATCTCGATGTGCGCGGCTTGCCCATTGTTATTTTTTTTATTAACGCATTAAATAATGGCTGCCGTGCGTCTTGTTTCCTTTGCCACCTGGTCTCAACCTTGCAAACGAGCGAGACCAATTGGCGTTGCCAATGCTTTTTTAAGTCAAAGTCGAACACAAGGAAAGAAGTGTTTGGGTTTCCTCGACAAGTGATGAAAGGTTAGTCTCGCTTTTTTCGGGGAATCCTCATTTGAGCAGTGTGTTATTTTCAGTCCTGTCTTGGTCTGTCTGTCTATCTGTGGCTTCTCGGTGGTGTGTGTGAGTCTTAAGACAAACTAACTCTGAGGCCAAACTTCTAGGAGGAAGGCTCGGGACCCTCCGAGTGTCGGACATTAAGTTGGAAGCAAACTCTTTTTCACTGTAAGTCTGAGAGTTGTTAGAGTCTATCTGGGTTCAAATGGTGGACGGAACAAAAGCGCAAAAAAGGAGAGATAAAAACAGGCCAAGGGGACGTAGAGTTTTAATTTCGAGCACAAGGGGTAATTTGTGAGGTTGACAGAAAGAAAGAGAAGCAGATGTGGGCTTCAAGAAGATGGAATATGAATAATAGCATTTTCTTTGGAGCAGGCCATCCTAAGAAAACAATGTGCATCATGTCTGCTAACATTTAGGAGCATTGAAAAGGGCACTTAGGAAAAGATCATGAGGAAATTAACTTTCTGATTGACTTGCGTTGAAGTGGAAGTTTTCTTAGAAAATGAATGTCAGAATAGAGCCATTTTGCATAAAAAGTAATGACGTTATCGCCCAAATGGGAAGTGTTTGTAAGTATGATATATAGTCTTGTGCAGTGTTTTTGTTCAGTGCTTGAAAGCAATAGTTTTGTTAAAGCTTGTAGTGAAATTTGCTTTACAAAATGACCAGAAAAGTACCTAAGAACATTACTAAATAATCAAGAGATGTTCCTGCGAGTGGCCACCATCATCGCTTTCGAGTTGAATTCTCATCTTTTTTATCTTTAACAAATTAATGTTAGGATATTTTTGGATGACACAAGGGTGTTTTGCTTTCTGCTCCTATGTATTTGAAGTGTTATTTAATATAAGGTGTTTGCACTACTTGCAGAGAGAGAGAGAGAGAGAGAGAGAGAGGGCGAGAGACTATGTTTAAAATGACCGTTTTGGAAGCTTTCTATTGTTCTTCCGTACATCTCGAAACACCTTTTTTGATATCTCTGAGCATGAAGTGTACTAATATTAGCACTGAGGAGCAGAAACTAACTTGTTGTGCTTAGTACTGTAGTGTACCACGTTCACCAATATATACACTGATAGGTAGCTATTGCTGTACAATGTCGAATACACGTATGATGGTTGTGTTACTAGAAAAGATCCAGTGGGGTATTGCTTTGGTTCCCCTCTCTCTCTCTCTCTCTCTCTCTCTCTCTATATATATATATATATATATATATATATATATATATATATATATATATATATATATATATATATATTACCTACTGGCGGTCGCCAGTAGGTATATATAGTTAGGATTTTTTCCCTATGGGATTTTTGAAAATTCTATGTCTAATAACTTTGGCGTTTGTGGACGGAATTGGCTGAAATTTTCTGGAAAATGGAACATTTTGTTTCTGAGCAGCCCCTGAAAATTTGGGGGGGGTTCGTCCAAGGGGGGCCGAGAAAAAAGGGGGGTCCCAAAACGTGTTTTTAACATTGAGTTTTCCATAGGGCGGTTGGCCTCACTTTTAGCCCGAACGGCTGAATGGATTTGCATGAAACTTGGCAAAATTGTAGGGACTGGTAGCCCGATGTGCCTTTTGTAGGTCTCAATATATGTGCTCCAGTGGATTTTGAGAAATTAACGTTTAAAAAAAGATATATATCTGTAACAGCGGACCGGGCAGCTCCCCGGTTCGCGGACCGGGGCGCGTACCAGAACTTCGCGTAGCGAAGCTGATTGGTTCTCCTGTGCCTGTCAACATTCTAAACAGTCCGGAGCGGCCGCCATCTTGTCTCTCGGTAGGATTGAGAGACAAGAGGAGGCCAAAACAAAGGGGGAAATAACCATAAGGGGGCATAGTAGATCCTCCCTGACCCCCTAGGTTTAACGTGGAGGCTTTAAAAGGGCCCCGCGGGGCAAAAAAAAACAAACTTTTTTTTGTTTTTTTGCGTGGGTAGCGCCCGGTCCGCGAACCGGGAAGCGTTCTGGGCAGCGTACTACAATGAAAAATGAATGATAGACTTTTCAAATGCTGTATGTTAATTGATTGTTTGTTTTGTTGATTATTTTTTATTTTTTTATATATATATATATATATATATATATATATATATATATATATATATATATATATATATATATTACCTACTGGCGGTCGCCAGTAGCTATATATAGTTAGGATTTTTTCTCTATGGGATTTTTGAAAATTCTATGTCTAATAACTTTGGCGTTTGTGGACGGAATTGGCAGAAATTTTCTGGAAAATGGAACATTTTGTTTCTGAGCAACCCCTGAAAATTTGGGGGGGGTTCGTCAAGGGGGGGGCCGAGAAAAAAGGGGGGTCCCAAAACGCGTTTTTCCCATGTTAATTTCCATAGGGCGGTTGGCCTCACTTTTAGCCCGAACGGCTGAATGGATTTGCACGAAACTTGGCAAAATTGTAGCGACTGGTAGCCCGATGTGCCTTTGCTAGGTCTTAATATATGTGCTCCAGTGGATTTTGAGAAATTAACGTTCAAAAAAAGATATATTTCTGTAACAGCGCTCCGGGCAGCGCTCCGCTTCGCGTACTTTTCGCGTTACGGAGCTTTGCGAAGCGAAGCTGATTGGTTCTCCGGCGTCTGTAAACATTCCAAACAGTCCGTAGCGGCCGCCATCTTGTCTCTCGGTAGGATCGAGAGACAAGAGGAGGCCAAAGCGAAGGGGCAAATGACCATAAGGGGGCATAGTAGATCCTCCCTGACCCCCTAGGTTTGATGTGGAGGTTTTAAAAGGGCCCCGCGGGGCAAAAAAAAAAAAAAAAAAAATCGAACGGCTGAATGGATTTGCATGAAACTTGGCAAAATTGTAGGGACCGGTAGCCCGATGTGCCTTTGCTGGGTCTCAATATATGTGCTGCAGTGGATTTTGAGAAATTAACGTTCAAAAAAAGATATATATCTGTGACAGCGTCCCGGGTAGCGCTCCGTTTCGCGTACTTTTCGCGTTACGGAGCTTTGCGAAGCGAAGCTGATTGGCTCTCCGGTGTCTGTAAACATTCCAAACAGTACGGAGCGGCCGCCATCTTGTCTCTCGGTAGGATCGAGAGACAAGAGGAGGCCAAAGCGAAGGGGCAAATGACCATAAGGGGGCATAGTAGATCCTCCCTGACCCCCTAGGTTTGATGTGGAGGCTTTAAAAGGGCTCCGCGGGGCAAAAAAAATAATAAAAAAATCATTTTTTTTGGTGGGGTGCGCCCGGTTCGCGTAACGGGAAGCGGACTGGGGAGCGTACTACAAGGAAACAAGAATGATTGACTTTTAACTTACTGTATGTTTATAGACTTTTTTTTTCTGCTGAGTGACGTCTCGGCCTATGTCCACGGGATGCAGTCCCTACCATCTCGGCGTTTAAGCCCAGGGGGACCGGTAGTGTGGGAGAGATAACGTCTGTTAACGTTCGATTCGAAGGAAATCAGGAAGTGTTGATAAACATTGTGTGCGCCATCTTGCCTTTTTTCAAATGCCACACTTTTGTCGTGCACGGCAGCCATTTTAGATGCCTTGACCAGACCCACTCTCTGCACGCTGTCGATCCTTAGCATGGCTCCCCACCCTCGCAAGCATCTCCCCCAGGCACTGGTCACCCCCGCTCTCTGTCTTATGCATGGGCAATAAACCTCCCCCCATCTGCGCTGCTCTTCCCTGAGAATCACACCCTGTGCCCGCCCGACACCTCCCTTTCGCCCTATTCACTACCGCACCCTCTGACACTCCTCTTCCTCTGTGTCCGATTGTCCAGGCCGGTCCCAGGCTATCAGGTAGCCCTGCAGATGTAGTTTATGGACCCAGCTGTAAAGAATCACCCCTCTTCAAAGGAGTTACAGTAGATCAAGGCCCCCACCCGATGAGATCCGTCACACCACACGCGTTCCTACTATCTGAAAACCATCCTGTATTGTGATTGGGGAGGGGACCGAGCCTGAAGCGGAAGATTCCAGGGATGCCTCTTTGTACATCAAAGTTTTTACAATTATGTGTCACATTAAAAATATATAGCACTCCAACAAAGTAGTAGGATTATAAAACTTTAATAACTTATAAATATATACAACGCAACAAAAACAGTAAAAACATTTAAACATTTTTAGGAAAAAAGAAGCAACAATGGTCAGTAGCTGTGTTTTGTGCGAATAGTTCCAAGGCAGCACAACGTGCTGAGTTCTGGATGGCACCCAGGTGATGTTGCCTGGGTGCCGCACTGGTTTTGGGTATCCTACAATGCTGCTCCGAATAACGGCGTGGGGCGTCCCGGGGGGTGGCTCGTCAGTAGCGGTCTGTTGTGCGAATAGTCCCAAGGTAGCAGAACGCGCTGAGATGTGGATGGCACCCAGGTGATGTCAAGTAAGTTGCCGCACTAGTTTTGGTATCCTACAATGCTGCTCCGAATAACGGCGTGGGGCGCCCCGGGGGGGGGGGGGGTGAGGCGGCGTGAACGGGCCTCCCCAGGTGGAGACTCGTCTGCTGTAGTGGGGCGCCCCTTTACCGTTTCAGTTGCCATTCCTCCCGCTTTTGGTACACTGTGCCAAAATCCGCCATTCAGCTGAGTTGCGCCCACTCTTGCGGTGCAGCGATAGGCGGCTGCCACAGGACTCTCAAAATGGCGGCAGGCTCTTTCCTTTTTGGGCACGGCGTGGGGCGCCCCGGGGGGGGGGTGAGGCAGCGTGAACGGGCCTCCCCAGGTGGAGGCTCGTCTGCTGTAGTGGGGCGCCCCTTTACCGTTTCAGTTGCCATTCCGCCCGCTTTTGGTACACTGTGCCAAAATCCGCCATTCAGCTGAGTTGCGCCCACTCTTGCGGTGCAGCGATAGGCGGCTGCCACAGGACTCTCAAAATGGCGGCAGGCTCTTTCCTTTTTGGGCCTGGTACACTGAAATGGCCCTGGGACACCTTGGAAATCGGACGCTTGTCTGCTAGGTCTTGGACCCCATTCTCAAAAGCGTCCCCTCAGCCTTGAGGATTCTATAAAAGTCTTGGGGGCCCCCGACTCCTGCAGGCTTCCGGTGGGGAGCGGCTGCCATGATTGCTCGCGGAATGACCACGACGGAGCCACGAGATGGTGGTGCTTTCATGCTGACGCCAGCTTCAGTCTGAAACATCCAGAAACAAGGTGGGGCTTTCATCGTTGGGGAAAAAGAAAAAGTTTTCATCCAATGAAAAGTGTTATTTTTAGGTCATATGATCAAGCCTTCCATCATTAGGAAACCAAAAGTAAAATGAACCAATGAAAAGTTTTATAAACAAGTCACATGACCTGTTATGCGGCATAGGGTATAAAAAGCGTAGAAAATCCATTGGCACGTGAGGCGGCGTCAGTAGCGGACCGATGTGCGAATAGGCCGAAGGCAGCACAACGCGCCAAGATCCGGATGGCACCGAGGTGGGGTCCAGCAAGTTGCCGCACTGGTGTGGCCATCCTACAATGCTGCGCCGAAAGTCGGCGTGGGGTGCCCCGTTGGCCTGTGAGGCGGCGTCAGTAGCGGACCGATGTGCGAATAGGCCGAAGGCAGCAGAACGCGCCAAGATCCGGATGGCACCGAGGTGGTGTCCAGCAAGTTGCCGCACTGGTGTGGCCATCCTACAATGTTGCGCCGAAAGTCGGCGTGGGGTGCCCCGATGGCCTGTGAGGTGGCGTCAGTAGCGGACCGATGTGCGAATAGGGCCAAAGGCAGCGCAACGCGCCAAGATCCGGATGGCACCGAGGTGGGGTCCAGCAAGTTGCCGCACTGGTGTGGCCATCCTACAATGCTGCGCCGAAAGTCGGCGTGGGGCGCTCCGTTGGCCTGTGAGTTCGCGTCAGTCAGTGGGGGTTGTTTGAGGATCTGACTGCATTGGAAAGCAATGTGATGCTGTGCGTCGCCCCCAAGATGAAGGTTCCTCGGCTGCAGTGGGGCGCCCCTTGGTGTTTCACTCGCTATGCAGCTGAGTTGCGTGCGCACTTGCGGCGAATAGGCCGAAGGCAGCACAACAATGTTTTCGGAATGGAAGACACCACAAGGCGCTGAGATTCGGTTGGCACCGAGGTGGTGTCTAGCAAGTTGCCGCACTGGTGTGGCCATCCTACAATGCTGCTCCGAATAACGGCGTGGGGTGCCCGAAGGGGGGGGGAGGCGGCGTGAACGGGCCTCCCCAGGTGGAGGCTCGTCTGCTGTAGTGGGGCGCCCCTTTACCGTTTAAGTTGCCATTCAGCTGAGTTTCTGCCGCTCTTGATGCTACAGCGACAGGCGGCTGCAACAGGACTCTCAAAATGGCGGCTTGTTCTTTGGATTTGGGCCTGGTCCACTAAAATGGCCCTGGGACACCTTAGAACTCGGACGCTCGAATTTTTTTTCCTTTCCTCTACATGCAAAAAAGGTAAATGCCCGGTACGTTACCTGCCTCATCTGCCACGATGTACTCTCCAGAGGAACAGAAAAAAAATATAGTTATGGTAACTATACCATGCATCGTCATATGGAGAGGTGGCACCGATTAATTATAGTGCTGCACAAAAGAGAGATTTGGAGGAGAACCCCCGACCTGCCAGTACATTCACCAAAGAAGTGGCACTGACAGCATCAGAGGCAAGGGAAACGGTCCCAAATATTTAGAAGAACTTTGGAAAGATTAAAATGACATGTTTAGATTGTGGCAAATTAATTTCATGTGGACAGATGAGTGTTACTCTAATAAATACAGCATATGAACATCATCATAGTCGATGGTTGGTGGAGACATTTTGACTATATCCTGGACCTGCCCGTCCTCGCCCAAAATGGCGCCGGAATAAATGGGACTCGTAACTCCTTGTTGTGTACTGGTTGCAGAACCTTGATATCACGAGATACGTATGCAGTTTTGAAGCACATGGCGGGCGGGGACGAGAATTGATTGAATATTTCGACATTCCTATTGATATTAAGTTCTGATGTGTTATTGATTACTGTACTATTGAAAGTTCGAATTAACGTCACCCATGGTACTTGCCCGCAAATGTATATCTAGATAATTTTATTGTAACTGGCCCTGTCGTATTTTAATTATAAAATGTACGTCCACCGATTCCGCAACTGTTAGACACCTTAGTTCTTGCAACCTAATGGCCCGCCCGTTACGTTCCTCTACAGTGTAAATGTCTACTCATCATATACGATTACAGTTTGCTCCGTGACCGGCCCACGTGGTTATAGGCCCGTATTTGTATACTGACATTTTCACAATAAAGGTTTTTAAAAGAAAACATGGTAGTAGTATTTACATTGGTAAAGTTTTTAATAATAGTCACTGTTTTAGAATCAGTAAAAGGCAAGTGAAATAAAGCAGTCCAATTACATGAAGGGTAAAAGGTATAATATGTAGGAACGCAGTAAAGATAAATGGTCAAGGGCTGTTGTGTTTTCTACTCCTGCAACATAAAGTGATCGATAAGAATCTGATATTCAGGCGTATCGGCGACTAAGACAGCAGGCCGAGCCTCTTTTGCTCAACGGCTCCGTCATGGGACGAAGAAACGCCCTTTTTCTCGAAAAAGGAATATATTTTACTTGCAGGACAGTTGTAAATTTTCCGGGAAAGTACATTAGCCTGGAACATTATAACATATGTTTAAGAAAAAATAATGTTCGAAAGTAATAAAAAGCGTAATTTTTAGGTCATATGACCAAGCCTTTCATCATTAGAATAAGAAAAGTAAAATGAACCAGTGAAAAGTTTTATTAACAAGTCAAATGACCTGTTATGCTTACGTTACGCGCTGCGCGCCGCGCCCCGGATCGCTTCCGGGAAGCTGCGCTTCGCGCACCGGAGCACTTCCGGATGCGCTTACGCGGCGCGTCATATGAGGCATTACGCGACAACGCAGGTCCAGAATATAGTCAAAATGTCTCCACCAACCAGCGGTTGGAACACAACCCCTTTCAGCAGGCTAAATAGTTCTGTTAAATGACAACAGAAGGGACAGGCAACAAGAACCATCAGTCAAAGAGGGGAGGGCAAGTTCTTCTCTACCGGGTCACGTTGGGGCGCTACCGGAACTGATCAAATTGGTAGTCTACAGTGTTTCTGGATGTTTCAGACTGAAGCTGGCGTCAGCATGAGAGCACCACCATCTCGTAGCTCCGTCGTGGCCATTCCACAAGCAATCATGGCAGCCGCTCCCCACCAGAAGCCTGCGGGAGTCGGCGGCCCCCAAGACTTTTGTAGAATCTTCAAGGCTGAGGGGACGCTTTCGAGAATGGAGCCCAAGCTCTAGCAGACAAGCGTCCGAGTTCCAAGGTGTCGCAGGGCCATTTGAGTGGACCACGCCCAAATCTGAAGAGCCGGCCGCCATTTTGAGAGTCCTGTGGCAGCCGCCTATCGCTGCACCGCAAGAGCGGGAGCAACTCAAGTACATGGTGAGCGAGACGCTGTAGTCGAAAGAGCGGGCGGTAAACAGCTGAATAGCGGAAGAGGCGCAGTGTAGCAAAAGCGGGCGGAATGGCAACTGAAACGGTAAAGGGGCGCCCCACTACAGCGTGTCTTTAAGTGAAACGGATTGTGGGACAAGGTCAAGAATGGAAGAGTCACCAAAAGGCAAAAAGTTCCGCTTGACCCCGGGAGCCGGCCACCTATGTCGGGGGCGATCTCAGGCCACACCAGGGCAACACGACTTGGGGAGGGGGCCGGAGCCAAGCGCCCCCTCCGAGTCCGCGCCATCACACCATCCCTCGGGGGCCTCCGTCAAGCGGTTCAGGGTGGCACCGCATCACATTGTTTTCAAATGCAGTCACGTCCTCAAACAGCCCCCACTTACATTGAGAATAGTGAAGCTGTAGCAAGTGCAAATAGGCTTCAGACAGTGTTACAAGCACTCCTCAAAACTTTGAACTATCAGAGTGCATGAGTTTCATGCTCGATCGATTGAGCTAGCCGGATCGGGCAACAAAAAGTATAAAATAGTTATGTAAATAGTTATTTAATAAAATGTTTTACCCTGTTACTTTGCTGGTGTGTTGTATATATTTGTAATATTTGCATAGAGTTTATCGTTATTTTGGGCGGGGTGGGTGGCGGAGCCGAGCTGTTTTGCAGCCATCATGGTGTGGAGCTCAGTTCATCTCACTAGTTTCGTATTTCTCATGAGGGGTTGCTCCTAATGTTTCTATTTTAGCGAGGTCAAAAAGAGATCCCATTAGTGGCCTACTGATTTTGCTCGATTCCTTTTGTTTTTTTAAACGATTGTTCACTATCTGCAAAGACTAAACAGAGTATTGCGACTCTGTGCTTGTTTGTAAATAGAGAATGAACCAAAGAGAACCAATTCTAAAACAGTAAATGCTTGGATAACAATCAATCAAATGGAGAGAGAAGCAGGCACAACGGATTACAACGGGGGCAAAGGCCTGCGTTAACTAACCTTCACTATCTGCAAAGAGAGAGTACTCCTAATAGAAATGAGGGGGAGGGGGGGGCAGCATTCAAAGCAGATCAGTGTGCATAAACACGAAAATGTTTTTACTTACCATGTACTTGACATTCGACAGCTTATGATATTTGCTATTAAAAAAACCATTGAAATTCACTGAAAAAACCATAGGTTAGAGACCATATATAGTTAGGAATTAGCATTTAAAAAACCTTGAAAATTCACTGAAAAAACCATAGGTTATAGACCATATATAGTTAGGAATTAGCATTTAAAAAACCTTATTTTACTCACACAAAACCATTGAAATTCCATATATAGTTAGTTGCACTAACTATATATCGCGCACCCGCAATCCACTGCTGATGATGTCACATATTACATCATTCATGACATGGTCAGTGACATCACTGATGACATCACTGATGACATCTCAAATGACATCACTGATGACATCACTGATGACATCTCATTTGACATCATTCTTGTGCTAATACGATAAACCTCTTCAGACTCTAATATAACCTTAGATACACTCAGTGTATACAGACACTCACACACTGTCACTCATCCATGGAGTTACTCACACACCTAGTCAGTCATGCAAAGAAACAATCTCACCTCCATTCCCTCAACTATACAGATATACACATTACTTATTCAAACATATACTAACACATATTTACTCTCTTATACAATCCCTGATACAAGTTCACAATGATCCATACAGCCACTCACACATTCAGTGGCTCTCATGCACAGTTATTTATATATGCCAACTCTCACATGTACTGTGTTTTACATATGTACTTACTATGACATGTAGCATTGAGATATCCATTCACTCATCAATACACTCATGCACACAGTCAACCGCCCATGTAGCTGTTTCCACATGCACTCTTGAACTCATACACCTAGTGAATCAACTGCTCACACATCTATGCACAGAGTCACACACCTCCCAGCCACCCCCACACAAACTCAATCTCCCATACAAATACTTGGGCAACCAATCAATAACACATATAACCTCTCGTATAGCTAATGATCAACACATGCAGCAGTTTACATCACAACAGACATACTGATGCACATATTCAGACAGTTTAGTCACTAACCCATGCATTTAGTACGACACATTTATTCACTCACTCATACAGTCAGTCATGCACCTACTAAATCCTTCATCCAGACACTTATACATCCACTCATTCTTCAATAAATCAAACATATTTAAACTTTACAGAAACACACAGTCACTGGATGATGTCATCAGTGATGTCATTTGAGATGTCATCAGTGATGTCATCAGTGATGTCATTTGAGATGTCATCAGTGATGTCACTGACCATGTCATGAATGATGTAATATGTGACATCATCAGCAGTGGATTGCGGGTGCGCGATATATAGTTAGTGCAACTAACTATATATGGAATTTCAATGGTTTTGTGTGAGTAAAATAAGGTTTTTTAAATGCTAATTCCTAACTATATATGGTCTATAACCTATGGTTTTTTCAGTGAATATATATATATATATATATATGCTCCTTTGCTTGTAAAAGTGTGCACAGAAATGGATGCTTGAAATGGCCACTGAAAAATAATAGATTAACAGGGTTAACAGTCTAGTCTGTTTTTAAAGGAAATGAAGAAGGGACTTTTTGCACTTGTCACTTTAAATGGACTGTATGGACTGCGGGACTCTATGGTCCAGTTGAAGGCAATCGCCGAAACGCGTTGACCGTCCTCCTTGTCTGCACGATGGTGTTATGAAAATAAAAATTCAATTTACCTGAAATCGAGTCTTGGACCCTGTTTGTGCTGTGGTGTATCCAGACTTCCTGGCTGCATACTGGAGCTGGGTTGGGTTCGTTTCTTGCCTGGAAGAATATTGGTGCAGCGGTTGATCTGCACTCCACGAGCACTCCACATTCGAGGTAATACAGCTGCACACCCTCGTTTCAGCCCCGGATCGAGAGAGGGATAGTTGGAGCTGCCGCCTCTGCCACTACAGAAGCTATACGGTCCCGGCAAATTTCCACGCGGAAAGGAGAGTCGTGGGACCCGGAGACTCGGGAGAACAGCGGAAGTGATTGGAACAACGAGCGGCGATGACCGGGCGGTGAGTACGGGACTGCGGAGGGAGGCGTGGTGTGAACCGCCTACCACACTGCTCGCGCAGCGGGGAGGGGTGTTGTTTCGCCCGTACGGAACCCGTCAGCCCCGGAAAGCCGCCTGTGTCAGTAACCGCTTGTAAACCAGGAAAGCCGAAGTCGAAGCACCTTTGCGGCTTCTGCGACCAAACACTGAATTAGATTAACGAGTGGCATTACGTTGGACCGGCTTGTTCGTAATTATAAGACGAGCAAACCAAGGGAACAGAGTAAAGACAAAAAAAGGAAGATAACAACATCAAACACGCATCAAACATGCAGTGCAGACACCTAAGAATACCTTATTAACCCTAAATAATCGAAAGAAAAAAAGAGAAATAATATAAAAAAATGGCCGAAAGGATGACAAATCGTGCACAGAGAGCAAACAAACTATTGGATGATAATATGGTGGCCCAAACTCCCCAAAGCTCAACCAGTACAGCAACATCTTCAGACATAAAAAAGAGATCAATACAGAGCATCATTAAAGAGTTACAACAGGCTAAAATCGTGGAGGTCAATAAGTGGTGGGAAAAAACGACACTAGAAAAATATATTGAATTCAAAAGAGTCCCGAGGGGTCTGAGAATTCTAATTATGCCTATACTTAACGACCTAGACATGGATTTGATCAAACAATGGCAAATGGACACTAATGAATGCTCATTGAAACTTATGAAGACACTAATCATACATGCTGAACGTAAACTAGAGGGTATCTTGGTGAAAATTCAAGAACTTGAAAAAGAGTTGGATAAATATCCTGAGAATGAGGAGAAAAAAGAATTATTGGAAACCATGGAGAAAAAGATTCTGAAACATGAAACGGATGTGGAAAAAAGAAAAGTGAGCAAGTTTAACCGAGATCGCATAGATTATGCAAATGGCAGAATATACACCTTCGCCAGGAAATATGACTTATTAAGAAATAGAGCAGCAATGGACAGATGCATTAGCCATGATAATCAGGGCATTTATGATAGTTCTGACCCAAGCTCAACAGATGAGGAATCAGATTTGGCCCAGTTGGATTTTTGCGGGGAAATGAGGCTAGCCCAAATGGAGACGCAACAACGAGGAAGAGGACGAGGGACGACATGGGAAGAGGGAGGGGATCAAATCCCCCACAACCAGACGTGGCAAAAGAAGGAACAAGGCCCAAAAGAGGAGAAGAAAAGAAAAAACAAAAATAAAAATGATGGCACACAATAAAGACTTGGTTATAAATCTCTCAAGCATGACTCTAAATGAGGATCACATTAGTCTCCTAAATAAAGGACTTTCTTTCTGCTCAAACACCAAAATGGACATCCCCAACTTCCGCATTGACTTATATAAATTCTGTCGCAAAGCGAAACTAAAGAAACATTTTGAGGAGAGACCCCCCAATAAGTCCAACTTATGTATGATACCAACTGAAACATCCCTACTGACACGGAAGGAATTACCAGCCCTGAGGGTAATGTCAAATCTACAGACTGACACGACAGGAAATACCTCTTCTGAGTCTAATACCAAAGAAACTGATCTCGAGATTTGCAAGAGAGAAGGCATCAAGACCAATGAGGGTGGAGAGAGTGGGCTCAAATCACAATCAAAATTTTGCCCACAATTACCACCGGGCAATAAAATAGATCTATTCCATGAAATTGTTGTAGAGGAAATGAACCAGCTTACCAAGAAGAAAAAAAGATATGAAAAACCATCATGGAACCTCACGATAGGAGAGCAAAAGGCCTTGAAAGAATTGAGAGATAACAAAAATGTCATCATAAAGGCCGCAGATAAAGGCGGAAATATTGTTATGCAAAATCGACAGCAATACATTGCAGAAGCCTATCGTCAACGGAACAATCAAGAACATTATACTAAGTTAGAGGTTAACCCAACAGAACGCTGGACCAAAGAGTTTCATTCACTACTTTTAAATTGGAAAGACAGAGGACTCATAAACTTTGAGGAATATATGTACCTGAAGGTGTAGAATCCTGTAACTGCAACAATATACTTTCTACCGAAGGTACACAAGTCCCTCATTAATCCACCGGGCAGACCCATAGTTAGTTCTATGGGCTCATTATTGCAGAAAACCTCGCATTTTATTGACGTGTTCCTGATGGAATATGTGAAATCCCTTCCATCCTATCTAAAGGATACAACTGCCTTCCTTAACAAATTGAAAAATCTGACGTGGAAAGAGAATCTAACCATGGTAACCATAGACGTGAACTCATTGTACACGTCCATCGAACATCAAAATGGACTGTCAGCTGTGAGGAAATTCTTGGATATGCGGTTACTAAGCTTCCTTGAACACTCTGAAATGCTGATGGAAATGTTAAATTATTGCTTAACTCACAATGTTTTTCTCTTCAACGGGGAAATTTATCTCCAAAGGCAGGGCACTGCTATGGGAACATCTGTTGCCCCCACATACGCGAATCTTTTTATGGCAGAATGGGAGGAAAACATACTACGAAGCAAGTACCAGTCCAATATACAAACCTGGATAAGGTATATTGATGACTTGTTTGTCTTGTGGGAAGGAGACCAAAACTACCTGTCGGAATTCTTAAATGACCTAAACCACAATGACCAAAATCTAACATTTACATCATCAAGCAGCAAAATCAGAGTGATCTACCTAGATGTGGAAGTCTTTGTCAAAAATCAACAATTCTGTACAAACATTCATAGGAAACCTACCGCCACTAACAGTGTTCTTCATGCCAGTAGAAGACACCCCAAACACTTAAAGTGGAGCATCCCATATGGAGAGATGCTCCGCGTAAAAAGAAACTGCTCTGAAGATGAGGACATAGAACAAACCATTGAAGATACTGGTTTAAGATTCTTGGCAAGAGGATATCCTGGGGAGATTGTAGAAGAGGCAAAAATGAAAATTAAAGGAAGACCACGATCCATATTACTGGAAACTTCGGAGAAGGTGGACAATGAAGAAACAACTCGCATCATCATGGACTTTAACTCAGAAGATCGAAGTTTGAAAAAAATTATAAAGAAAAACTGGAAAATCCTGATGTTAGACGACTCATTGAAAAAAACGCTTCCACCAACTCCCCAAATAACATACAGAAAGACAGCTTCTCTGGGTGATATCCTCACACAAAGTCATCTATCCACCATTAATCCTCAAAATGAGAAAGGCAAAAAGGCATGGCTAACAACACCTGGCTTTTGGAAATGCTCAAAATGTAAAGCCTGCGAGCATGGCAAAAACACTCTCTCATATCAGTTACAAAACGGAAATAAGGAGAAAATCAATGATCACATAACGTGTGAATCCAAATTTGTAGTTTATGTCCTGCAATGCCCATGCCACAAACTATACGTCGGAAGTACAATTAACAAATTGAAACTACGTATATTACAACACCTAAGGGCAATCAAGAATCAAGATCTCGCTTATCCAATGGCCAAGCATTTTCTGGAAAAACACTCTAGTAACAATCAAGAACTCAAATTCTTTTGTGCAAAATTGATAAAACCAAATGAAAGAGGAGGAGATAGAACCTTGGATTTAAGAAGAGCAGAATCGAGGTTCATTCTGGCGTTGGGTACAGAGAATCCTTTTGGACATAACTTGGATGCGGAACTACATGTGCATCTGTAAAAGAATAATATTTTTGGGATATCACATGTAGAAAATGTTGAATTGATAGAAAGTAAAAGAATGCAATAGTACCCTTATGACAAATAACCATTCAAAAATTTAAAAAGTAAACAAGAAAATGATCATAGGAGTAAAATATATGTGGATAAAATCAAAACATGATGTTAGGGTAAAGTATATTGTAGGATTGAACGAAGTCGATTTATTTATCTTTTTACTTTATGTCCAAAATTTTTTGAAGAAATCTCAAATATGTCACTCGCTGTGTTTGCTTCATGAAAGTCTACTTTAGCTTGATCAGAACACAGAGAGTCAGTAACTTTGTCCTTCCTCCGCTCTTCTACATATGCAGATAGGAAGGTTAGATTTTGTATGAGAAAGGTTATAGGACTGGTCAAAGAAAGGAATGCGTTTTTGCACATAAAAGTTATTTTGCACATATAATGTTTACATATGATAGTACATATGATACTTTGCACAAAGCACATGGCACTTTATTAGTAAATTTGCTGATTGACCGAATGTCATAGATAATTGTTACCCCTTTCCTTACATACCCTACCTTCCTCCCCATTTTTTCAGGTCTTAGTATGAATTTTATTGTAACATTTTGGGATTGTTATTGCGAATACACTGTACATTATACCCACATTTCCGTTTTTATGCAATTTTAAATTTGCATTCTAAACATGATTTTAAGATGAGAGTGACAATGCTCAAATGAAATACGTAATTGCCTCTCTTGACATAGGGTACTTTATCGATATGCTCCTTTGCTTGTAAAAGTGTGCCCAGAAATGGATGCTTGAAATGGCCACTGAAAAATAATAGATTAACAGGGTTAACAGTCTAGTCTGTTTTTAAAGGAAATGAAGAAGGGACTTTTTGCACTTGTCACTTCAAATGGACTGTTTGGACTGCAGGACTCTATGGTCCAGTTGAAGGCAATCGCGGAAACTCGTTGACCGTCCTCCTTGTCTGCACGATGGTGTTATGAAAATAAAAATTCAATTTACCTGAAATCGAGTCTTGGACCATGTTTGTGCTGTGGTGTATCCGGACTTCCTGGCTGCGTGCTGGAGCTGGGTTGGGTTCGTTTCTTGCCTGCAAGAATATATATATATATATATATATATCAGCTCCAACAACCCCTCCCCACAATCCAGGGAATAGGAGGCAGCACTCCAAAGATAGATGCAAAAGATTTTAATCTCGTTCACAAGCGCTTTCGGCACTCGGCCTTCGTCAGGTATGAGACGCTGAAAATCAACATTCGTTTGTATTTAAACTCCCGCGTTGTACGGGTAATCAACATAAAGGTAGGACTAACCTTAAAGATGATTCAACATAAATTAGCGGTCGCCATATTGTAAAGGTTTAGCAATGTGTGTTGCCCATATAAATTCAAGGTGCAAACTCGCAATATATTTACACAAAATTCAACCATTTACACAACTTATAACGCCTACCCCTTATAACAGAGGTATCTCTCCAATCTTTATGTTTCATAGCCCATAATGGGCATAAATCCATTACGATATCAAACAACGTACAGCCCTAATGGAATTCAGTTATTTCCATAGTAATTCATACATCCTAGTATATACACAGTGAATAAACGTGAAGCAAAGTACAGTCAATGTGAGTCAATTCATCCCAGGTGCACGGCTAAGTCCTCATGCATATTCAATCCGGTCGGCGTTTTACTTAACAGATCAATTATATATCGAGATTCTAAACGCCTTAATTTCTGGAGTCTGTCACCACCTCTTACGCTCACCGGGACAGAGTCTAGGCAGAAGAATGTCAGCAGTTCCCTGTTGCGAGCATGCTCTTTATCAAAATGTCTCGCAACTGGATAAGTTGCATCTGCATTCTGTATTGCTCTTTGGTGCTCCAGTATCCTCAATTTTACTGGATTGGTGGTACTGCCCACATACCTTCTCCCACAAGGACATGATAGACAGTACACCACGTAAGGCGTGGAACACGTGAGGAATTTCAAAATTCTTTTAGGCTCTTTGACCCCTGGGATGCTGTATTGAGTCATTCGTTTGCTTCCCTTGCATGCCTTGCATCTTCCGCAGGGAAAGAAACCCTTCATAGGTTCAATTTTGGATTTAGGTTTGGATTCATCATGGTGACTATGGACCAAATAGTCCTTCAATGCTCTTGCTTTCCTGAATGTTATCATAGGATAGGAGGGCAGTTCATGTTTTATGACATTGTCCGTCATCAAAATGTTCCAGTGTTTCTGCAGGATACGTTTGATATCATGAGAGTTCTTTGAATACGTAGTTATTAATCTGAATTGCCCAGTTTGCGATTGCTTGTTCTTGTCTTTGTCTTCCAGCAATGTACTTCTTTTCAGGGTTTCAACTTTGCTCAATGCTTGTTGTAAAGTTCTATCATTGTATCCCCTTGCTTTGAATCTTTTTACACAATCGCTGGCGGCCTTTTTGAACTCCTCATCTTTGGTATTGTTCCTCCTTATCCTTAAAAGCTCACCATAGGGTATGCTGTGAACCAAGCTCTTAGGATGCCCACTGGTAGCATGTAGCGTTGAGTTGCCAGCGGTAGCTTTACGATAGAGCTTGGTATGCAGATTGCCTCCTTCAATGAAAACAGTCAAGTCCAGATAATTCACTTCCTTTTGGCTGATTTCTCCTGTAAATTTCAAATTGT
Source organism: Lissotriton helveticus (assembly GCF_964261635.1). Classification (NCBI taxonomy): domain Eukaryota; kingdom Metazoa; phylum Chordata; class Amphibia; order Caudata; family Salamandridae; genus Lissotriton; species Lissotriton helveticus. The sequence goes on from NC_136068.1 coordinate 571,183,977, forward strand.
TCTCATTATCATTGAGTACCTCCAGATATTCTTCAGCTTGCTCCACTGATCCTTCAATGATAATGAACAGGTCGTCTATGTAACGATACCAACATTTCACCAGGTCATTCCATTTTTTGTTGGTATTGGACCAAGCTACCTGCTCTTCCCAATGCCCCACGAATAGATTCGCGAAGCTTGGGGCAGAGCAAGTGCCCATAGCCACGCCTGTAAGCTGTCTGTAGAGGTTAGTTCCAAACAGGAAAATGTTATTCCTGAGGCTAAATCTTAGAAATTCCATCAACATTGTATTGTGCTCGTAGTACTTCACTGGTCTCCTCCCAAGAAACCAGGAAATAGCCTTTAATCCTTCTTCATGCTCAATGCACGTATATAGGCTGGCAATGTCGATGACCATCATGGTATACCCTTGTAGCCAAACCATATTCTCAATACAGTTCAAAAAATGAAGATTGGAGAGATACCTCTGATATAAGGGGTAGGCGTTATAAGTTGTGTAAATGGTTGAATTTTGTGTAAATATATTGCGAGTTTGCACCTTGAATTTATATGGGCAACACACATTGCTAAACCTTTACAATATGGCGACCGCTAATTTATGTTGAATCATCTTTAAGGTTAGTCCTACCTTTATGTTGATTACCCGTACAACGCGGGAGTTTAAATACAAACGAATGTTGATTTTCAGCGTCTCATACCTGACGAAGGCCGAGTGCCGAAAGCGCTTGTGAACGAGATTAAAATCTTTTGCATCTATCTTTGGAGTGCTGCCTCCTATTCCCTGGATTGTGGGGAGGGGTTGTTGGAGCTGATATTGTTGTCGGGTGCACCCCCGACTGGCAGGCACCCGCCTTGGAGTGCGACAGGCTGGTGCGAGGGAAGCTGTTATTTGTATTCCTGCTGCACCGTGGATTCAACGTGGAAATATACGAGCAGTTTCTTTCAGCTACAAGGACGCTGGTTCACGAAGGAAACAGTTGAAGTGCGTCCCCGGATGTTACCGGGTAAGAAATGAACTGCCTGTGATTCTTAGATACTTTGTTGAAATACCACTGGCGAGATAGATACAATTTACGTGGTCACGGCTGTAACCACGTGAAGCGAAAATGTTTGATGAAAGTGAGAGACGCAAAGCTGAAGAGGGCATGTTTAAAAATAAGAAGAAGGCCATGGGAGCGCAGGGAGCAGCGTCGGAAAGCACAGATAAAAACGCGAGTGATTTAAATATGAAATTATCCGCGTTAGAACGTCTTTATGAAAGAGAATGCAGAAAATGGTGGGAAGCCACGTCATTGCAGAACTACATAGACGTTAATCGTGTGCCCAGAGGATTAAGGATTTATACAATCCCTGCATACGAGAACCCTGATCCTGAACTATTGGACGCATGGGCGGAGCATACTGCCCAATCATGTAAGGGAAGTCTTATGATATTGGTACGCTTCGCTTGGTCCGATAGGGAGAAAGCCCTGGCTGAAATCAAAGACATGGAACATGACCTGTCTAAAGAGCAAGATCAACCCAAACTGGAAGAAAAACGTGAAGCAATGAAAAAAAGACTAAAGAAATATGAAGAGAAAATCAAATTGAGAAAGGAGGAGAAATTCGAGAGGGATGAAAAGGACTATCGGATGGGAAGGGTACTTACCTTCTCAAAAAAGTATGACCAACCACGCAAAGAACTTAGGATGAGAAAGAAAAAGCAATCTGGGGCCAGTACTCTTGTGCCCGAAACCTCTGAATCTTCTTTAACTGGAGAGGAGGTGTCAAGCGAGGATGGTCAGGACGATGTAATCGAGTCCTCGGGTTTTCAGTAGGAGTATCAAGTCATGCGCACGAAGCAATATCCTGGAGGAATGGGCAAACCCCCAGAAAGAAGAACACAAAGAGGAAGACGAGGAGGGGGGGCTGGAGCCAAAAAAACCGTAGGCTCGCCACCAATAACCAGGAGCATGAAGAGTGCTTTCAAGAAGAAAACCTAGGCACCGAAGATAATCTCACGATTGTGAACTTGACTCCTAAAATCCTGACCACCGAGGAGAAACATATCCTGAAATTGGGATTGACCTTTTGCCCCGAAAAGAATTTTGAGTTCACACAAACACGGATAGATCTGTTTAAATACACCCGCAAACTCAAGCTGTTTAAATACTTTAAATTGAAACCTCCCTTACCTAAACCAGCGGCTGCTGGAGAATCAGATGAGAGCACGATGCTGTGTAAAGATCTAGGGGGCATGCGATCCCTGGAAGAATTAAGAAGGGAGATAGATGAAAATGATTCTGCCAATTTAAGTAATACACAGATGTTGACAGACATGGAGGTACAGCAAAGAGGGGGTGCAACGAACTTTAAACCAGGTTCCACCTTTATGCCCATCATGGGAGCAGATGCAATAGATACCTTTTCAGAAGCTGTAATCCAGGATTTGAAAATTCTCAGAAGTAAACATAAAACTGATTCAGGTAAATCTAATTTCACCTATAAGCAAAGGATGTCTTTGAAAAAATTATGTGAGGATTCTTCCCTGGTGTGCAAGCCCTCGGATAAGGGGGGCAACATCGTACTGCTAACTAAACTGCAATATGAACAAGAAGCACTGCGGCAGTTGAGTGATCCTAACACATACATAAAGGTGAATGAGTCAACATACCACAAGAGCATCCAGGATTACCACGACATGATATTTAAGTGGTACAACAGAAATATGCTAAATGGAGATGAACATTTGTATTTGAGATGCTTGAATCCTACAACTCCGACCTTTTATTATCTACCTAAGATACATAAGGATTCGGTAAATCCACCTGGGAGGCCTATTGTTGCCTCTCAAGGCAGCCTAACTGAAAACCTGTCTATCTATGTGGACTCCTTTCTCTCACCTCATGTGGTCAATTTAAAATCCTATCTGAAGGATACTAAACATTTTTTGAACTGTATTGAGAATATGGTTTGGCTACAAGGGTATACCATGATGGTCATCGACATTGCCAGCCTATATACGTGCATTGAGCATGAAGAAGGATTAAAGGCTATTTCCTGGTTTCTTGGGAGGAGACCAGTGAAGTACTACGAGCACAATACAATGTTGATGGAATTTCTAAGATTTAGCCTCAGGAATAACATTTTCCTGTTTGGAACTAACCTCTACAGACAGCTTACAGGCGTGGCTATGGGCACTTGCTCTGCCCCAAGCTTCGCGAATCTATTCGTGGGGCATTGGGAAGAGCAGGTAGCTTGGTCCAATACCAACAAAAAATGGAATGACCTGGTGAAATGTTGGTATCGTTACATAGACGACCTGTTCATTATCATTGAAGGATCAGTGGAGCAAGCTGAAGAATATCTGGAGGTACTCAATGATAATGAGAACAATTTGAAATTTACAGGAGAAATCAGCCAAAAGGAAGTGAATTATCTGGACTTGACTGTTTTCATTGAAGGAGGCAATCTGCATACCAAGCTCTATCGTAAAGCTACCGCTGGCAACTCAACGCTACATGCTACCAGTGGGCATCCTAAGAGCTTGGTTCACAGCATACCCTATGGTGAGCTTTTAAGGATAAGGAGGAACAATACCAAAGATGAGGAGTTCAAAAAGGCCGCCAGCGATTGTGTAAAAAGATTCAAAGCAAGGGGATACAATGATAGAACTTTACAACAAGCATTGAGCAAAGTTGAAACCCTGAAAAGAAGTACATTGCTGGAAGACAAAGACAAGAACAAGCAATCGCAAACTGGGCAATTCAGATTAATAACTACGTATTCAAAGAACTCTCATGATATCAAACGTATCCTGCAGAAACACTGGAACATTTTGATGACGGACAATGTCATAAAACATGAACTGCCCTCCTATCCTATGATAACATTCAGGAAAGCAAGAGCATTGAAGGACTATTTGGTCCATAGTCACCATGATGAATCCAAACCTAAATCCAAAATTGAACCTATGAAGGGTTTCTTTCCCTGCGGAAGATGCAAGGCATGCAAGGGAAGCAAACGAATGACTCAATACAGCATCCCAGGGGTCAAAGAGCCTAAAAGAATTTTGAAATTCCTCACGTGTTCCACGCCTTACGTGGTGTACTGTCTATCATGTCCTTGTGGGAGAAGGTATGTGGGCAGTACCACCAATCCAGTAAAATTGAGGATACTGGAGCACCAAAGAGCAATACAGAATGCAGATGCAACTTATCCAGTTGCGAGACATTTTGATAAAGAGCATGCTCGCAACAGGGAACTGCTGACATTCTTCTGCCTAGACTCTGTCCCGGTGAGCGTAAGAGGTGGTGACAGACTCCAGAAATTAAGGCGTTTAGAATCTCGATATATAATTGATCTGTTAAGTAAAACGCCGACCGGATTGAATATGCATGAGGACTTAGCCGTGCACCTGGGATGAATTGACTCACATTGACTGTACTTTGCTTCACGTTTATTCACTGTGTATATACTAGGATGTATGAATTACTATGGAAATAACTGAATTCCATTAGGGCTGTACGTTGTTTGATATCGTAATGGATTTATGCCCATTATGGGCTATGAAACATAAAGATTGGAGAGATACCTCTGATATAAGGGGTAGGCGTTATAAGTTGTGTAAATGGTTGAATTTTGTGTAAATATATTGCGAGTTTGCACCTTGAATTTATATGGGCAACACACATTGCTAAACCTTTACAATATGGCGACCGCTAATTTATGTTGAATCATCTTTAAGGTTAGTCCTACCTTTATGTTGATTACCCGTACAACGCGGGAGTTTAAATACAAACGAATGTTGATTTTCAGCGTCTCATACCTGACGAAGGCCGAGTGCCGAAAGCGCTTGTGAACGAGATTAAAATCTTTTGCATCTATCTTTGGAGTGCTGCCTCCTATTCCCTGGATTGTGGGGAGGGGTTGTTGGAGCTGATATTGTTGTCGGGTGCACCCCCGACTGGCAGGCACCCGCCTTGGAGTGCGACAGGCTGGTGCGAGGGAAGCTGTTGTTTTTTATATATATATATATATATATATATATATATATATATATATATATATATATATATATATATATATATATATAACACTGAAATTCACTGTTGTCGTGACCACATGCCCTGGGTGCCTCCTATCACGGTGGTGAGCCACGTTTCACAACACAGGAGCACACTCGAGTCCGTGAGTATTTTCTCTATTTGTGCAGAGCCCCCCTCAGCACTGACAGGCGCGTTTCACCGCTCTGGCTTTGTCAATGTCAGTTTGTTTAACAAAGTACCACCATTTTAAAGTGAAAAAAAGTGTAAAAAATGGTAAACATAAGAGACAGCCCAATACATGCGTAATGCTTTGTTTTTGTGTCCGCCATCTTATCATTCTATGTGGCTTTACTTTAGACAGTGGTAATCTACTAGTAGAGCTTCTAAGATTGTAAAAATATGGTGTCATGATTCCTAAATTTCAACAATACTCAAATTTTTCTTACATAGTGAGGACGTAAAGTATATAGGAAAATGGCATATAACCAATTTATAGATAAAAAGATAGATATATTTTCTTTTGTCAATATTAATATCATGTATAAAATCCTATACTTTACTTATCATGTGTAAAGAGTTTATATGTAGGAATTATAACTGTGACACCAGACAATCTAGCCCTGAATGGGCATTCATAATCCAAACTAGAAGATCCCTAGTACCCAAGGAAAATAAAAGCAAATGAAGGCTATGAGACCTAGTTCGTAAATGACCATTTCCTTCCACTTAATGGTCACATGACTCATCCAAGCAGGGAGGAAAAACACACAGATAATTCTTCATCCAAACAAAGGGCCTGCATTTTATAACAATCCTATCTGTAAACTTATAAAAGACAAAAACATTTGTATCAAACTATAACACAAGTGATATGTTAAGGGAGGATGTGGAGAATGGCAACAGATATCTGTCCTTATCTCATCTCAGCTGTAACCCCTGACAATTGTAAAGATGTGTAATCTCCTAGCTTTTATGATTCTAACCCAAATAGAGAGATATTATATATACATCCCAAAATGGTATTCATCATCTAATACCCCATAGTGCTTGGAACTCAATCAAAATTGGCGCAAAGCTCCTCATCATTATTCAAACCCTGTGTTGCCTTGGTACCAAGCTCAATGATATACATGGACTCTAGGGAACGTGATCTCTTAACTCTGTCTCCCCCTCTTTCGTTTTTCGGAATCTGATCCAAACAATAAAAGGTCAAAAGATCCCTATTACTTTTATGAATGTCCTCAAAGTGGCGAGCCAAAGGGTAGCTGCTGTCCTTTTTTGCAATCGCCTGCATGCGCTCCAACACACGCTTCTTGGCAGGATGTATTGTGGTGCCAATATATCTTTTCTTACAAGGACATTCCAAGCAGTATATGGACACTGCCCTTGATTTCTCTGTCCAGGCTACTAAGACTGCTGCCACTTGCTTCGGACTAATGAGGATGCTCCGGCGGGTGCTCCCTTTGCTCCCTTTCCAGGCGAGGAGGATCATGGTCCAGGCCCTCATTCTCTCCCGCCTGGATTACGGGAACGCTCTCTACCTGGGAGCACCGGCTTCGGTTCTTCAGAGGCTTCAGGTCACACAAAACAGTGCGGCCCGCCTATTGTTCAATCTGTCCCGGCGGCAGTCGGCGAGGAAGGCTCTGAAAGACCTCCATTGGCTCCCAATGGCTGCCAGAGTGCAGTTCAAAGCTCTGTGCATCATGCACAAATCCTTCCACCGTGTAGGCCCAGCGATTCTGCACCCTCTGGTTACGCCTTATGTCCCAACACGTCCCCTTCGGTCTGGTACCCTGCAGCTGGCCACCTCCTCTAAAATTAACAAAGCCCGTTGGGGTGGCCGCTCTTTTTCCCATTCGGCAACCAGACTCTGGAACGCCCTCCCCTTTGCCATCCGGGGTAACAGCAACCTCCTCTCGTTCAGAAAGGCCCTAAAAACGCATTTGTTTGCTAAATCTCGCTGATCTGCCCCGAGCCTGCGCTAAAACCATTTTATCTTCAAGCGCTGCGAGGCCCCAGGACAGTTATGCGCTATACAAATGCAATTTTTCATTTCATTTCATTTCATTTCATATGGTGAAGTCAGAGTTGCAATTAAGTAATTTATTGATGTTCCTGAATGATTTAGAGGTTTTACCTGGAGTCTCATAGGTGGGCTTTTTATGGCTATATTTGCATGCCTTGCATTTCATGCATGGATGGTCTATTTACAGATTGGAAATGGCTTGAAACTAGGAGATCTTTGACGTATTTGGATCTTCTATATGTTATCAGAGGCTGATTGGGAATTTGCTTTTTGAGAATGTTATCTGTTTTAAGAATATGCCAATTTTTTCCGAACATCTGGACTATTTTAGAAGCCTGTGTGTTGAAACTTGTAATCATACGTATAGGTTCTGTGATTTGGGAGATGTTACTTCCACTGACAATTTTAGGAGCTAAAAGCTCTTTTCTGGCTATTTTTTCAGCATTTTTTGCTGCTACACAGAAGGAAATATTTGAGCAACCCCGGGCTTTAAAACGACTGCATGTTTCATTCTTTGCTATATTATAGTCCTCTTCAGTGAAACAATTTCGCTTCATACGCAGAAGCTCCCAATAAGGGATATTATTAAACATACTTTTAGGATTAAAGCTTTTTGTGTGAAGCAAAGCATTGCCAGCCGTCGGTTTCCTATATAGTCGGGTCAGGATCTCTGCATTATTAACGTAGACTTCTAGGTCTAAATAGAAGACTTGTGTGTCGCTTATATGTCCACTAAATACCAAATTTAGGTTGTTACAATTCAGGAATGATATAAACTCCTCAGCCGAGGAATGCAAACCCTTCCATATGATGAAAAGATCATTGATGTAACGGGTACAGAAAATGTGACCTTATCCATCCATTTTTCTGGTACTTCCCGCCAGGCCAGGTGCTCCTTCCACCAGCCAACGAAAATATTTGCATAACTGGGGGCGAAGCATGTGCCCATCGTGGCACCGTGTTGTTGCCTGTATAGCTGCCCTACAAAAATAAATATGTTTTTTCTAAACAGAATGCCAACATTTTAAGAAGCATCTCATTATGTTTTTTAAACTTGAGAGGGCGCTTATCTAAAAACCACTTGACCGACACAATCTCCTGGTCATGGTTTATACAGGTATACAAGCTAGTAATATCCAGTGTAATAAGCAGCATGTCAGATTCCCTCTTGATACCTTCAATTAGTCTCAAAAAGTCCTGCGTGTCTCCAATATAGGAGCTAAGATTCTTAACCAACGGAGCCAAAAAGAAATCCAAATTAATAGAACAATTCTCAAGAAGGCTACTTATAGAGGCAACTATTGGCCTTCCAGGTGGCCAATATACATATTTCTGGAGCTTTGAAAGGTGGTAGAAGGTAGGTAACACAAAAAATTAAATTCATTAATGTCCAACATTCCCTCATCCCTCCATTCTCGTAAACTTTGATAGAAAGTTTCAATGCAGTTAGAATATTCTCTTCTAGTCGTAGGCAGGTAACACTCTCGATCGTCCAGTTGGTTCAGAGCTTCTCTAATATATTGTTGCTTTGGAAAAACCACAATGTTACCCCCTTTATCAGAAGTTTCACCACTATTGATTCATCCTGTTTGGGATTTTGAATAGCTCACCATTGTTTCTGAGAGGTATTATAATTCTTATCAAGATTAGTTTGCTGTTGAAGATTCTTTAGGTCTTGAACCAAGGCAGCATAAAAGACGTCTATAGCGCCATATGGCACCTGGGGACAAGTTCTTGATTTCCTTTTTAGTCCGCTATTTCCACTTGCTTGTTCAATTCCTGCATATGGAAGATCGGACTCTGTTCCTCCTGCGTCATATAGGTCATCCGTGTGTTTAGATGTTTCTAAATTTTGGAACAACACTTGAGTTTTCAAATCCCTACCAACAAGAGTGTCAGTAATACATGTTACTTTATTTGTTGCTGCACTTCCGGCTTTCCTGGGATGCATAAGGTGTATCTTCAGGAGTTTTAACTTTCGGATAAATGTAAACAAATCTATCCTTGTTTCAGCATAGTTAAAATCTGTTTTTGGACAGAACGTTAATCCCAGTTGTAGTACTTTCAGTTCATCTTTGTTTAAAATCCGGTCTGATAGGTTAATTACACTTTTTCAATCATCGCTTGCCCCTGTAGCTCTTGCTGCTGGTCACTCTAGGTGTTGCTGTTCTCCTTCTCTTACCGCGTCTTGTTTTGCGTTTCTTGTTTGATATGGAGGATGTGTTCTTTGTGCCGGTCTTTGGCGATTCTGGCGGATTAACTTGAACTCTTGAAAAAATTTCGATTCTGTATCTGTGTCTTTTGCCTCATTGCCTGTTGCTTGTTCACTACCAGAGGTTTCAACTTCAGATTCGGAAGTCTCCTTACTGAAGGAAACACCTGTTTTCTTTTTGTGCATCTCCTTTCTTGGCAAATCATATTTGAGGGCAAAAGTTAAAATACGCCCTGACTGGTAATCTTGTTTGTCGTGTTGGAATTTTGTCTGTTTGCAATGGTGTATTCCATTTTCATATTCCTTTAGCCTGTTCTTCATGGCTAGTCTCAATGCCTCACTTTATTTGATGTCCTTGTCTTTACTTATCAATTCCTCCAAAAGTTTTTTCTGTTCACTCCATGCATATTTGTTAAGAATCCTCATCATCCCTCTTGCTGACTCCATGGTGAACTCAAACCAATCTTGCAATAGTTGGGGGTCAGGGTTCTCGTAAAAATATGCAGGCTCCGTGGGATGCATCCCACCTCCAAATATATTTCCAGAGATGTTCCTTCCCACCATTTCCTTATCTCTTTTTCTATAGTTTTCTCCACAGTTTGATAGAGGATTTTTTGATATCTCTGAGGATGAAGTGTACTAATATTAACAGTGAGGAGCAGAAACTAACTTTTTTGTGTTCAGTACTGTAGTGTACCACGTTTGATGTTGTGTTGTTCACCAATATATACACTGATAGGAGGCTATTTTGAACATTGCTGTACAATGGCGAATAAATGTATGATGGTTATATATATATATATATATATATATATATATATATATATATATATATATATATTTATATTTATAGTTTGATAATGTTGCAAGCACCCCCAGCACATGTTATTAACTCATTATCACAGTCAGTACAGGATTCAGACCAGCAAAGGAAAACATTGCTTCAAAAGAATGACCTTATTAAAGTATTATTGTCTTAAAACCACAACCTCTTCTTTGTACTCATCGTAGTGTGGCCCAATGAGTGCAGTTCTTAGTTGAAGGCAAAACAACTAGAAATACATTTTACAGTCTAAAACATTTTTGGGGACAGAACGTAAATGTATTTGACTAATATATGGAAGAATTAAAATGTTCTAAGCTCTTCCCTTATTTGTATGGGTAATAGAAGAAGCGAAAGAAGAATAAGAATGTGCAATGCAATAGGTCTCACAATTGTGAGATTTTTACCTATTGGCATTGTAAATGACAATGCCATTTATTTATGTTTTTAAAAACACCTGCAATAATAAAAGGCATTGTAATTTGCAATATCAATAGGTAAAATGTTCTAAAATGCGAGAGCTATTGCATTGCAAATGCTTGTTCACTAGTCTAACCAACAGAAAAACACTCCACGCTCCCTCCTACTTTACTAGTTAATCAGGGTATTTCTCCTTAGCAGGAAGCCCCACCCCAGTTAGCGAACTAGGTGGCATATGTATGAATAAACCCTTTTGCGATTCCTTAATAGCGATTTTTAGGGAATTGTTATTAAGGAATCGCAAAATGCTATGTATGTAGGAATCGCAATTATAATTGCGATTCCTTAATATGCCTTAATTGCGAATCACGAATCACGATTCACAATTAAGGAATAGCTTCCCATTCATTTTTATGGGCGTAGAGGCCCATAGGAATGAATGGGAAGACATTCTCAATTTGCGATTACCAATTAGAGAATCGCAAATGGGAGAATGCAAATTCAAGGTTGCAAGGGTGTCATAAGGACACCCTGATGGACCCCTGAAATGAGCATGTGTGCACATGTGGCGCATGTTGATGAGACTTTTTTTATGCTGGTGTTTGGCCTCCTGTGTAAGCAAACGTTTTGCGTTTGTGCTGTTTAAAGCTACAGAAACTAAAGAGTCAAGAGACAGCAGGTCCTCCTGAAACAAAGGGCAGAGGAAGGGCCCTGCATTTTAAAGGCAGGAGATAGAGGAACTTAACACCTTTGCCACCACCTTACCTGTTGTTCACCCTCTTTTTATTGGTTTAGCACAGTGCAGAGGCAAAAACAGTAAGATCAGCCTCCATTTTTTTTTAGAATGCCAACTTTTGCGAGCACTTTTGTCAAAATTACTGGATTTTGCCAAAAGTGCTCATTACGCATTTCTTTTGCTATTTGCTAAAGTCAGATATCCTAGAGAGTGTACTGTAAATCTTTGCCTATATATACACACGTACAACAAGTTAGTGGTAGTAGATAGTCTGGATTCAGTATTTTATTATTTATTATTCTTAACTTCACATCTATGCACCTTGACAAGACAAGGTACGTAGATGTAGATGTGGGGTTAATAATAGTAAATCTGTGCTTACATCGATGCTCTTACCTTAACAATGTAGAGGTAGCTGAGATTCTGAATCTGATAGTTTTGTAGGTCGATAGAGAAAACACTCTACTATGGTAGCACACCCTCTGAAGCAATGTAACCTCTGTTCACTTAGCCTCTCTTTATTTTGTGAGTGCCCCCTCCCTGAACGTGTAGGATCCATAGGTGGAGAGCTTCTGTATGAGCAGGATTTCTATGGGCTTAAGTTTCATATGAGGGCTAAAAGTTTGTAGGTGTGTTGTGTCTATAGTTGGGTGGTTCCAATGGGCACAGGGCTTACAGATGAAAATATTTTCTATAAGTATGTGCATGTTGCCTCCAGACCATAGACAACACCAGGGATGCGCACTGCCCAAGATGCCGCAGCCCAATGGCAGACTTTGTGCATATGGTGTGGGTGTGTCCTGTTCTCCAAACATACTGGGTCTCGGTCCTGGAGGTTTTGGTGAAGGTGTCGGGATGGGTAGTAGAGTTGGACCCCCGCCCCTGCCTCCTGGGCTTAATCCCTCGGGACCCCAAACGAAAGGTGAGCAGGCAGTTTTTGGTATTGGGCCTGGTTACGGCTCGACGCCGCATTGCAATACACTGGTTGTCTCCACAGGGTCCGATGCTGCAGAAATGGAAGACTGACTTGAGGGAATGGGCGCTAGCAGAAGAAGAGCATATAAGACGCACAAGGAGGGATGGGAAGCTGCCCGAGGTTCTCCAGGCCCTGGGGGTCATGATCCAAGAGCTGGTGGATTGGATACCCCTCTGACGCAAAATAGCCCGGAACTGGTAGATTTGGAGCGAGAAGAGATTCGACATCACGACACCAGGTGACCCACTATGAGGAACTAGTTGCAGAGACCCGATGTTAAAAGTTTTTAATTATTCCTGTTGAATCGAACGTAAGGAACACAGACCACACAGGGGAGGGTTTAAATCTCGGCAGGGGGGGATAGGGATAGGGTGAAGTTGAAGGTTAGGGTGGGGGGACGGGAGGGGGGTTCTGGGAGTTTAATGGAGTTCAATAAAGCTTATGCGGCAAGCCACGACACAGTGACTACACAAGGGACTGTTGGGGACCATATTATCCTCATAACTATTATGCAACTGACTGTTTGATAATATTGCTGTGATGATTTTGTATGGCAAGAGCACTTTTAATGTATGATTGTACCTTGTTGGATTTACTGTGCTGGAGATGCAACCTGTAAAACTTGATAAATAAAGTAAAAAAAAAAAAAAAAGTATGTGCATGTTTTCTACTGGTGCACAATTCCTAAAGGTGTCTGGTCCAAGTGGATGCAAAGTTTCTATAGACGTATGGTTTCTGAGATGCGGATTTCTATGAGCGTTCAATTTCAACATGTACGTGGTTTCTAAAACACCATGGTCAGTTTATTATGGGCCATAAAATGTTGTTCTAGAGGTGTATGGTTTCTGTATGTGCATTGCTACAAAATGTTTATGATTTCTAAAGGTATATACTTTCTAGTAGCACAGATTTTTAAGTAGGCGTATCTGAATCCATGGTCTCTGTAGATGTGGGGCTTCAGTATTGTGGGTCACTGTTTGGGTTTCCACTCTTTTCAGTTTTATAAGGGTTGTACGCTTCAAGCATACAGACTTGGTTACTTTGGGCCAAAAATAAATGACAAAAGACCAGGGCAACTGGGGCACTTGAAGGATTCCATGCATACTCCTGGGAAACCTCTGGAAATTTCCTATTATAACTATGCAGAAACATTTCTGCATGCACAGTTGGGCACAACTACGATATATAAAAATGCTGTAAAACTTGTAAAGTGACACTTCTTCTCACCAGGGAAAACCTGTTTTCACCTGGAGAAACCCTTTTCCCGTTTTGATAACTGTTTTCTTCCATTTTCCACCCTGAAAGGGATTTACTCCTGCCACTAGCAGGCGTAAGTCTCTATACTTTTCCAGGGTGCGAATGGTTGGAAGTGAAGTTTGTGTACTCGCACATGTTTACATTGGTAGGTATTGAAATCAAGGGTGGGGGGAGGTAGAAGGAGTTTTGATCCATTCAGCTTCCTAGTAGTAAGTCAATATCGATGGGGAATGGATCACTTGTACCTGTAACCAGGGTTCGCGAGTTCTAACAGTCATCACTTAAAAACCCTCATTCACGTAGACAGGTAGTTAGGCGGTATATCTTGATTCTCCGCCGAAATCAAGTACGTGACAGTGTTGGAGCGAGATTAAGAAATGCATTCATTTCAGCTCGTGAAGTTACACTTCCATAATTTAATAATATTATTAATAATGTGTGCGGTGAGAAAACGAACCAACCTAGAATAAAAGTCACATTTTCATGAACACGCAGGAAACTAATATTTGTGTTCATAAACGTGCATTATGTTGCATTTGCATGTGTGTGGAAATAATGAATTAATTTTGTCTATTGTCATGTCAGAAACTAAATGCGGCTGTTTATTAATGGCATGTGCTTATTTCTGTGTGCTCATGTTTTGTTTTTCTGTCTTAAATGTTGCACGAATCTGTTTGTTGCTTTGTTTTGCTTCTGCTAGGTAACATAGATTAATGGGTTAATAATTAGCAAAGGTGGGTGGGTAACAGAATGAACTTTATTTCTTGCATTAATTATTCTTTTGTGTTTGTTTATACACTAGTTAACGGAAAAGAGGTTTGAGGCCTAGTACATTCCTAACGTGTGCAGTTGGCAAAGTCCTGCTCAGTGAAAGCAAGAGCCCGGTGTGGAAAAATCTCTGCCAAGTTTTAAATGGAGAAAAATATAAACGTGATGAACTGACTGTACTTTTGGTCAGCGTGGCCAAGGCCAGGCCAGGAACCGGCAGAGAGATTGTCAAGCTAAGGAAGTCGCTGACATTTTATTAAATGTTGCAAACTGGAGGAAGCTACGTGATTTGAAAAATAAAGGACAATAGACTCTAAGAAAGAGTCGGAACTGGGCTCCAAAGAATGTGATGACATTATGGTCTGTCACTTGACAGCCAATGAGAGACTCTGAGCAGCAGAAAAAGTATTTAATTTTTCTTAGATTAGTTAGTTAGAAAGGTATAAAAACTGTCCCCCTGGGAGGGAGAGCGCTGCTGTTTGCTGACACCAGTTGGGCGTATCGTGCTGTCGGACTTTTCTTGGAGCACGTAAGAATCCCTAGGGCTTTTGACTTTTTCTCCTATTCTTAATGGAGTTAGTGTAGCTAGGGATTTAGGGTTTAGGAGATGCCAAACTGTTATTTCCATTTGAATTATGCTATTTGATTTGCTTGAAACTGTCATTACCTTTTTGCTAAAATTTCTAAATAATGCTTGAATAAAAAGATTCTAATGCATTTTCTTGAATAAATAGTTAATAAATAATATCTTTGAAAAACAAGCTGGTCTTGTTATTTCATGTATTTAGGTTACCATTAGCAGATCTATTTGTCTCAGTGGCTTAATTAATTATAGGGTTTGTTTAAGTATGATGAATATGTCCTACTGCAGTTGTATATAGATGTATATATTTGTGAATAGGTTAATTAGGTCACATGATTCAGTTGTTCAAAATATGTCATGTTAGTTTATGGGCCTTGTAAGTGATTTATACTTGATGGTGAGTATTGTGGAGTTGGGTAGCGTTGCTTATGGCATATTTTCTATAGGGGCGCTGGATCAAATTATCTGGTAGCAGAGATACGGTTGCTATGGTAACCAACATGCTACATGGTATTGACATAGGATCGATGTCTAACATATGTTGAGTTTTTGTCAGTTGTTATATGTAGTCGAAAGGTTTTTTCCTGCAGTGTGAAAAATCCTAGTTGTACCTGTACAAAGTGGTGTGACATGAGTGAAGTTACACAGTGCATTTGATCTGTTTCAAAATAGTGGTAATATTATTATCACTAGTGTTGTGGTCGTACAACACGTGTTAGGGATATAGGTGTGCTAGGTAGAATGTATAGTGAGGATTGTCTATGAAATCGTAGCTTTGTGTATAGGGACAATGAGCCCGTTCTAAAACTCACTGTGAAAAGAGTAATAGAATATATCTAAGCTTGAGTGAAGGGTAAGGTAACGTCGTTTATTTTACTGGCGATTCGGGATTTCTGTAGCTGGTTAAAGTCCTGCCAGGATTTCATGTATGTATGGTTAGGGAAACTTTCTGTTTGAAAGTGCGTAAATGATTCTGTAATTCCGTTCGAGTCAAACTATGAATTGCTACTTTATGTGCATTCAGAGGGAAACGGGTTCGTTATTACCTGTCAGAAGGGTAAAGTAAAGGTTTACTTTATCGACAAATGTATATTCTGTGAGAGTAGCGTCGTCTATTCCATGAAAAGAATACTTGTATGACTGTAAAAACTGTCACTTTATTTTAGCGAAACAGACAAATGGTTTGTTCTTTTTTGTCGTTATTAATTGAATCTCATTGAAAAAGTGTTCTTAAAATGGCGCTGTGAAAAGTTTTTGTGAAGGAGGGGTGAGCTCTGAGAGTGAGATGCCAGAAACCGCAGCGGCTGTGTACGTCACAGGGTCCGCGCTGTGATTGGTTAACATACGTCACAGCTAGCGTCACAGCTAGCGCACTGATTGGTTCACGTGACTCTGACAAGCTGCAAGCTGATTGGTTCTTTGGGAAAGCAGTAATTCTATTGGTTGAGCAAGGTGGTGACGTGGCTTAACCTGATTGGCTTGTTGGTGTGTTTCGCGCACGGATTGGCTGATTTAGCGGAACATCCAGAAAACATTTACGATCATTTTAAATTGAACAAAATTGATTAAAACATTATTATTATAAAAAAGAGGAGAAGAAGCTTACATTGCTTCAGAGATTTAAAATTTTTATTTCACCCGATAAGAAAATTGAAACGCGAGGTGGAAATCTACTTCATAAATACAAAACACCTGCAGCATATATGGAAGGTGAATAATGGTTATCATACTTGCCTCTGGTTTGATGCTTGGATGCAGTACACAAAAAATGATGGTGTTCTGGCTTGGCCAGAAGATGGTTCATTTAATATGAGGATTTTGAAAAATTTAGGAGAGAAAATGACAGCTCTTGTGCCAAAGCCTAGACCAACACAATTTGAGGCTTTAGTTGAATGGGAGGACGAGATGTTTCAACTTCAGCGGGAAGCAAGTGGTTTAATGAGACCTCCTAAATCATCAAATTTTAAACGAGAAACTCATGAGGATAGAATGCGACGGTGGAGACAGGCAGATATGTGTGATGGTCTCTATACAGTAAGAGAAATGATTACAGAAATACCAGGTCAAAAGAAAACCCAAAAGAAAAATAATGTAGTTGTAGACAGTGAATCAGAAGATCAGGTTTTAGAAGAAATTTATATAACTAATAAAAGGCAGACTCCTTTAAAACCAGCTTGTACATGGTCTACCCCGATGGTTTCTACAGGAACCACACCAAGTGCACCTCCATTAAATGATGAATCACCCAGATTATACCCAAATAATTCTGAATCTTTTGAAACTCCTGAAAGGTTAGAAACAAGAACAAATTCTAGTGGTTTTAATGAAAGCAGAAATTTTCCTGAAACCCCAATGGGAAGAGAAGTTCCTAGAAATTCAATTGGAGCTGGTAGGGATGAGGAAGTTGCGAATGCTTCAGAATATTTACGATCAAAAGAGGAATTAATTCGACAATTAACAAAGGGCATGGAAGCAGTGACAGTTCCAGTAACGATTGGTCCTGTTCAACCTGTTTTTGATCAAGGAGAAATTAGGCAACCAGGTTTGACAATTCCGATAAATGCAGAAATCCAGAAAGTAGCTGAAAAATTTTACTCAGAATTAACTGAAATACATCGAGAAAAAACGATGATGCCTGATTTAACTTTTAATCCAGGTTCATTATGCAGAACACCAATGTGTGCAGAGTCAGATACTGAATCTCCAGAGAAAACAGATTTTACCTCAAAGCTTGATGTTGCGAGACTAAAAGCAGATTTAGAAGAATTAATAATTGGTACAATTGGTCCTGACAGTTTGAAGCATTATCAAGATGATGAACTCTTGTTTATCTGCAAAAGCATTCAATGGAAAACAAAGAATAAATATGATCAATTGGAAGAATTGGCTGCTGAGTTAGAAATTGATTTGAACAAGCAGAAGAATTTGACAAAACATTACAGGTTAGATTTCACAGAAAAGGATATTGGGAATTTCAATACGATGGGAAGAATTATGCATATAAAAGATTTGATTGTGTACATAAAGAAATTGGGTGACTTGAGTAAATGGAGAGTGAAGTGGACCAAAAAGAAGGAAGAGGAAAGGCAAGAAAGGTTGGCAAAGCAGTTCCCAATGAGAGAAATTGTGGGTGGTGGTTATGTTCATGTTCCCTGGTCAGACAGGACATTTTGTTATTCACTAATGATTTCCCTCGGCTGAGAGAGAAGCCTGTGGAATGGTATCGACAGGTAGACAGATTCATCAAAGTTTCGAAAGTTCTGTGGATTAATCTGGATGGATTCTTTGACATTGTTGTCCCATCAGATCTTTGGACAGAATGCAAGATTGCTGTAAGTTGGCCCAAAGTAGAACCAGCTCGAGACAAGGAGACAGGTGCTCCAGCATCAGAGGTCATGGGACTGTATGACAAAGTAATTTACTGGCTAAAACAAAAGATTCCCCCAAAAGAAGTAGATTGGGTAAAAATAGACAGAACAAACCAGGAGCCAAAAGAATCAGTTCATTCATTCTATGAAAGGTTATTGCTGGTTTTCAAGCAGTACAGTGGCTACGAAAAATTAAATGAAAAGGACATGAACCACTTCATTTACAGATTAGTTTATGGTCTTAGACCTGAAATTGGTGAAATGATCAGGAACAATATTGTTGGGTGGCAATCAAACTCAGTTGATGATATTCTGAGAAAAGCAAAATACTGCAGTGATGAATTAGATGAGAAACAGAAGAAATTAAAAGAAAAAGCAATGTGGGCACAGGTGAAAGTAGCTGAACATCAAATTGCAAACCTAGAAAATAAAAATGTGAATTTTAACTAGAATCAGGGTCAGGGAAAGTTTAAAGGCAACTTTAACAAGCCAAAATTTAACATTAATATTGAAGAGTTGAAGCAGAAATTGCCTTGTTTTAATTGCGGCGAGATTGGACACTGGAAGTGCAAGTGTAAAAACCCGCCCAGAAATTTAAAAAATGCATCATTAAATCCACAGATGCAGAACGATGTAAATCTGCAGCAACAGCTACAGCGGCAGCTTAATGAATTGAGTCTTCAGCAACAGCTACAGCGACAATTAGTGAATCAGCAAAGCCAAATTCCACAGCCTCCTCCCCCAAACTGTGGAGGTGTTCAAAGGTTTAATTCAGAGACAGGATTCTGCGGAGGTGATCAGGTAATTAGAACACAAAGACCAAATGTGTCAAATGCTTCTGGACAATTTTTGTTGACAGAAAACCAAGGGAGTGATTCTGATGACTACTTATGACGGTGCCTGAGAGAGGGGGAAGAGTGTGTACTCGGAGCCACTCTTGAGGTTGACCAGTCTTGTCCATTTGTAAATGGTAAAGTGAATGATGTAGAAATCACTTTTCTTGTGGACACTGGTGCTACCCGTTCTACTGTTAGATCAGTGGAAATTGAAAACCTGCCTCTCTCTGGGGATACCATCCAAGTAGTTGGTGTAGCTAATCAGCAAATTAAAACAGATTTGACAGAGCCTGTGAAAATAGAGATTGGGAAATTCAAAGACAAACACAGATTTGTAGTTTGGAACAGCAGTCCTGTAAACTTGCTGGGAAGAGACATCCTATGCAAGATGAACTGCAAAATATATTGCTCACCGGAGGGTATTGAGCTACAAACCATGGAGGAAGATGGGCTTTATAAATTAACAATGTTGATGGTTGAAGCAGAGAAAACAAAATTATTCCCTGTTTTTGAAAAAGAAAATGTGCCTGAAGAATTAAAAAAGACAGTCAAAACTGAAATTTGGGATTTGTCTGGAAGTGAAATGGGTTTGATGAAACATGTTGATCCAGTTAAAATTACTGTGAAACAAGGAATAGAATTTCCAAACATTCCTCAATACAAGATGAAGACAGAAACGATTGAGGGTGTCATTCCTGTGATTGAAAAATTCATAAAGCAAGGTGTTTTAAAAGAGATTGAGAGTAGTCCACGTAATTCACCGATCATGGGGATCAAAAAGCCAAACGGAACGTACAGGATTGTTCAAGACCTGAGAAAGGTTAACCAGATAGTTGTTCCATGTTGCCCCGTTGTTCCAAATCCAGCAGTGATTCTTTACCAAATTGCGCATGATGCAGAATGGTACACTGTCATTGACCTTTGCAATGCGTTCTTTACTGTTCCATTGCATCCAGAGAGCCAGGAAATCTTTGCGTTCAGGTTCCAAGGTCGCACCCTAGCATGGTGCCGTATTCCTCAAGGGTATACAGAGAGTCCTTCTATCTTTAATGAGTTGTTAAAGAAATCGTTGGAGAATCTAAATTTACCTGGGAGATCAACATTGGTCCAGTACATTGACAACCTTCTCGTTGCAGCAAAAACAAGAGATAACTGTGTTACAGATACGATTATCCTTTTGAATCATCTGGCAGATGAGGGACATAAAGTGTCACCTGCAAAATTGCAGTTTTGTAAACAAGAAGTAAAATATCTTGGTCACAGAATTGCAAAAGGAACAAGACAAGTAACAATTGAGAGAATTAAAACGATTCAGGGAATGCAACCTCCAAGAACACAGAGACAGGTCAGAATGTTTCTAGGAATGGTTGGTTATTGTCGTCAATGGATTAGTGGATTTTTGGTAATTGCGAAACCACTGCAGAGACTGACAAAATCAGATATAAAAGATCCAATTGTCCTAACAGAAATTGAGATGGAAGCTTTTGAAAAGCTAAAAAGAAGTTTGTGTGAAGCTCCAGCTCTGGGCATACCAGACTATGAGAAAGATTTTGAGCTGTATTGCAGTGAAAGAGAAGGATGTGCATTGTCTGTGTTGATTCAGAGACATGGTAAATTGAGAAAAACAATTGCATATTTCTCAGAAGTACTTGATCCAGTAGCGAAAGCATTACCAGGCTGCTTAAAAGCAGTACCTGCAACAAGTGTGAGCCTTGAGCAAAGTGAAGGAATCATAATGGGATTTCCTGTAAAAGTCTATGTTCCTCATTCAGTTGAAATTCTCCTTACCAGAAGCAAAACGCAGCACTTAACAAGTAACAGACTAACTAAGTATGAAAAAATTATTCTGGGATCAGATAATGTTTCAATAGCAAGATGTGTGAATCTAAATCCTTCCACATTATTGCCTGATGGAATTGTAACAGAAATCAGAAATGAAAATGACATTGATCATGAGTGCTTGGATGTTTTGGAATATTGTACCAAGCCAAGGCAGGACATTAAAGATGTACCATTGCCTGTTTCAGATCATGTTTACTTTGTCGATGGTTCTTGTCTGAGAACAGAGGAGGGCTTTTTGAGAGCAGCCTACTCAGTCTGCACAGTTGCTGATGTTGTGGAAGCATCATGTCTTGAAGGAATTCGTTCTGCTCAAGTAGCAGAATTGATTGCTTTAATTCGTGCATGTGAAAGAGCAATAAATAAGAAAATTACCATAATTACTGATAGCCAGTATGGGTACGGAGTTGTGCATGATTATGGACAGCTCTGGTCTCAGAGAGGCTATTTGACATCAGCAGGTTCACCGATCAGAAATGCAAACCTAATTAAGAGATTAATCGATGGCATTCAATTACCAGAGAAAATTGCTATCGTGAAATGTGCAGCCCATAAGAAAGGGGTGGATTACATCACCAGAGGAAATGCTTACGCAGACGAGATTGCGAAGTATTGCGCAAGAAATGATTTTGCAATAAACCGGGAGAAGAATAATGAACATGCTTTGAGTTCATTAATGCTAACATCAATAGTTGAGACATGGCAGGAAGTCAAGGATTTACAAGCTGAAGCTGATGATGAAGAGAAAAACACATGGTTGAGAGCAGAATGTAGACAGCGAGATGAGGATAGAGTTTAGACATACAAAGATGGCAGGGTAGTTTTACCAAACTGCATGATTGCTGACATGGCCAGGATGTATCATGGCCTAGGACATATTGGAAGAGATTCAATGGTCAGACTTTTCAGAGAAACTTGGTTTAATACCAAGTTCCGAACCATCCCGGAATCTCTTTGTCAGAGGTGTTTGACTTGCCAACAAATGAACCCGATCAGGAAAACCATTGTGGGAATGGGAACCATAGGACGGGAGGGTGGTCCATTCACCAGATTACAGATGGATTTCATTGAGATGCCACAGCATAACAAATTGCACTATGTTTTGGTGTTTGTCTGTTTGTTTTCAAGATGGGTTGAAGCGTTTCCCACACGTCACAACGATGCAATTACTGTTGCAAAGTTACTTTTGAGGGAGATAATACCAAGGTACGGTTTCCCAGTGACTGTGGAGAGTGATCGAGGAAGGCATTTTGAAAACAGACTGTTAAAATTATTTTGTGAAGCCTTACACATTGAGCAGAAGTTGCATTGTGCATACAGACCAGAGGCATCTGGAGTCGTTGAGCAGATAAATGGAACTATCAAGAACAAACTTGTTAAGATGTGTCTAGCTACAAGTATAAAGTGGACAGATGCTCTTCCACTTGTTTTGATGACTCTAAGAAGTACACCAGATAAAAAGACAGGATTAAGCCCACATGATATTCTCATGGGCAGAGTCATGAGACAGGCATTCATACCAGTAGGGAAATTGTTGACCATTAATGATAGTGCAATTTTAGAGTACTGCAGGAAACTGTCTGATGTGGTGACTTCTGTGTCTAATCAGGTGGGAACTGAAGTACAGTCAAGAGACAAAGAGCAAGCTCATGATCTGTCACCGGGTGATTGGGTGAGAACAAAAGTTCACCGAAGAAGAAACTGTTTGGTACCAAGGTGGCAGAAGCCAAGACAAGTAATTCTTGTAACAACGAATGCAGTGAAGGGCAGAGGCATAAAAAGGTGGATACACGCGAGCCATACCATTTGTGTGCCTACACCTGAAAACTCTGATGAAGAAAGTGATACCACAGCTGATTCAGATTCAGAAGAAGAACCTGAAAGAAATCCAGATTGTGAAGATCGACAAGCAGGTCGACATCTGGAAAATTCCTCTGTGAATGAAAACTTGAATGAAAAGGATTTGAAAATCATAGTTGTAGACTCTGAAAATGATGAAGATCTGCTTGAAAAAGAAGTAGCAGAAGAGTCTGATCAAGCTCAGAATCAAGACCAGGAGAGTATTGAAAGGCAAAAAAGAAGCTCTGAAAGCGGGAACAAGAAATCCGAAGCTGGGAAGTTGAAGGTAATTGAAGAAGAGGAGGAAGACGAATTGCCAAGTACCAGTTATAAAGATGATGATGTTCCTAACGGAGTGAGGCTGCTGAGTAGAGAAGTACCTGAGTCCAGAATTGAAATTTCTGATAGCGAAGCTGATGAAAGTGATGAAGATTCTCAAATAAGGAAATTCAGAAAAAGAGCTTGGAGAACTGAATGCAATGTGACCGAGCCAAAGAAGAAATTACCGAGAAAAGGTGATAATTGGCCGAGTGAAAACGAAGGGTTGAAATTCAAGTTGATAAAGAAATCCAAGGAACAAATCAATGCGATAACTAGTCAGAAAGATCCAGAAAAGGAAAGTGAGACAGGGAAGAAAATAGAAGCTATTTCTAGAAAGACAAAGAGAACGTTAAAGCCAAACCAAAAATACAAATCGCCTGAATGGACATACATCATTATTCCACCTGTAGTTGAGGTAAATAGTAGCAGTCAGGAAGAAATTGAAGAAAATAGTGACAATGATTGAGGCATTTTTCTGTTAAAATTTAGGGTTTTGTTTTTGGCGTAAGGCTGAAGAAATTGTGTTAGGTGACACAAGGTCGAAGAAATTGTGTTAGCTGGAAAACAATTTGTGACACAAGGTCGAAGAAAAGCTGTTAGAGGGTTGAAGTAGTAAACAAAAAATAAATTGAAAAAGGGGGTGTTACAAATTTTTAGAGATTCTTTTTGAGATTTTTTAGAGAATTTTAAATTTTTGTTTTATTTTTCTGTAAAAAGCTTAGTGAAAATGCCTTATGTTTTTGTAAACAATAGCTCAAGATGCTCCATCTTTAAAAGATGCTGTAAGATGTCTCTGATATGTGTGCTCTTAATAATTCTGCTCTGGTTAGTTTTAGCTGTCATCTTTCCTTTCGGGATCGATAAGGAGATGTACAAGGTCAATATGACAAGCAAAGCTTCAGTAAGTCAAGACAAACATAGTGCAACAAACAAAGCTAACAAAGTTATTGATCACAGACCAGAGGCTCATCAAGATAGGTCTGTTGGTGATTTTTCTAGCAATACATTTTCAAGACTTCTGGCTGAATATGTCAAGGTTATGGAAGTTAAAGACTGCTATATCTGTGTGAAATTGCCTGCTTCTGTTTCTGAGGGAGTGACATACAATATGCTTCCTCTTACTTATGGCATAACCTGCAGTGTGATAGCTAGCTTATTTTATCAGACTGGTCGTCTAGAGTATTATTACTCTAATTACGATGAGATCTTTGCAAACCTAAAAATTGAGAAGGCTTTAAATAAACACAAGCAAGCGAAACAGATGAGGGAATTCTTCATAGTAACTAATGAACTCACCTATGAGTATGCTTTTAGGAATAATCTAACTTGCAAATTGAGGGCTGAAGAAAAGACTTTCCTGAACCTTGTTGAGGAGAGAAAGGCAATCTATAAAAGGATGAAAAATTCAATGGCACATCTTTTGACAATGTTGCAATTCACATAGACAAACCAATTAGTGGTAAGCTTTGTATTAGAAGAGATAACACACTTTTTGATAATTATTTTGTGGGAGCTAGCAATTGTGAAGACACTTACCAGATCATGGGGGGTTGGGGATTTAAAGGTGGTAGAGACCCAATTTTTCCTGGAATCTATTTTGTTTGTGGAGACAAAGCTTATTATAATCTCCCAGACCAT
The DNA here is from genome assembly GCF_964261635.1 of Lissotriton helveticus. Lineage (NCBI taxonomy): Eukaryota > Metazoa > Chordata > Amphibia > Caudata > Salamandridae > Lissotriton > Lissotriton helveticus. The sequence goes on from NC_136068.1 coordinate 571,208,646, forward strand.
TGGTATGGGACGTGTTTTATTGGACTTGTTTTTCAAAAAAAATTTCATGTTGAAAGAAATGCAGAAGGCTCATTTGAAATCAGTAATCATGTAAATAGGTACAAAAGAGAAAGTTTCTCAGAAATTTTGGGAGACATTTTTGAGGCAGTGATACCCTTGGTGGGTATAACCCTGAATGCGGGAAGGATCCGAAAATTGTCCACAATTGTTGATAGATTGCCAACAGACACAGCTGGTGGTTTCCAATTAGTGGATACCGAGGTTATCGCAATCAGATCTATGGTAATGCAAAACCGTCTTGCCCTAGACATACTCCTAGCAAAAGAGGGAGGAGTCTGTGGCATTCTACATGTCCAACACTGTTGTACGTATATCCCTGATGAGAGTAGAAACATTGAGATGTACATTAAAAATATTACAGAGATGCAATCGGAAATTGTTCCCTTAGAAGAGGATGATTTTTCAGAACGTCTATCCAAAAGATTTCAGGCAATCAAAACCTGGTTTCAAGAGATTGGTGGTTCAGTTCTTGGCAAGATTCTAACACCTTTATTTGTAATAATTTTTGTGATAATTTTGTTGAAGATCAGTTGCATGTTACACAAGAGAAAGAAGTATCTGAGGGAAAAGAAGAGAATTTACAAAATCAGAAAGGAACAGGAGAGGGAGATAGAGCTGGAGGAGTTCCGTGAAGCTCAATATGAAAGTTGCAGACAGACAGCTGAGACAAGTCTTTAGAAATACTAACACAGTGAAAACAAATCATGTTCATTTATAGAAAAAAGTTGCTAAATTTTTGGGTGTAGTTTGGTGATTTAGAAATTACCAGATGAGGGAGTTGATGGAGCGAGATTTAGAAATGCATTCATTTCAGCCCGTGAAGTTACACTTCCATAATTAAATAATATTATTAATAATGTGTACGGTGAGAAAACTAACCTACCTAGAATAAAAGTCACATTTTCATGAACACGCGGGAAACTAATATGTGTGCTCATAAACGTGCATTATGTTGCATTTGCATGTGTGTGGAAATAATGAATTAATTTTGTCTATTGTCATGTCAGAAACTAAATGCGGCTGTTTATTAATGGCATGTGCTTATTTCTGTGTGCTCATGTTTTGTTTTTCTGTCTTAAATGTTGCACGAATCTGTTTGTTGCTTTGTTTTGCTTCTGCTAGGTAACATAGATTAATGGGTTAATAATTAGCAAAGGTGGGTGGGTAACAGAATGAACTTTCAGCCTGATTCATCAAGCCAAAATCGGCTCGCAAAGGGCCAGATTCTGAGAATCTGGCCCTTTGCGAGCTCTATTTTTGCATTTGGGATTCATCATCCCAAATGCAAAAATCGGTAATAGCTATTTCGCTATTTTGCGAGGAATTACATTTAAGGAATCTCTATTTGAGATTCCTTAAATGCAATTCATCATCCATTTAAAAATTGCGAATTCGCAATTTCGGCCCGCTATTTACCGCGAGGTCAAACCTCGTGGTAAATAGCGAAAACTTAGAAAAATGCTTTTAAAAGCATTTTTCTAAGTTGCATGTTGCACACACACATGTCCTTTGGACATGTGTGTGCGCAACACCTGTTTCAATTTGCATTTAAGGGGTGCTACAGGGTGTCCGTTGGACACCCCTGGCACCCTTTAAATTGCTATCTAATTTACGATTAGCAAATTGCTAATCGCAAATGAGGAATACTCCCCATTCATTCCTATGGGCCTTTTGGCCCATAGGAAAGAATGGGGAGTTATTCCTTATTTGCGATTAGCAATTTGCTAATCGCAAATAAGGAATGTGTAGGAATCGCATTTCTTTATGCAATTTCTACGTGAATCCCGTTTTGCAAGTCCTTAATAGCGATTCGTTATGAATCGCTATTAGGGGCTCGCAAAACGGGAGAATGATGAATCAGGCTGTTTATTTCTTGCATTAATTATTCTTTTGTGTTTGTTTATACACTAGTTAACGGAAAAGAGGTTTGAGGCCTAGTACATTCCTAACGTGTGCAGTTGGCAAAGTCCTGCTCAGTGAAAGCAAGAGCCCGGTGTGGAAAAATCTCTGCCAAGTTTTAAATGGAGAAAAATATAAACGTGATGAACTGACTGTACTTTTGGTCAGCATGGCCAAGGCCAGGCCAGGAACCGGCAGAGAGATTGTCAAGCTAAGGAAGTCGCGGACATTTTATTAAATGTTGCAAACTGGAGGAAGCTACGTGATTCGAAAAATAAAGGACAATAGACTCTAAGAAAGAGTCGGACTGGGCTCCAAAGAATGTGATGACATTATGGTCTGTCACTTGACAGCCAATGAGAGACTCTGAGCAGCAGAAAAAGTATTTAATTTTTCTTAGATTAGTTAGTTAGAAAGGTATAAAAACTGTCCCCATAGGAGGGAGAGCGCTGCTGTTTGCTGACACCAGTTGGGCGTATCGTGCTGTCGGACTTTTCTTGGAGCACGTAAGAATCCCTAGGGCTTTTGACTTTTTCTCCTATTGTTAATGGAGTTAGTGTAGCTAGGGATTTAGGGTTTAGGAGATGCCAAACTGTTATTTCCATTTGAATTATGCCATTTGATTTGCTTGAAACTGTCATTACCTTTTTGCTAACATTTCTAAATAATGCTTGTATAAAAAGATTCTAATGCATTTTCTTGAATAAATAGTTAATAAATAATATCTTTGAAAAACAAGTTGGTCTTGTTATTTCATGTATTTAGGTTACCATTAGCAGATCTATTTTCCTCAGTGGCTTAATTAATTATAGGGTTTGTTTAAGTATGATGAATATGTCCTACTGCAGTTGTATATAAATGTATATATTTGTGAATAGGTTAATTAGGTCACATGATTCAGTTGCTCAAAATATGTCATGTTAGTTTATGGGCCTTGTAAGTGATTTATATTTGATGGTGAGTATTGTGGAGTTGGGTGGCGTTGCTTATGGCATATTTTCTATAGTGGCGCTGGATCAACAGCATCATCATTGGGTTTCTTTTAATGCTTCGTCCACCTGGAGGGACCCACTGGTTATTTCAGTAGTGATCAGTAATAGTGAGGAAAGTGCGAGTGGTCAAGTGAAGTTTGCCTGATAAGCGGAGCCACATATATGCCTCTAATTATAATGAAGGCGAACACCAAACAAACCATAATTACAATTATAAATGAAGCACTCTAAGACGCACTTCATCCTGGCAAAGCACGCATCCAAACAAAGTATACACGCCAGGTATTAACTAATCATCCAAGAAAAATAACCTTCAAACCAACTCATGCCACGCCTTAAAGCTACCTCAAATAGGCATTCACAAGACCTCACCCAAGCACAGAAAGATTGATATATCCAGTGCCCATTGTGCTATCATGCAGGATCCCTCACCCTGCTATGGGTTCTAAAAGAATTGCCATTTTTATTATTTGCTTATCTAAATGACATGTCCAAGTTGAACAATTGAATAACATCATCATGTGAGGGTTTTAACCTTTTCTATTTAGAATCACTATTATGTTTCTATGTGTTTCTTTTATTTGATATTCTAGGTACTTCTGACAGCCAGCATAACAGAGAGGACATCCATTGATTGCACCCGGTAAAGAAAAGTACTTACTCTGTAACTCTAGTCTTTGCAGCCAGTGTTAGAGACGAGCTCTGCAGGAGGTGTAAAAGAGGTGAGACAGAGAGAGGCCGGGCTCTGCAGCCAGTTTAACAGAGGAGAGACACAGAGAGGCTGAGTTTTGCGGCCAGTGTAACAAAGGAGAGGCACAGAGAGGTCGGGCTCGGCAGCCAGTGCGACAGAGAGACAGAGAGAGGTTGGTTTCTGTAGCCAGTTTAAAAGATGAAAGACACAGAGAGGCCAGGATCTGTAGCTAGTGTAACAGAGGAGAGACACAGACAGATCAGGATCTGCAGCCTGTGTTACAGAGGAGAGACACAGAAAGATCAGGATCTGCAGCCGGTGTAACAGAGGAGAGACACAGAAAGAGCAGGATCTACAGCCAGTGTAATAGAGGAGAGACACGGAGAGGCCGGGCTCTGCAGCCAGTGTAACAGAGGATATACACAGAGAAGCCAGAATCTGCCAGACAGTGTAACAGAGGAAAGACACAGAGAGACCAGGATCTGCAGCCAGTGTAATAGAGGAGAGACACGGAGAGGTCGGGCTCTGCAGCCAGTGCAACAGAAGATAGATACAGAGAAGCCAGAATCTGCCCGCCAGTGTATCAGAGGAGAGACATAGAGAGGCCAGGATCTGCAACAGGTGTAACAGAGTAGACATGGAGCCGCCAGGATCTGTACCCAGTGTAACAGAGGAGAGACACAGAGAGATCAGGATCTGCAGCCGGTAATAGAGGAGAGAAAAAGAGAGGCCAGGATCTTCAGGATCTTCAGCCAGTGAAACAGAGTAGAGCCACAGAGAGGCCAGGATATGTACCCAGTGTAAATTAGGAGAGACACGGAGAGATCAGGATATGCAGCCGGTGTAACAGAGGAGAGACACAGAGAAATCAGGATCAGCAGCGGGTGTAACAGAGGAGAGACACACAGAGGCCAGGATCTGCAGCTAGTGTAACAGAGGAGAGACACAGAGAGCATGGACACAGAGAGAACAGGATCTCTAACCAATATAACAGAGGAGAGACACAGAGAGATCAGGATCTGCAGCGGATTTAACAGAGGAGAGATACAGAGAGGCCAGGATCTGCAGCCAGTGTAACAGAGTAGAGACACTGAGAGGCCAGGATTTGTACCCAGAGTAACAGAGGAGAGACACAGAGAGGCCAGGGTCTGCAGCTGGTGGAACAGAGGAGAGACACAGAGAGATCAGGATCTGCAGCGGATTTAACAGAGGAGAGATACAGAGAGGCCAGGATCTGCAGCCAGTGTAACAGAGTAGAGACACTGAGAGGCCAGGATTTGTACCCAGAGTAACAGAGGAGAGACACAGAGAGGCCAGGGTCTGCAGCTGGTGGAACAGAGGAGAGACATAGAGAGGCCAGGATCTGCAGCCAGTGTAACAGAGGACAGACACAGAGAGAGCAGGATCTGCAGCCGGTGTAACAGAGGAGAGACACAGAGAGGCCAGGATCTGCAGCCAGTGTAACAGAGTAGAGACACTGAGAGGCCAGGATTTGTACCCAGAGTAACAGAGGAGAGACACAGAGATGCCAGGGTCTGCAGCTGGTGGAACAGAGGAGAGACATAGAGAGGCCAGGATCTGCAGCCAGTGTAACAGAGTAGAGACACTGAGAGGTCAGGATGTGTCCCCAGAGTAACAGAGGAGAGACACAGAGAGGCCAGGGTCTGCAGCAAGTGTATCAGAGGAGAGACACAGATAGACCAGGGTCTGCGGCCAGTGTAACAGAGGATTGACACAGAGAGGCCATTACCTGTAGCCAGTGTATCAAAGGAGAGACACAGAGAGGCCACGATCTGCAATCAATGTAACAGAGTAGAGACATGGAGACACTAGGATCTGCAGCCAGTGTAACAGAGGAAAGACAGAGAGAGGCCAGGATCTTCAGTCAGTGTTACAGAGGAGAGACAGAGAGGCTGGGCTCTGGAGCCGGTGTAATAGAGGAGAGACACAGAGAGGCCAGGATCTGCAGGCGATGTAATAGAGGAGAGACACAGAGAGATCAGGATCTGCAGCCTGTGTAACAGAGGACAAACACAGAGAAGCCAGAATCTGCAGCCAGTGTAACAGATGAAAGACAGAGAGGGGCCAGGAACTGCAGCGAGTGCAACAGAGGAGAGACACAGAGAGGCCGGGCTCTGCAGCCGGTGTAACAGAGGAGAGACACAGAGAGGCCAGCATCTGCAGCTGGTGTAACAGACGAGATATACAGAGAGATCAGGAGCTGCAGCCGATGTAGCAGAGGAGAGACACAGAGAACAGGATCTGCAGACGGTGTAACATAGGAGAGACACAGAGAGATCAGGATCTGCAGCCGGTAACAGAGGAGAGACACCGAAAGATCAGGATCTGTAGCCGGTAACAGAGGAGAGACATAGAGAGGCCAGGATCTGCACCCAGTGTAACAGAAGAGAGACACAGAGAGATCAGGAAATGTAGCCGGTGTAACAGAGGAGAGACATGGAGAGGCCGGGATCGGCAGCCGGTGTAACAGAGGAGAGACACAGAGAGATCATGATCTGCAGCCAGTGTAACAAAGGAGAGACACAGAGAGATCAGAATCTCTACCCAGTGTAACAGAGGAGAGACAGTGACGCCGAGCTCTCCAGCCAGTGTGACAGAAGAGAGACATAGAGAGGCCAGAATCTGCAGCCAGTGTATCAGAGGAGAGACTCAGTTAAGCCAGGATCTGTACCCAGTTGAACAGAGGAGAGACACAGAGAGGCCGGGCTCTGCAGCCAGTGTAAGAGAGGAGAGACAGAGAGGCTGGGCTCTGCAGCCAGTGTAATCGAGGAGAAACACAGCGAAGCCAAGATCTGTACCCAGTGTAACAGAGGAGAGAACAGAGAGACACAGAGATGCCAGAATCTGCAGCCGGTGTAAGAGAGGAGAGACACAGAGAGGTTGGGCTCTGCAGCTGGTATAACAGAGGAGAGACACACAGAGGCCAGGATCTTCAGCCGTGTAACAGAGAAGAGACACAGAGAGGCCAGGATCTGCAGCCATTGTAACAGAGGAGAGACACAGGGAGACCGGGATCTGCAGCCACTGTAAGAGAGGAGAGACACAGAGAGGTTGGGCTCTGCAGCTGGTGTAACAGAGGAGAGACACACAGAGGCCAGGATCTTCAGCCGTGTAACAGAGGAGAGACACAGAGTTGCCAGGATCTGCATCCAGTGTAAGAGAGGAGAGACACAGAGAGGCCAGGATCTGCAGCCAGTGTAACAGAGGAGAGACACAGTGAGGCCAGGCTCTACAGTCAGTGTAACTGAGGAATGCCATAGAAAGGCCGGTCTCTAAAGACAGCATACTCTACTCTGTAGGAAAATGTTCCTAGGTCTCAATGTCTCCTCTGGAACACTGGCTGCAGACAGAGCCTTGCCTTTATGTATCCTGTAACTGTTAAATGTGGTGCTTTAGTAATGTAGCTGCAGATCATGGCCTCTCTGTGTCTCTACCCAAATAACTGAATAACATATCCATTACTCAAAGTACTTTATATTTTACTATACTAATTTTCAACACTAATCCTTTATGGGTTCCAGAGTGGCGAGCCACTTGCCAGAAAAGCACTTCAACACCCGTGTATTTTGGCAACTTTGTGCCCTTTCAGCAGATTAGGAGCTGAGTGATCTCGGGGCTTGGAGCTGGCCGGCAATTTTCAGCGGCCATCTTGGGGTGGAGGCAGGTTGACGCTCTAGGCTCGGGGAAAGAACTGAGGCACACGTGCTAAGCGCATAAATTGAGCCCCCCGGAGGGCTCGGGTCACACCGAGGACGTTTCATTACTCCTGAGGCGGAAGCCGGGAGCTAGTCTGGTGCTGTTTTAAATTTGCTGCTCGTTTTTTAATAATTCACTTGTGATTTTCTTAATAAAATATTGCACTGTTTCCCCTGTCACTTGCCTTAGCAGGCGTCCACTGCTATTTGCGCCGTGTATTTTGGCAACTTAGTGCCCTTCTCAGCCGATTAGGTGCTGAGTGATCTCGGGGCTTGGAGCTGGCCGGCAATTTTCAGTGGCCATCTTGGGGTGGAGGCAGGTTGGCGCTCTAGGCTCGGGGAAAGAACTGAGGCACACGCGCTAAGCGTATAAATTAGAGTGTCCTTTCTCCGCGCAGCGGACGCGATCAGCGGGCGCATCCTCCCGCGCCAAAGGAGCGCCTAAGGAAAGCCCGTCTGTGCCCGTCCGTGACAAGACGGGGCCAGGGGCTGGAAATGATGCAAGCCTTTGTAACCAGTGAGGCAGGTGATTTACAATATAGCGGGGAACAGCTTCGGAGACTGAGGAGAGGTGGTCCTGTATTCTGCCCTCTCGTAACGCTATCTGAGGAGGTAATGGCGCACTGTCCTTATTGTAAACCCCCGTAGGATCCCAAGAAGCTGGTTCTCTGATAATCGCAAAACTCACAACTTATTTATTAATGCTTCATAATTGTCGGTCTCTCCCGAAACATGCGCACGAAATCCGCATGTTATTGGAGGAGCGAGACCCCGACGTCCTGTTTCTCACGGAAACGTGGCTAACAGAAGCCTCAGACCCTGACGTAGTTTGTGCTATACGATTAGCAGATCTGACCGGCAATCTGGTCGGGGTGGAGGGGTCGCCATTATCTATAGGAACTCTTTTGGGTGTCGAACTGTTGAGAGCCCATCTCTGAGTGTGAAAGCTTGGCGTTTTCTATCTCTTTTTCTCCTACTTGCTCCCTCTCAAGGATCTTGCTGTATAGGCCGCCTGAAGCACATAATAGTTTTTGCAATGATCTTCATGACAAAATTACCCATACTATCAGTAGTTCCTCCAATTTCTCCATCCTGGGTGATTTTAATATCCACCTGGATAAACCTGAGGTTTCCTCTTCGCAAGATCTTGTGGAAGGATTGGGGTTGCTTCAACCTAAACAAATGGTGGCTGGTCCCACCCATACAGCAGGTCATTTGATTGATCATTTCTTTACTAATCTGGAGGACATCAGTTGGGTTGAGTCACTTTTTGTTCCCTGGTCTGATCATGGGTTGCTCGTATTCACGTGGACTCCAGCCGATCCTAATCATCCGGTAAAAATTTCCAAGAGGATGAACCGTATCTGGTTGAGACTTCCCTTGTATGACTGGTTAGCTATCTTTAAAAAGTCTCCCCCCCCCCCTTTCTGTGAGGATCCTGTTAGAGCTAATGCAGCCTTTAATGAATGGCTAAAGACCTCTTTGGATCTGATCCTCCCTATGACAGAAGTACGCCATCGTACCGGTCCAAATAAAATGCCTTGGCATTCCACAGACTTGAAGAATCTTCAGCGTGGTTGTAAAAGGGCCGAAAGGAAATGGAGAAAGAATTTCTCCGCTGAGACTAAGAATGAATATAGACGTACACTTAGGGAATATAAGAACCAACTAAAAATCGCACAATCAGCCTATTATCAAGGGAAAATTTCTGCGGCCGCCAATTCCCTGAGGGAAATTTAAAAAAAATGTAAGTCCCTGGTTACCCCCCCTGGTCCCTCTAATGAAGCATCTGATCCTCAGAAACACTGCGAAGATTTTGCCCATTTATTTGCCATGAAGGTTGCTAATATCTATTCTGCCTTTCAACCTGTGGTTACCATCGAGACCACCTCCCCTTTGGGGGTACCTGTACCTCCCACAGCACTTGAGTCTTTTCCTCTGCTTGATCTGCCCTCGGTGATAAGACTCCTGGTCAATCTTAAATCCGGCTCCCCCTCAGACATCGTTCCTCCTTCTGTACTTAAACAGGGTGTGATGACCGTTGCCCCAAATATTAGGGACGTTATTAATTCCTCCTTGGCGGCAGGTGTGGTTCCACCTCTATGGAAGCAGGCTAGAGTCAAGGCCTTGACCCGGAAGATTGGTCCAATTATCGTCCCATCTCCCTGTTGCCGGGGCTCAGTAAAATTGCTGAGAAACATGCCAACTTGTACTATCATTGTTCATTGAGAGTGAGGGAGCCCTCCACCCTACCCAAACGGGTTTTAGAACTAAGCAGGGAACAGAGACCGCCCTGGTCGCAGTGGTGGATGAGACTAGGAAAATTGTGGATGCAGGAGGCTGCACTGCGGTGGTCTTGTTGGACCTCAGCGCAGCCTTTGACACAGTTAACCATCCACTTCTGACCCATCGGCTGTGGGAGGTTGGCATCACAGGGGTGGCTCTTAAATGGCTCCAGTTCTTTCTGTCTGAGAGAACCTTTTCAGTCTTTGAGGAGGAAGCAGCATCCAAACAACTTCCACTGCACTACGGCGTTCCCCAGGGATCGTCATTGAGCCCGACCTTGTTTAATATCTACATGAGGCCGTTGGCTGATGTGGTTCTTCCCTGGGGAATTCAGCTTGTCACCTACGCCGATGATACGCAGCTGGTCGTATCCCTGGTCGTATCCCCTGCTAGGGCGGATGCTGTGGATTCCGGTTATCTGTCCCCCTGTCTCACCAAGGTTCTCGAATGGATGGATGCCTCCTTTCTAAAGCTTAACGGCTTAAAAACCGAGGTCATGCTCTTGGGATATAAGGCCCCCATTAATCTTCATCTGTGGTGGCCGAGCTGTCTGGGCCTCCCCCCTGCTCCAAAGAGCCAAATTAAGAGTCTGGGGGTTTGGCTCGATCCCTCCTTGGGTTTTCAAGTTCAGGCCCATAAGGTGGCCTCAACATGTTATGGCCTTCTTAGGCTCTTAAGGAAGGTTCTGCCCCTGTTGCCGTTCGAGGCGAGACGGATCCGTGTCCAGTCCTTGATTCTTTCTCGACTGGACTACGCAAATGCTATCTATCTGGGTGCCCCTGTGGGCACTATTAAGATACTTCAATCGGTCCAGAACTGCGCAACCCGTCTGCTACGGGAGGTGCCAAGGCACTGCTTGGCGAAGGCTGCTGTGCGATCTCTTCATTGGCTGCCGGTGCAGGAAAGGGTCCGGTTTAAAGCCATGTGTTTGGCCCATAAGTCAATAACAAACAATGGCCCAGCTATCTTGCGCCCTTTGTTCTCTCAATATCAATCCTCTAGAGTCTTAAGATCTAATCATCTGAATCTACTGACAGGTTCCTAGGGCCAAGCGCTCACGGATGGGTGGCCGATGGTTCGCGATTCACGCGGCCAAATGTTGGAATCACCTCCCCAATAACGTTCGGCTTGAACCCAACCATATGGCTTTTAGAAAACGGCTGAAGACTCTCCTGTTCTGCTAATTGTGATGCTTTGTCCTGGGTCTAAAAGCGCTGGGATGCCTCCGGGTAGCCAGCGCTCTGTAAATTTGTAATCATTCATTCACACCCATCAGGGGTAACAAGTGCTATATGAATGCAAACCTTTCTTCCCCTTTTATCCCTCTTCTATCCTTCTCACGCCAAATAATTTGACTAAATATCCACCACTGAAATTACTTCATATTTCACCATATTAATTCACCACTAATCCTTTATGGGCTTCCTGAATAGCGTGCGTCAACAAGTGCTATATAATACAAATGTTTTTCCTCTATCCTTCTGCTATCATTCCAAATCCAAATAACTGACTAACCTATCCACCACATAATGTACTTGCACGTTTCACAATACTAATTCAACACAAATCCTCTATGGGTTCCGGAGTAGCGTGCTACTTGCCGAAAAAGCACTTCGACGCCTCATCAGGGGTTGTAAGCGCTATATAAATGCAATTACAATACAATACAATATGCTCAACAATTAGCACTAGCATAAATCAAGAGGAGTTGTGAGTATTACAGATTTACGCAGGCTCTCTTTTACCATATACAGAAAGATTAGTCTTGGCTCAAATCTTCAGATGACAGTATCCCAGGCACAGTCTGCAAGAGCATAATTGTGAATCGTCCCCTTTCTGAGTGTCAGGTCAAGGAGACTGGACCAATGGCTTATTTTTCAAGTAATCTAATACCTCATGGGTTTAACTGGTGGCTTGACTGGATAGGGCAACGTGTGGGCATAAGATAGGCAATATGAATGATTCAGGACCCAGCAAGCAGTGGTTTGTGAATCCAGGCATGTTGCTTGGTTGCCAACTGACACCAATCAAATAACGGTCAGTGGGTCTTCACTACCAACTATCAGATGTGAACATGGACACACCAATTTCCGAGGGTTCTTAGCAGACCACCTTACTTGTACAAGTGATCTTTTCACACCCTGCAATAAAGGATCTTGCACTGCCTCTTCCAGTGGATTTGGAAGCTACATGTTCCCAGCTTGTAGTTAAACTTTGTATCCATTTACAGGTGAAGAAGAGGATGAAGAAGAAGTTCACCTCGCTATCAGCGCCTTTCAGCTAACCTCCTTGCTGTTTGCGTATATACCATTTCCTCCCAGCATGTATGTAGAAGTGTATATGGAACACACACATTTTTAGCATTGACCCATCCTAGGTCATTTTGAGGAAGCAACTATCTTCTCTCATAATCTTCCCACTGATTGGCAATTTTGTAAGCTGTTCTGGAGTAAATCACATTTACTCCTAATTAGAAGAGGGTATTTTGTCACCAACTCATAAGTAGCATCCTGCCAGCCCAGGTACTCACTGTATGGAGAGTAATCGTACTCTTCTTTATTTTGCTGCATCTAAGTTAGAACTCAACATTCTAATCCTGCCTTCAACTCATCTCTACAACGCTTACACCACAGGCCCAAGGTGTACAGTGGGAACTAAAAGTTCTTTTATTTACAAAACACTACAACATTGAGGCAAAATTCAGACCCACCAGGATTTTGTAATTTGCCAAACAATTGCAACACCAGCAGTTTTGTAAAAATGCTGCGATTTTTACCAAACTGCCTGTGAAATTTGGAAAATGTGATCATTTTTGTGGGGGACTATAGCTGTTGAAATGATGAGCAAGGTAATGGTGGGCCAAATAATGCACAATACTTAGGAATGTAAAACTATTTTGCAGAGAAGTTAATGCTGAACAGAGCTGTTGACCAATCACTCCTCTGTCTTCTCTGATTGAATCAAGCCACAGTCTGGTTTCAGAGCAGTGAGTTAAGGCATACCAGAGTCCACCATCTGGCACCTAGGGGCAGGCGAAACACCATGTGAGCCCTGCGCTGGTGCAGGTGCTAATTTGTGTCCAGAGTTGTACAGAGAGGGAGCACTGCCATACCATATGGGAAGAGGGGGTTACTCCATTTCGAAACTTTTTTTCCTGGTAGAGAAACAAAAAAAGCTAAATGGTCAATGCACATTTTCGTCAATTTATGCATGCATAATGGTCTGCCTGGAGGAAATTCTGATTGCATTTACAGTCTGAAGGGCACATCTGAAAGGACAGTACAGCCGGAACATATTCATTCACGTGCGAGAGGAGCATCTGTCCAGCTGGTAGAGCATGGGTAATAATCTCAACCAGTGCCCCTTTGAAAGGCAAGTATGGCTGGAGCAGAGCTGGAAACTTCAGGCAGAACTTGTAATGGCCACTGAAACTTTGGCAGTCATATGCACCACTGAACGGAAAGTAGGACTGACGAAGAGCATGTCATACTTACATCCTAAAGGGCAGTATCAATGAGGCATCAATTAGGCAGACTATTACCTCTCAGGCATGTATTTGAAAGGCTTGCAGATATATGGAACAGTCAGTTACATTTTTAGTCTCGCAGCAGATAGGCCTGAAGAAGGGCCAGGCACTAGCTAGTTACATCTCTCAGGGGTGAGTAGGACAGAGGTTGTGGATGTAGGGCTGGGGTACAGTCAGTTGCATGCAAACTTCACATTGTAAATGACAAAGTGCTCCTAAATTTGGGCTGGGGTAAAATCGGGCACCTGCTGTCGTTACATATAATAATCCAGTAGAACTTGGGAAATGTCAGTACCATTTCAGTAACACTACTGGTAGGCAGACAGAGCTCATGTCAGACTTCCCTTGACAGATAGGCATGGCAGGGGCAGAGTGATGCACATGCACCTCTGAGGGTCGGACTGTTTAGAAATCATTGGATGTCCTTAAGAACAGGTTCTGCCATGCCTTAACAAATAATGTCAAATTCAATAGTTTTGACTTCTGTAGTGGACATGCATGTAGAAGGACACATACATGTACAGACAGAGTAAGACGTACTGGCTTCCATGGTCACACAGAGACCAACACATACAGCACCCACAAATGATGAAAACTCACCATCACACATTGACAACACTTTGCGGTCTATTAGGATGGCGGTCAGAAAACCACCTCAACAGCCATGGATGCGGAAAACAACCGCCCGCCGGGAATGTGGAAAACCCGGCGGTCAAATAAGGATAATCCACAAAAAAACACCGACCGCGGCGGAACCGGGCCAAGAAAAGCCGCCCATAGTGGGCGGTGATGGCCAAAATCCGTCCGCGGCGGTCGGATACGCTGCGGAAAAACACCAACCCACCGCAAGCATAGCGGAGACACCGCACGGGAAATTAGGATATACCCGATGGTCACGCGGTACGTTCCGCTGTTTCCGACCGCTGCAGTTGCACACTGGAATGAATGGGAGTGCCGGCAGAATAGCTGCAGCATAGCCACCGCTGTCTCTGTCAGAAACATGGCATCCCATTTGCCCTCTTCCAGTAGTTGCCATATGTCTGTCGCATGCTTAACCAGCGATCTACAATTGATCAGACATGCCTTAAAAGTAGTTGTTTGTTTGCTGCCTTCCGTTATGTACCATTCGCTACTACTGGTAACCAAATGCTCTGTCGTGGTTTCGGTGACCTATAGGCAATTCACGCGGGGGGGTGGGATGCATGTCAATGCCAAGGTTGGTGTCAAGTCTCCCTAAGAAAGAATTACTTTTTAATGACAGAAGCTCTTCTCTGGACCATCTAATCATAGCTTTCGAGTCACAACGGGCAGCATGGCTGGCTCTGGCCGCTGTCAGGACGAGGACGGGCGCAGACGGGCTTGCTTTGGCGCATCTTTGGTAGGCCGGCGGCGTGCGTCCACTGCGCGGCAGGCAGCTCATGAGAGTCATTTGCAATCACCCCCCGAAAGTGACGAGTACAGGAGGAGGAGCTACGTCCCTCCACACAAGCTTCCCTAAAGAACCTGGTGGACTGGGGAGCGTAGCGCTGAAAGTGCAGAGTGCAGTCAATAGAAAGGTATGTGCAAAGCGGCATTTACACACAGTTTTAAAACAATCCAGTTAAAAACCCACGCCTCAGCAATCGTACAGGCGCACTAAGGCCAAACAGTGCATAAAGCAAACTAGCCATGCCCCACAAATACACAAAACACATCCCAATGACACAAACACATGGCAAAAAGAAAAATACAATTCCCAGGACAATATACACAGCCCTTTCCCTGACCACAATCCTTTGCAATTTTCCAAGACTGAAGGCCACCAACCCTCCCAACAAAGGATAGGCAAAACAACACACCAGCAATACCCACACCACACACAGCACCAACACCACTTCCACACCTGCACCACCAACCCCACTGCACACCACACACCATACTCATCACTACCATACCCACCACTCTCACCCCTGCACCGCCAAACACTTTGCACACCACACACAATGTCAACACATAAAATGCCCAATTCACAGAGAGTGAGTTGACAGTCATGGTAGATGAGATAGTCAGAGTGGAACCACAACTGTTTGGTAGCCTGGTCCAACAGACACCATTAGCCACAAGCACACAGATGTGGGAAAGGATAGTCCAAAGGGTCAGTGCAGTAGGGACCCCCCCCCCCGCGATCCAAAAAGGAGATCATGAAGCGGTGGCATGATATGAAGAGGGTTGTCAAAGAGAAGAGGAGCAAGAACTGGGAGCAGACTGACAGGACTGGGAGTGGTTCTCCCATTCCACCAAAAACATTCACACCATAGGAGGAGAAGGTGCTTGCCATACTGCATCCAGAGAGTCACACAGGAGTAGCCGGCGGAGTGGAGGCTGGTAAGTACAAACAAATGACTACCACCACACTAATATGTACTGTCCTGCTCAACTACACAGCTACACCACTTAGGACAAATGCCATTCATCTGCACCACACACTCACAAAGACATGTCTCATGGATCCAACATTCACCCACTCCCATTCGCCCCAAATTTAGCCACCAACATTACCATAGGGGAATGTGTACAGGCAAGCAGAACTACACCTCCCACCATGCCCCCTTGTCCCACAGCATCAGCAAAATGGAGCGCTCCCCCACCCCACCCAGAAGCATGTGCCAGCCTATTACATTACCCACAGCAAACTCACAGGTAGGTAGCCATCTTCCCTGGAAGGGCTGTTTGGTGGTGGTAGGCCTGTACCACTACTTCCACCATGCCCCCTGTCCCACAGCATCATCAAGATGGAACCCAACCCCCACCCCACCCAGAAGCACTTGAAAGCCATTGCATTGTTCACCTTCACCTAACAGGTAGGGAGCCATCTTCCATGGGAGGGCTGTTTGGGGGTGGGAGGCCCGCACTACTATCCCAGAGCCTGCTGCCGGAGACCCCTGACCTGCTGCCTCCAGGGACTGCTGACAGAGACTCCTCATCTACTGCTGCCTCCAGGGACTGCTGCCTGAGACCCCTCATCTGCTGCTGCCTCCAGAGCCTGCTGCCAGAGACCCCTGACCTACTGCTGCTGCCTCCAGAGACTGCTGCCAGAGACCCCTCATCTGCTGCTGCCTCCAGGGACTGCTGCCAGAGACCCCTCATCTGCTGCTGCCTCCAGGGACTGCTGCCAGAGACCTCTCATCACCTAATTCCACCACAGTTGTTCCATGTCCACAGTGATGGCAAGGGCAGAGAATATCTGTGCCAGTCCATTCACAAGCGAGGAGCTGGAGGTTCTGGTGGATGAGGTGCTCACACAGTACCCAAGGCTGTATGGTGCCCCAAATGTCATTGTAAGTCCTCGAATGTGGAGGTGTAGGGCAGGGGGGGCATACATGTAGTTGGACTGATGTAGTATGTGCCTGAGGGTGTGGGGTTGTGTCACGCACTGACAAACATGCTGTCTCCAGGGGGGAAGGTGGGTGTCCCAATGTCACAGGTTACCCTGCCTGCAGTTGTAGGTATGAGTGAACTGTGTTGCATTGTCAGCCATACAGTGACGCAGTGATTGCTTGGCTAAATTGCTGTGTGTGCCCTTGTTGTCCATCTCAGTGTGAGCCCATATGGTCAGCACAGAGCCCTCCCACAAAGACAAGGACACATCACTTCACTTACTGTGTATTTCCTAAGTTTTTTCTCATTGCATTCCAGCTATGCACCATCTCAGCCCTGTAGATTGCACACGACCGCCCTTCTGTTGAGGAATTTCTGTTTGTGAGGCCATGTCCCTCAATGCAACACCCATGACCTAGTTATCGATTCACAGGGCAGGGACATTGAGTGCTGCGCCGTCTTGGACACAGTGAGTCCACCCCCAGACACATGTTGATATGTGATGTATGTCTTGCTCTACCAAACAATGGACTGGAGATGTGTGCAGGCCACATAGCGGTTTCAGTGCTGGCATCCTGCATGTGTGTGAGATGTGCAGGGACTGTGGTCCCCCTCATAACTGCATGCAATCACATCAGCTTATCCCATGCAGATGTCCCATGTGAGATGTACCCTAGTCTCTGATGAACATATCGTTGAATTTGTAATGTGTTTGTATCTTGCTGCTATACTGATAGATATCAGTACATAACACTTTGTCACTGATGTTTTCACCCTCTTGTCCCAATGCCTGCAGCTTAAGGTACACCAGTGTAAGGCCATTGCAGCTAAGGTGCGAACTCTGGGGGTCTCTAACCGACGGCGCACCCACTGCCATAAGAAGTGAGAAGACATCAGCCGGTTGGCAAAGAACGTGGCAGAGATGACCTTGGGGCTGCTTCCTCGCACTGGGCGTTTGGCACAGCGCAGCATGACACCACTAATGGTCCACATCTTGGCGGTGACTCAGTCTGAGCTGAATGCACATTTGAAGGAGCATCAGCAGCAAGCCAGGGGTGAGTATTTAACCCCTTCGCTGCTAGGCCTTTTCCCTTCCTGTGCTAAGGCATTTTTTGGCGTTTTGGGGTAGTGCACGCTTAGGCCCTTGTAACTTTTTGACCACATAAGGTATCCACGCCAAATTTGCGTCCTTTTCTTCCAACATCATGTGGATTCTAAAGGCGCCCAGGGTTTGTGGATTCCCTTGGAGGGGTCCCAGAAATTAACCAAAATATAGTGATATGTTTGTTTTTTTCAGAAAAATGGGAAAAACGGGCTGCAAATGAAAGCCTCTATGTTTTTCCCTGAAAATGTTATCAAAAAAGGGTTTGTGGGGCTGCAATCTCCATTTTCTCAGCTTTTAGGGAATGACAGTCTTTTGTCAGAGAACCGACATTTTTCACACAGTTTTGGCATTTTTCTGGGACATAGCCTATTTTTGCTATTTTTAGAGCTTTCCCCCTCCTTCCAGTTAATGGTAGAAATGAGTTTGAAAGCAATAATGGATGCTAGAAAGCTGTACATTTTCAAAAATTAGACAAAATTCTGAATTCAGAAAGGGGTCATTGTCTAAATCCATGAAGGTTTCTTTATAGAAACTAACAGTTAAATATTGGAATAATTGAACATTTGTTGAAAAAAACAGCCTTTTGTCTCAACGTTTTCACCTATAACTTTTTCTAAATTTGACAGCTCTTGGAAAGCAATATACCGTTACATCCGTTAGACCTTCCTGGTTGTGGGGATATATAGGACTTGTAGTTTCACCAAGAACCCGACGAACCCAGATCCAAAAACTGAGCAGCAACTTGCAATGGTATTTTTTCATTTACTGGGTATAGAGCACTGTGTCTTGGAAAATGTATACATGGAAAAATCTGTATGAAAGACACCTATGTATTTCTGAATTGGGTACAAATTATAGAGTTCAGAAACAGTATATAATTGCACATTTTCAAAATTGGGAATACTCATACTAGCATGAGAATTATTGGTCATTTTTCAAAAAGATTTTTTTTTACACAATGTCTTTCACTGAAAAGGAGAAATGCATGAAAGCTCAATTGGTAATAACAGTTGATTTACAAATCTAAATTACCCCAAGTCTCCCGATAAAAATGGTACCTCACTTGTGTGGGTCGGCCTTGTGCCTGCGACAGGAAACGGCGCAAAATGCAACAAGTCACACCTAAATTTTGCAGTAACAAATTGACCCTTTTTTGACAAAGTGCCTACCTGTAGTTTTTGCACCCTAGCTCTGCCGGCACCTAGGGAAACCTAGCAAACCTATACATTTTTAAAAAGTAGACACCCAGGGAAATTCAGGATGGGGTGACTCGACTGCCTAACACCAGGTTTTGTTACCCAGAATCCCTTGCAAAGCTAAGAATTTGACAAAAAAAACATTTTCCTCACATTTCTGTGGTGGAAAGTTCTGGAATCTGCGTGGATCAACAAATTTCCACCCACCCAGCGTTCCCCCAGGTCTCCCCAAAAAAATTGTACCTCACTTGCGTGGGTAGGCATAGTGGCTGCGACACGAAACAGCGCAAAACGCAACATGGTTGCACCTCAATTTCCCAGTGAAATCTTGCGCTCTTTTGACAAAGAGACTACCTTTTGTTTTTGAGCCCTAGCTCTGCCAGCACCTAGGGAAACCTAGCAAACCTATACATTTTTAAAAACTAAACACCCAGGGGAATTCAGGATGGGGTGACTCGACTGCCTACCACCAGGTTTTGTTACCCAGAATCCCTTGCAAAGCTAAGAATTTGACAAAAAAAACACATTTTCCTCACATTTCTGTGGTGGAAAGTTCTGGAATCTGCGTGGATCAACAAATTTCCACCCACCCAGTGTTCCCCCAGGTCTCCCAAAAAAAATGGTACCTCACTTGCGTGGGTAGACATAGTGGCTGTGACACGAAACAGCGCAAAACGCAACGTGGTCGCACCTCAATTTCCCAGTGAAATCTTGTGCTTTTTGGACAAAGAGACTACCTTTTGTTTTTGAGCCCAAGCTCTGTCAGCACCTAGGGAAACCTAGCAAACCTATACATTTTTGAAAAGGAGACACACAGGGGAATTCAGGATGGGGTGACTCGACTGCCTACCACTAGGTTTTGTTACCCAGAATCCCTTGCAAAGCTAACAATTTATAAAAAAAACACATTTTCCTCACATTTCTGTGATGGAAAGTTCTGGAATCTGCGTGGATCAACAAATTTCCACCCACCCAGTGTTCCCCCAGGTCTCCCAAAAAAAATGGTACCTCACTTGCGTGGGTAGACATAGTGGCTGTGACACGAAACAGCGCAAAACGCAACGTGGTCGCACCTCAATTTCCCAGTGAAATCTTGTGCTTTTTGGACAAAGAGACTACCTTTTGTTTTTGAGCCCTAGCTCTGCCAGCATCTAGGGAAACCTAGCAAACCTATACATTTTTGAAAACTAGACACCCAGGGAAATTCAGGATGGGGTGATTCGACTGCCTACCACCAGGGTTTGTTACCCAGAATCCCTTGCAAAGCTAAGAATTTGACAAAAAAAAAATTTCCTCACATTTCTGTGGTGGAAAGTTCTGGAATCTGCATGGATCAACAAATTTCCTCCAACGCAACGGTCCCCCAGGTCTCCCGAAAAAAATGGTACCTCACTTGCGTTGTTAGGCATAGTGCTGCGACATGAAACAGCGCAAAACGCAACGTGGTCGCACCTCAATTTCCCAGTGAAATCTTGGGCTTTTTGGACAAAGAGACTACCTTTTGTTTTTGAGCCCTAGCTCTGCCAGCACCTAGGGAAACCAAGCAAACCTATACATTTTTGAAAACTAGACACCCAAGGGAATTCAGGATGGGGTGACTCGTCTGCCTACCCCCAGGTTTTGTTACCCAGAATACCTTGCAAAGCTAAGATTTTGACAAAGAAAAAAAATCTTCCTCACATTTCTGTGGTGGAAAGTTCTGGAATCTGCGTGGATCAACAAATTTCCACCCACCCAGCGTCCCCCCAGGTCTCCCGAAAAAAATTGTACCTCACTTGCGTGGGTAGGCATAGTGGCTGCGACATGAAACAGCGCAAAACGCAACATGGTCGCACCTCAATTTCCCAGTGAAATCTTGCACTTTTTGGACAAAAAGACTACCTTTTGTTTCTGCGCCCTAGCTCTGACAGCACCTAGGGAAACCTAGCAAACCTATAAAAAATTTTGAACTAGACACCCAGGGGAATTCAGGATGGGGTGACTCGTCTGCCTACCCCCAGGTTTTGTTACCGAGAATCCCTTGCAAAGCTAAGATTTTGACAAAAAAACACATTTTCCTCACATTTCTGTGGTGGAAAGTTCTGGAATCTGCGTGGACCAACAAATTTCCACCCACCCAGCAATCCCCCAGGTCTCCCGAAAAAAATGGTACCTCACTTGCGTGGGTAGGCATAGTGGCTGCGACATAAAACAGCGCAAAACGCAACATGGTCGCACCTCAATTTCCCAGTGAAATCTTGCACTTTTTGGACAAAAAGACTACCTTTTGTTTCTGCGCCCTAGCTCTGACAGCACCTAGGGAAACCTAGCAAACCTATAAATGTCTTAAAACTAGACACCCAGGGGAATTCAGGATGGGGTGACCCGTCTGCCTACCCCCAGGTTTTGTTACCCAGAATCCCTTGCAAAGCTAAGATTTTGACAAAAAAAACATTTTCCTCACATTTCTGTGGAGGAAAGTTCTGGAATCTGCGTGGATCAACAAATTTCCACCCACCCAGCGTTCCCCCAGGTCTCCCAAAAAAAATGGTCCCTCACTTGCGTGGGTAGGCATAGTGGCTGCGACATGAAACAGCGTAAAACGCAACATGGTCGCACCTCAATTTCCCAGTGAAATCTTGCCCTTTTTGGACAAAAAGACTACCTTTTGTTTTTGAGCCCTAGCTCTGCCAGCACCTAGGGAAACCTAGCAAACCTATACATTTTTAAAAACTAGACACCCAGGGGAATTCAGGATGGGGTGACTCGTCTGCCTACCCCCAGGTTTTGTTACCCAGAATCCCTTGCAAAGCTAAGATTTTGACAAAAAAAAAATCCTCACATTTCTGTGGTGGAAAGTTCTGGAATCTGCGTGGATCAACAAATTTCCACCCACCCAGCGTCCCCCCAGGTCTCCCGAAAAAAATTGTACCTCACTTGCGTGGGTAGGCATAGTGGCTGTGACATGAAACAGCGCAAAACGCAACATGGTCGCACCTCAATTTCCCAGTGAAATCTTGCACTTTTTGGACAAAGAGACTACCTTTTGTTTTTGCACCCTAGCTCTGCCAGCACCTAGGGAAACCTAGCAAACCTATACATTTTTTAAAACTAGACACCCAGGGGAATTTGGGATGGGGTGACTCGTCTGCCTACCCCCAGGTTTTGTTACCCAGAATCCCTTGCAAATCTAAGATTTTGACAAAAAAACACATTTTCCTCACATTTCTGTGGTGGAAAGTTCTGGAATCTGCGTGGATCAACAAATTTCCACCCACCCAGCGTCCCCCCAGGTCTCCCGAAATAATTGTACCTCACTTGCGTGGGTAGGCATAGTGGCTGCGACATGAAACAGCGCAAAACGCAACATGGTCGCACCTCAATTTCCCAGTGAAATCTTGCACTTTTTGGACAAAGAGACTACCTTTTGTTTTTGCGCCCTAGCTCTGCCAGCACCTAGGGAAACCTAGCAAACCTATAAAAAAATTTAAACTAGACACCCAGGGGAATTCAGGATGGGGTGACTCGTCTGCCTACCCCCAGGTTTTGTTACCGAGAATCCCTTGCAAAGCTAAGATTTTGACAAAAAAACACATTTTCCTCACATTTCTGTGGTGGAAAGTTCTGGAATCTGCGTGGACCAACACATTTCCACCCACCCAGCAATCCCCCAGGTCTCCCGAAAAAAATGGTACCTCACTTGCGTGGGTAGGCATAGTGGCTGCAACATGAAACAGCGCAAAACGCAACATGGTTGCACCTCAATTTCCCAGTGAAATCTTGCACTTTTTGGACAAAAAGACTACCTTTTGTTTCTGCGCCCTAGCTCTGACAGCACCTAGGGAAACCTAGCAAACCTATAAATTTTTTAAAACTAGACACCCAGGGGAATTCAGGATGGGGTGACTCGTCTGCCTACCCCCAGGTTTTGTTACCCAGAATCCCATGCAAAGCTAAGATTTTGACAAAAAAAACATTTTCCTCACATTTCTGTGGAGGAAAGTTCTGGAATCTGCGTGGATCAACAAATTTCCACCCACCCAGCGTTCCCCCAGGTCTCCCAAAATAAATGGTACCTCACTTGCGTGGGTAGGCATAGTGGCTGCGACATGAAACAGCGCAAAACGCAACATGGTCGCACCTCAATTTCCCAGTGAAATCTTGCCCTTTTTTGACAAAAAGACTACCTTTTGTTTTTGAGCCCTAGCTCTGCCAGCACCTAGGGAAACCTAGCAAACCTATAAATTTTTAAAAACTAGACACCCAGGAGAATTCAGGATGGGGTGACTCGTCTGCCTACCCCCAGGTTTTGTTACCCAGAATCCCTTGCAAAGCTAAGATTTTGACAAAAAAACACATTTTCCTCACATTTCTGTGGTGGAAAGTTCTGGAATCTGCGTGGATCAACAAATTTCCACCCACCCAGCAATCCCCCAGGTCTCCCAAAAAGAATTGGTACCTCACTTGCGTGGGTAGGCATAGTGGCTGCGACATGAAACAGCGCAAAACGCAACATGGTCGCACCTCAATTTCCCAGTAAAATCTTGCACTTTTTGGACAAAAAGACTACCTTTTGTTTCTGCGTCCTAGCTCTGCCAGCACCTAGGGAAACCTAGCAAACCTATATATTTTTTAAAACTAGACACCCAGGGGAATTCAGGATGGGGTGACTCGTCTGCCTACCCCCAGGTTTTGTTACCCAGAATCCCTTGCAAAGCTAAGATTTTGACAAAAAAACACATTTTCCTCACATTTCTGTGGAGGAAAGTTCTGGAATCTGCGTGGAGCAACAAATTTCCACCCACCCAGCGTTCCCCCAGGTCTCCCCAAAAAAATGGTACCTCACTTGCGTGGGTAGGCATAGTGGCTGCGACATGAAACAGCGAAAAAAATGCAACATGGTCGCACCTCAATTTCCCAGTGAAATCTTGCCCTTTTTGGACAAAAAGACTACCTTTTGTTTTTGAGCCCTAGCTCTGCCAGCACCTAGGGAAACCTAGCAAACCTATACATTTTTGAAAACTAGACACGCAGGGAAATTCAGGATGGGGTGACTCGTCTGCCTACCCCCATGTTTTCTTACCCAGAATCCCTTGCAAAGCTAAGATTTTGACAAAAAAACCAAATTTTCCTCACATTTCTGTGGTGGAAAGTTCTGGAATCTGCGTGGAGCAACACATTTCCACCCAACCAGTGTTCCCCCAGGTCTCCCGAAAAAAATGGTACCTCACTTGCGTGGGTAGGCATAGTGGCTGTGACATGAAACAGCGCAAAACGCAACATGGTCGTACCTCAATTTCCCAGTGAAATCTTGCACTTTTTGGACAAAAAGACTACCTTTTGTTTTTGCGCCCTAGCTCTGCCAGCACCTAGGGAAACCTAGCAAACCTATACATTTTTGAAAACTCGACACCCAGGGAAATTCAGGATGGGGTGACTCGTCTATCTACCCCCAGGTTTTGTTACCCAGAATCCCTTGCAAAGCTAAGATTTTAACAAAAAAAACACATTTTCCTCACATTTCTGTGGTGGAAAGTTCTGGAATCGCGTGGATCAACAAATTTCCACCCACCCAGCGTTCCCCCAGGTCTCCCGAAAAAAATGGTACCTCACTTGCGTGGGTAGGCATAGTGGCTGCGACATGAAACAGCGCAAAACGCAACATGGTCGCACCTCAATTTCCCAGTGAAATCTTGCACTTTTTGGACAAAAAGACTACCTTTTGTTTTTGCGCCCTAGCTCTGCCAGCACCTATGGAAACCTAGCAAACCTATACATTTATTAAAACTAGACACCCAGGGGAATTTAGGATGGGGTGACTCATCTGCCTACCCCCAGGTTTTGTTACCCAGAATCCCTTGCAAAGCTAAGATTTTGACAAAAAACCACATTTTCCTCACATTTCTGCGGTGGAAAGTTCTGGAATCTGCGTGGATCAACAAATTTCCACCCACCCAGCGTCCCCCCAGGTCTCCCGAAAAAAATTGTACCTCACTTGCATGGGTAGGCATAGTGGCTGCGACATGAAACAGCGCAAAACGCAACATGGTCGCACCTCAATTTCCCAGTGAAATCTTGCACTTTTTGGACAAAGAGACTACCTTTTGTTTTTGCGCCCTAGCTCTGCCAGCACCTAGGGAAACCTAGCAAACCTATACTTTTTTTTAAACTAGACACCCAGGGGAATTCAGGATGGGGTGACTCGTCTGCCTACCCCCAGCTTTTGTTACCCAGAATCCCTTGCAAAGATAAGATTTTGACAAAAAACACATTTTCCTCAAATTTCTGTGGTGGAAAGTTCTGGAATCTGCGTGGATCAACACATTTCCACCCACCCAGCAATCCCCCAGGTCTCCCAAAAAAATGGTACCTCACTTGCGTGGGTAGGCATAGTGGCTGCGACATGAAACAGCGCAAAACGCAACATGGTCGCACCTCAATTTCCCAGTGAAATCTTGCACTTTTTGGACAAAAAGACTACCTTTTGTTTCTGCGCCCTAGCTCTGCCAGCACCTAGGGAAACCTAGCAAACCTATATACTTTTTAAAACTAGACACCCAGGGGAATTCAGGATGGGGTGACTCGTCTGCCTACCCCCAGGTTTTGTTACCCAGAATCCCTTGCAAAGCTAAGATTTTGACAAAAAAACACATTTTCCTCACATTTCTGTGGAGGAAAGTTCTGGAATCTGCGTGGATCAACAAATTTCCACCCACCCAGCGTTCCCCCAGGTCTCCCAAAAAAAATGGTACCTCACTTGCGTGGGTAGGCATAGTGGCTGCGACATGAAACAGCGCAAAACGCAACATGGTCGCACCTCAATTTCCCAGTGAAATCATGCCCTTTTTGGACAAAAAGACTACCTTTTGTTTTTGAGCCCTAGCTCTGCCAGCACCTAGGGAAACCTAGCAAACCTATACATTTTTGAAAACTAGACACCCAGGGAAATTCAGGATGGGGTGACTCGTCTGCCTACCCCCAGGTTTTGTTACCCATGATCCCTTGCAAAGCTAAGATTTTGACAAAAAAAACACATTTTTCTCACATTTCTGTGGTTGAAAGTTATGGAATCTGCGTGGATCAACAAATTTCCACCCACCCAGTGTTCCCCCAGGTCTCCCGAAAAAAATGGTACCTCACTTGCGTGGGTAGGCATAGTGGCTGCGACATGAAACAGCGCAAAACGCAACATGGTCGCACCTCAATTTCCCAGTGAAATCTTGCACTTTTTGGACAAAAAGACTACCTTTTGTTTTTGCGCCCTAGCTCTGCCAGCACCTAGGGAAACCTAGCAAACCTATACATTTTTGAAAACTAGACACCCAGGGAAATTCAGGATGGGGTGACTCGTCTGCCTACCCCCAGGTTTTGTTACCCATGATCCCTTGCAAAGCTAAGATTTTGACAAAAAAAACACATTTTTCTCACATTTCTGTGGTGGAAAGTTATGGAATCTGCGTGGATCAACAAATTTCCACCCACCCAGTGTTCCCCCAGGTCTCCCGAAAAAAATGGTACCTCACTTGCGTGGGTAGGCATAGTGGCTGCGACATGAAACAGCGCAAAACGCAACATGGTCGCACCTCAATTTCCCAGTGAAATCTTGCACTTTTTGGACAAAAAGACTACCTTTTGTTTTTGCGCCCTAGCTCTGCCAGCACCTAGGGAAACCTAGCAAACCTATACATTTTTGAAAACTAGACACCCAGGGAAATTCAGGATGGGGTGACTCGTCTGCCTACCCCCAGGTTTTGTTACCCAGAATCCCTTGCAAAGCTAAGATTTTGACAAAAAAACACATTTTCCTCACATTTCTGTGGTGGAAAGTTCTGGAATCTGCGTGGATCAACAAATTTCCACCCACCCAGCAATCCCCCAGGTCTCCCAAAAAGAATTGGTACCTCACTTGCGTGGGT
Organism: Lissotriton helveticus; assembly: GCF_964261635.1. Classification (NCBI taxonomy): domain Eukaryota; kingdom Metazoa; phylum Chordata; class Amphibia; order Caudata; family Salamandridae; genus Lissotriton; species Lissotriton helveticus. Next base: position 571,235,369 of record NC_136068.1, read on the forward strand.
AGGCATAGTGGCTGCGACATGAAACAGCGCAAAACGCAACATGGTCGCACCTCAATTTCCCAGTAAAATCTTGCACTTTTTGGACAAAAAGACTACCTTTTGTTTCTGCGTCCTAGCTCTGCCAGCACCTAGGGAAACCTAGCAAACCTATATATTTTTTAAAACTAGACACCCAGGGGAATTCAGGATGGGGTGACTCGTCTGCCTACCCCCAGGTTTTGTTACCCAGAATCCCTTGCAAAGCTAAGATTTTGACAAAAAAAACACATTTTCCTCACATTTCTGTGGAGGAAAGTTCTGGAATCTGCGTGGAGCAACAAATTTCCACCCACCCAGCGTTCCCCCAGGTCTCCCCAAAAAAATTGTACCTCACTTGCGTGGGTAGGCATAGTGGCTGCGACATGAAACAGCGAAAAAAATGCAACATGGTCGCACCTCAATTTCCCAGTGAAATCTTGCCCTTTTTGGACAAAAAGACTACCTTTTGTTTTTGAGCCCTAGCTCTGCCAGCACCTAGGGAAACCTAGCAAACCTATACATTTTTGAAAACTAGACACGCAGGGAAATTCAGGATGGGGTGACTCGTCTGCCTACCCCCATGTTTTCTTACCCAGAATCCCTTGCAAAGCTAAGATTTTGACAAAAAAACCAAATTTTCCTCACATTTCTGTGGTGGAAAGTTCTGGAATCTGCGTGGAGCAACAAATTTCCACCCAACCAGTGTTCCCCCAGGTCTCCCGAAAAAAATGGTACCTCACTTGCGTGGGTAGGCATAGTGGCTGTGACATGAAACAGCGCAAAACGCAACATGGTCGTACCTCAATTTCCCAGTGAAATCTTGCACTTTTTGGACAAAAAGACTACCTTTTGTTTTTGCGCCCTAGCTCTGCCAGCACCTAGGGAAACCTAGCAAACCTATACATTTTTGAAAACTCGACACCCAGGGAAATTCAGGATGGGGTGACTCGTCTATCTACCCCCAGGTTTTGTTACCCAGAATCCCTTGCAAAGCTAAGATTTTAACAAAAAAAACACATTTTCCTCACATTTCTGTGGTGGAAAGTTCTGGAATCGCGTGGATCAACAAATTTCCACCCACCCAGCGTTCCCCCAGGTCTCCCGAAAAAAATGGTACCTCACTTGCGTGGGTAGGCATAGTGGCTGCGACATGAAACAGCGCAAAACGCAACATGGTCGCACCTCAATTTCCCAGTGAAATCTTGCACTTTTTGGACAAAAAGACTACCTTTTGTTTTTGCGCCCTAGCTCTGCCAGCACCTAGGGAAACCTAGCAAACCTATACATTTATTAAAACTAGACACCCAGGGGAATTCAGGATGGGGTGACTCATCTGCCTACCCCCAGGTTTTGTTACCCAGAATCCCTTGCAAAGCTAAGATTTTGACAAAAAACCACATTTTCCTCACATTTCTGCGGTGGAAAGTTCTGGAATCTGCGTGGATCAACAAATTTCCACCCACCCAGCGTCCCCCCAGGTCTCCCGAAAAAAATTGTACCTCACTTGCATGGGTAGGCATAGTGGCTGCGACATGAAACAGCGCAAAACGCAACATGGTCGCACCTCAATTTCCCAGTGAAATCTTGCACTTTTTGGACAAAGAGACTACCTTTTGTTTTTGCGCCCTAGCTCTGCCAGCACCTAGGGAAACCTAGCAAACCTATAATTTTTTTTAAACTAGACACCCAGGGGAATTCAGGATGGGGTGACTCGTCTGCCTACCCCCAGGTTTTGTTACCCAGAATCCCTTGCAAAGATAAGATTTTGACAAAAAACACATTTTCCTCACATTTCTGTGGTGGAAAGTTCTGGAATCTGCGTGGATCAACACATTTCCACCCACCCAGCAATCCCCCAGGTCTCCCAAAAAAATGGTACCTCACTTGCGTGGGTAGGCATAGTGGCTGCGACATGAAACAGCGCAAAACGCAACATGGTCGCACCTCAATTTCCCAGTGAAATCTTGCACTTTTTGGACAAAAAGACTACCTTTTGTTTCTGCGCCCTAGCTCTGCCAGCACCTAGGGAAACCTAGCAAACCTATACATTTTTGAAAACTAGACACCCAGGGAAATTCAGGATGGGGTGACTCGTCTGCCTACCCCCAGGTTTTGTTACCCATGATCCCTTGCAAAGCTAAGATTTTGACAAAAAAAACACATTTTTCTCACATTTCTGTGGTGGAAAGTTATGGAATCTGCGTGGATCAACAAATTTCCACCCACCCAGTGTTCCCCCAGGTCTCCCGAAAAAAATGGTACCTCACTTGCGTGGGTAGGCATAGTGGCTGCGACATGAAACAGCGCAAAACGCAACATGGTCGCACCTCAATTTCCCAGTGAAATCTTGCACTTTTTGGACAAAAAGACTACCTTTTGTTTTTGCGCCCTAGCTCTGCCAGCACCTAGGGAAACCTAGCAAACCTATACATTTTTGAAAACTAGACACCCAGGGAAATTCAGGATGGGGTGACTCGTCTGCCTACCCCCAGGTTTTGTTACCCAGAATCCCTTGCAAAGCTAAGATTTTGACAAAAAAAACACATTTTCCTCACATTTCTGTGGTGGAAAGTTCTGGAATCTGCGTGGATCAACAAATTTCCACCCACCCAGTGTTCCCCCAGGTCTCCCGAAAAAAATGGTACCTCACTTGCGTGGGTAGGTATAGTGGCTGCGACATGAAACAGAGCAAAACGCAACATGGTCGCACCTCAATTTCCCAGTGAAATCTCGCACTTTTTGGACAAAGAGACTACCTTTTGTTTTTGCGCCCTAGCTCTGCCAGCACCTAGGGAAACCTAGCAAACCTATACATTTATTAAAACTAGACACCCAGGGGAATTCAGGATGGGGTGATTCGTCTGCCTACCCCCAGGTTTTGTTACCCAGAATCCCTTGCAAAGCTAAGATTTTGACAAAAAAACACATTTTCCTCACATTTCTGTGGTGGAAAGTTCTGGAATCTGCGTGGATCAACAAATTTCCACCCACCCAGCGTCCCCCCAGGTCTCCCGAAAAAAATTGTACCTCACTTGCGTGGGTAGGCATAGTGGCTGCGACATGAAACAGCGCAAAACGCAACATGGTCGCACCTCAATTTCCCAGTGAAATCTTGCACTTTTTGGACAAAGAGACTACCTTTTGTTTTTGCGCCCTAGCTCTGCCAGCACCTAGGGAAACCTAGCAAACCTATAAATTTTTTTAAACTAGACACCCAGGGGAATTCAGGATGGGGTGACTCGTCTGCCTACCCCCAGGTTTTGTTACCCAGAATCCCTTGCAAAGCTAAGATTTTGACAAAAAAAACACATTTTCCTCACATTTCTGTGGAGGAAAGTTCTGGAATCTGTGTGGATCAACAAATTTCCACCCACCCAGCGTTCCCCCAGGTCTCCCAAAAAAAATGGTACCTCACTTGCGTGGGTAGGCATAGTGGCTGCGTCATGAAACAGCGCAAAACGCAACATGGTCGCACCTCAATTTCCCAGTGAAATCATGCCCTTTTTGGACAAAAAGACTACCTTTTGTTTTTGAGCCCTAGCTCTGCCAGCACCTAGGGAAACCTAGCAAACCTATACATTTTTGAAAACTAGACACCCAGGGAAATTCAGGATGGGGTGACTCGTCTGCCTACCCCCAGGTTTTGTTACCCATGATCCCTTGCAAAGCTAAGATTTTGACAAAAAAAACACATTTTTCTCACATTTCTGTGGTGGAAAGTTATGGAATCTGCGTGGATCAACAAATTTCCACCCACCCAGTGTTCCCCCAGGTCTCCCGAAAAAAATGGTACCTCACTTGCGTGGGTAGGCATAGTGGCTGCGACATGAAACAGCGCAAAACGCAACATGGTCGCACCTCAATTTCCCAGTGAAATCTTGCACTTTTTGGACAAAAAGACTACCTTTTGTTTTTGCGCCCTAGCTCTGCCAGCACCTAGGGAAACCTAGCAAACCTATACATTTTTGAAAACTAGACACCCAGGGAAATTCAGGATGGGGTGACTCGTCTGCCTACCCCCAGGTTTTGTTACCCAGAATCCCTTGCAAAGCTAAGATTTTGACAAAAAAAACACATTTTCCTCACATTTCTGTGGTGGAAAGTTCTGGAATCTGCGTGGATCAACAAATTTCCACCCACCCAGTGTTCCCCCAGGTCTCCCGAAAAAAATGGTACCTCACTTGCGTGGGTAGGTATAGTGGCTGCGACATGAAACAGAGCAAAACGCAACATGGTCGCACCTCAATTTCCCAGTGAAATCTCGCACTTTTTGGACAAAGAGACTACCTTTTGTTTTTGCGCCCTAGGTCTGCCAGCACCTAGGGAAACCTAGCAAACCTATACATTTATTAAAACTAGACACCCAGGGGAATTCAGGATGGGGTGATTCGTCTGCCTACCCCCAGGTTTTGTTACCCAGAATCCCTTGCAAAGCTAAGATTTTGACAAAAAAAACACATTTTCCTCACATTTCTGTGGTGGAAAGTTCTGGAATCTGCGTGGATCAACAAATTTCCACCCACACAGTGTTCCCCCAGGTCTCCCGAAAAAAATGGTACCTCACTTGCGTGGGTAGGTATAGTGGCTGCGACATGAAACAGAGCAAAACGCAACATGGTCGCACCTCAATTTCCCAGTGAAATCTCGCACTTTTTTGACAAAGAGACTACCTTTTGTTTTTGCGCCCTAGCTCTGCCAGCACCTAGGGAAACCTAGCAAACCTATACATTTATTAAAACTAGACACCCAGGGGAATTCAGGATGGGGTGATTCGTCTGCCTACCCCCAGGTTTTGTTACCCAGAATCCCTTGCAAAGCTAAGATTTTGACAAAAAAACACATTTTTCTCACATTTCTGTGGTGGAAAGTTCTGGAATCTGCGTGGATCAACAAATTTCCACCCACCCAGCGTCCCCCCAGGTCTCCCAAAAAAAATTGTACCTCACTTGCGTGGGTAGGCATAGTGGCTGCGACATGAAACAGCGCAAAATGCAACATGGTCGAACCTCAATTTCCCAGTGAAATCTTGCACTTTTTGGACAAAGAGACTACCTTTTGTTTTTGCGCCCTAGCTCTGCCAGCACCTAGGGAAACCTAGCAAACCTATACATTTTTTTAAACTAGACACCCAGGGGAATTCAGGATGGGGTGACTCGTCTGCCTACCCCCAGGTTTTGTTACCCAGAATCCCTTGCAAAGCTAATATTTTGACAAAAAAAACACATTTTCCTCACATTTCTGTGGTGGAAAGTTCTGGAATCTGCGTGGATCAACAAATTTCCACCCACCCAGTGTTCCCCCAGGTCTCCCGAAAAAAATGGTACCTCACTTGCATGGGTAGGCATAGTGGCTGTGACATGAAACAGCGCAAAACGCAACATGGTCGCACCTCAATTTCCCAGTGAAATCTTGCACTTTTTGGACAAAAAGACTACCTTTTGTTTTTGCGCCCTAGCTCTGCCAGCACCTAGGGAAACCTAGCAAACCTATACATTTTTGAAAACTAGACACCCAGGGAAATTCAGGATGGGGTGACTCGTCTGCCTACCCCCAGGTTTTGTTACCCAGAATCCCTTGCAAAGCTAAGATTTTGACAAAAAAAACACATTTTCCTCACATTTCTGTGGTGGAAAGTTCTGGAATCTGCGTGGATCAACAAATTTCCACCCACCCAGTGTTCCCCCAGGTCTCCCGAAAAAAATGGTACCTCACTTGCGTGGGTAGGTATAGTGGCTGCGACATGAAACAGAGCAAAACGCAACATGGTCGCACCTCAATTTCCCAGTGAAATCTCGCACTTTTTGGACAAAGAGACTACCTTTTGTTTTTGCGCCCTAGGTCTGCCAGCACCTAGGGAAACCTAGCAAACCTATACATTTATTAAAACTAGACACCCAGGGGAATTCAGGATGGGGTGATTCGTCTGCCTACCCCCAGGTTTTGTTACCCAGAATCCCTTGCAAAGCTAAGATTTTGACAAAAAAAACACATTTTCCTCACATTTCTGTGGTGGAAAGTTCTGGAATCTGCGTGGATCAACAAATTTCCACCCACACAGTGTTCCCCCAGGTCTCCCGAAAAAAATGGTACCTCACTTGCGTGGGTAGGTATAGTGGCTGCGACATGAAACAGAGCAAAACGCAACATGGTCGCACCTCAATTTCCCAGTGAAATCTCGCACTTTTTGGACAAAGAGACTACCTTTTGTTTTTGCGCCCTAGCTCTGCCAGCACCTAGGGAAACCTAGCAAACCTATACATTTATTAAAACTAGACACCCAGGGGAATTCAGGATGGGGTGATTCGTCTGCCTACCCCCAGGTTTTGTTACCCAGAATCCCTTGCAAAGCTAAGATTTTGACAAAAAAACACATTTTTCTCACATTTCTGTGGTGGAAAGTTCTGGAATCTGCGTGGATCAACAAATTTCCACCCACCCAGCGTCCCCCCAGGTCTCCCAAAAAAAATTGTACCTCACTTGCGTGGGTAGGCATAGTGGCTGCGACATGAAACAGCGCAAAATGCAACATGGTCGAACCTCAATTTCCCAGTGAAATCTTGCACTTTTTGGACAAAGAGACTACCTTTTGTTTTTGCGCCCTAGCTCTGCCAGCACCTAGGGAAACCTAGCAAACCTATACATTTTTTTAAACTAGACACCCAGGGGAATTCAGGATGGGGTGACTCGTCTGCCTACCCCCAGGTTTTGTTACCCAGAATCCCTTGCAAAGCTAAGATTTTGACAAAAAAAACACATTTTCCTCACATTTCTGTGGTGGAAAGTTCTGGAATCTGCGTGGATCAACAAATTTCCACCCACCCAGTGTTCCCCCAGGTCTCCCGAAAAAAATGGTACCTCACTTGCATGGGTAGGCATAGTGGCTGTGACATGAAACAGCGCAAAACGCAACATGGTCGCACCTCAATTTCCCAGTGAAATCATGCCCTTTTTGGACAAAAAGACTACCTTTTGTTTTTGAGCCCTAGCTCTGCCAGCACCTAGGGAAACCTAGCAAACCTATACATTTTTGAAAACTAGACACCCAGGGAAATTCAGGATGGGGTGACTCGTCTGCCTACCCCCAGGTTTTGTTACCCATGATCCCTTGCAAAGCTAAGATTTTGACAAAAAAAACACATTTTTCTCACATTTCTGTGGTGGAAAGTTCTGGAATCTGCGTGGATCAACAAATTTCCACCCACCCAGTGTTCCCCCAGGTCTCCCGAAAAAAATGGTACCTCACTTGCGTGGGTAGGCATAGTGGCTGCGACATGAAACAGCGCAAAACGCAAAATGGTCGCACCTCAATTTCCCAGTGAAATCTTGCACTTTTTGGACAAAAAGACTACCTTTTGTTTTTGCGCCCTAGCTCTGCCAGCACCTAGGGAAACCTAGCAAACCTATACATTTTTGAAAACTAGACACCCAGGGAAATTCAGGACGGGATGACTCGTCTGCCTACCCCCAGGTTTTGTTACTCAGAATCCCTTGCAAAGCTAAGATTTTGACAAAAAAAACACATTTTCCTCACATTTCTGTGGTGGAAAGTTCTGGAATTTGCGTGGATCAACAAATTTCCACCCACCCAGCCTTCCCCCAGGTCTCCCCAAAAAAATTGTACCTCACTTGCGTGGGTAGGCATAGTGGCTGCGACACGAAACAGCGCAAAACGCAACATGGTCGCACCTCAATTTCCCAGTGAAATCTTGCACTTTTTGGACAAAAAGACTACCTTTTGTTTTTGCGCCCTAGCTCTGCCAGCACCTAGGGAAACCTAGCAAACCTATACATTTTTGAAAACTAGACACCCAGGGAAATTCAGGATGGGGTGACTCGTCTGCCTACCCCCAGGTTTTGTTACCCAGAATCCCTTGCAAAGCTAAGATTTTGACAAATAAAACACATTTTCCTCACATTTCTGTGGTGGAAGGTTCTGGAATCTGCGTGGATCAACATATTTCCACCCACCCAGCGTTCCCCCAGGTCTCCCGAAAAAAATGGTACCTCACTTGCTTGGGTAGGCATAGTGGCTGCGACATGAAACAGCGCAAAACGCAACATGGTCGCACCTCAATTTCCCAGTGAAATCCTGCACTTTTTGGACAAAAAGACTACCTTTTGTTTTTGCGCCCTAGCTCTGCCAGCACCTAGGGAAACCTAGCAAACCTATACATTTTTGAAAACTAGACACCCAGGGGAATTCAGGATGGGGTGACTCGTCTGCCTATCCCCAGGTTTTGTTACCCAGAATCCCTTGCAAACCTAAAAATTTGACCAAAAAAACACATTTTCCTCACATTTCTGTGGTGGAAAGTTCTGGAATCTGCGTGGATCAACAAATTTCCACCCACCCAGCGACTTGACATTGCCACCATTGTCAAATCCACCAGCTTTTGCAAAAGGGGTTACCTGGGTTTTTGGCCCCGTGCTAGACGGCCATCTAGGGAAACCTACCAAACCCACACATTTCTGAAAAGTAGACACCCGGGGGCTTCCAAGGAGGTATGGCTTGCGTGGATCCTCCAACGTTCCTTCACCCAGAATCCCTTGCAAACCTCAATTTTAGCTGAAAAAAATCCGTTTTTTCCCACTTTTTTGTGTGGGAAAGCGTGGCATCACTGGGCTCACACAAATTACCTCCCACCCAGCGTTCCCCCAGGTCTCCCGATAAAAACGGTACCTCACTTGCTTGGGTAGGCATAGTGTCTGCAACAGGAAAAGGCCCAAATCGTACGGTGGTGAATTTAAAATACCCTGAAGCAAAATAACCTTGATTTTTTGGGGGGGCACCTGAGTTTTTGGCCCGGGGCTCGGTGGTATTCTTTGGAAAGTACCAAACCCGAACAGTTCTGAAAACTAGACACCCGGGGGAGTCCAGGGAGGTATGGCATGCGAGGGTCCCCCAATGTTTTCCTATCCAGTACTCCTTGCAAACCTTAAAATTAGGTAAAAATATCACTTTTCCAAACTTTTTTGCGTGGGACCTCCGTGCCGGCAAAAATGTCCTACCCCCCAGCGTTCCCCTTGTTCTCCCGAGTAAAAGGATACCTCACTTGTGTGGGTGCCCCAAAGCAGAACAGGCTAAAAATGAATTTTGAAAAAAGTAGTATTTAAGTTTTATAAATTAAGCCCCCCTACCTTAGTCACAGGCCTTTGGCCCACCCACACAAGTGAGGTATCATTTTACTCGGGAGAACAAGGGGAACGCTGGGTGGTAGGACATTTGTGTCGGCAGCGTGATCCCACCCAAAAATGTATGGAAAAGTGGGTTTTTTAACCTGAATTTAGGGTTTGCAGGGATTTCTGGGTAGGAAAACATTGGGGGACCCACGCATGCCATACCTCCCTGGACTCCCCCGGGTGCCTAGTTTTCAGAACTGCTTGGGTTTGGTAGTTTCCAAAGATGCCCGCCAAGCCCCGGGCCAAAAGCTCAGGTGACCCCCTCAAAAAATAAGATTGTTTTGCTAAAGGTAATTTTTTGGTCTCCACAGTACGAATTGGGCCTTTTCCTGTAGCAGCCACTATGCCTACCCACGCAAGTGAGGTACCATTTTTATCGGGAGACCTTGTGGAACGCTGGGTGGGAGGTAATTTGTGTGAGCCCAGTGATGCCACGCTTTCCCACACAAAAAAGTGTGAGAAAACTGATTTTTTTCAGCTAAAATTGAGGTTTGCAAGGGATTCTGGGTAAAGGAACGTTGGAGGATTCACGCAAGCCATACCTCCTTGGAAGCCCCCGGGTGTCTACTTTTCAGAAATGTGTGGGTTTGGTAGGTTTCCCTAGATGGCCGTCTAGCACGGGGCCAAAAACCCAGGTAACCCCTCTTGCAAAAGCTGGTGGACATCTAGGGAAACCTACCAAACCCACACATTTCTGAAAAGTAGACACCCGGGGGCTTTTAAGGAGGTATGGCTTGCGTGGATCCTCCAACGTTCCTTTACCCAGAATCCCTTGCAAACCTCAATTTCAGCTGAAAAAAATTCGTTTTTTCACACTTTTTTGTGTGGGAAAGCGTGGCATCACTGGGCTCACACAAATTACCTCCCACCCAGCGTTCCCCCAGGTCTCCCGATAAAAACGGTACCTCACTTGCCTGGGTAGGCATAGTGGCTGCAACAGGAAAAGGTCCAAATCGTACGGTGGTGAATTTAAAATACCCTGAAGCAAAATAACCTTAATTTTTGGGGGGGGGACCTGAGTTTTTGGCCCGGGGCTCGGTGGTATTCTTTGGAAAGTACCAAACCCGAACAGTTCTGAAAACTAGACACCTGGGGGAGTGTAGGGAGGTATGACATGCGTGGGTCCCCCAATGTTTTCCTACCCAGAACTCCTTGCAAACCTTAAAATTAGGTAAAAATATCACTTTTCCAAACTTTTTTGCGTGGGATCTCCGTGCCGGCACAAATGTCCTACCACCCAGCGTTCCCCTTGTTCTCCCGAGTAAAAGGATACCTCACTTGTGTGGGTGCCCCAAAGCAGAACAGGCTAAAAATGAGTTTTGAAAAACAGTAGTATTTAAGTATTACAAATTAAGCCCCCCTACCTTAGTCACAGGCCTTTGGCCCACCCACACAAGTGAGGTATCATTTTACTCGGGAGAACAAGGGGAACGCTGGGTGGTAGGACATTTGTGCCGGCAGCGAGATCCCACCCAAAAATGTATGGAAAAGTGGGTTTTTTAACCTAAATTTAGGGTTTGCAGGGATTTCTGGGTAGGAAAACATTGGGGGACCCACGCATGCCATACCTCCCTGGACTCCCCCGGGTGTCTAGTTTTCAGAACTGTTTGGGTTTGGTAGTTTCCAAAGATGCCCGCAAAGCCCCGGGCCAAAAACTCATGGGAACCCCCTTGCAAAACCAAATTGTTTTGAATGAATTAAGTTTTCAGATGGAGAACGTGCGATTTAGGGGACAATATCGCATGAAATTTGTGACCGACAATTTCAAGTTTGCAAGAGATTGTGGACAAAAAACAACAATAGAATTCACCAGAAAGACATGACCATATACTACCATGAATTAACAATAATATCTAAATTTAGAAAGTTATTTATAGCTATAATATACACCATAACTGAGTTACTCAAAAGACATAGAATCAAGCACGGCTATCTATTCCTCAAAGACACACACATACAGGTTGGATTTGGCATGAGGGCGAGTGATGGTTCAGTACATAGAATTTTATTAACATGATATTTCAAAAAAATGAAATGCTCTGTTAATAAATAAATGCATAAAAACCGAACCAGTGACTCGCAACTCGTGAGCTGTAAAGCCACGACAAGGCACCAACCGTTTTACAGGCCATTCACGCACCTTTCATACCTGATACAAACCAGACCACTGACCCCATCTGGAAGGAAAAGCAACACATTACAACAATCACAATAAGGGACAAGGTACACCCTACTGCAGAAAGAGAAAAAAACCAAATATTACTGCACAGCCATCTAATCCGCAAGCACACACACATACTGGTTGGATTTGGCACGAGGGTGAGTGATGATTCAGTACATACAATTGTATTTGCAAGTAATTTCACAAAAAATGAAATACACTGCGTATAATTGAAAGTATGATTAACTGAACCACTGACTCACAGCTAGTGATCTGTAAAACCATGTCAAGGCACCAACCTCTTTACAGGCCATTCATACACATTTCGTACGTGTGACACATTCAAAACATTCACACCGCCAGCCGCGGACCCATCACATTTCAACACTCACACCAGCAAACAGCGCCATTCAAGGGCCCATCACTTTCACACGCCCACATTTCTGACACTGCAACTACACAAAATGATGGACTGCGTGGAGTGTCACTCAACTAGCAGTGTGTGTCGTGACCAACAGAAAGTAATTACTCACACACCGCCAGCCGAGCGCTAGTCCACCCACACCACCATCCAAGCACCAGACCATGCACACCGCCAGCCAAACACCACTCAGCGCACACCGACAGCCAAGCACAACTCCGTGCACAGACAGCCAAGTACCACTCCACACACACCACCAGCCAAGCACAACTCTGTGCACAGACAGCCAAGTACCACTCCACACACACCACCAGCCAAGCGCCACTCCACACACACCACCAGCCAAGCACCACTCCGTACACAGACAGCCAAGCACCGCTCCACACACACCATCCAGCCAAGTACCACTCCACACACACCGCCAGCCAAACACCACTCCACACACACCACCAGCCAAACACCACTCCATGCACAGACAGCCAAGTACCACTCCACGAACACCACCAGCCAAGCGCCACTCCACACACACCGCCAGCCAAGCACCACTCCGTGCACAGACAGCCAAGTACCACTCCACAAACACCACCAGCCAAGCGCCACTCCACACACACCGCCAGCCAAGCACCACTCCGTGCACAGACAGCCAAGTACCACTCCACGAACACCACCAGCCAAGCGCCACTCCACACACACCGCCAGCCAAGCACCACTCCGTGCACAGACAGCCAAGTACCACTCCACGCACACCACCAGCCAAGCGCAACTCCACACACACCGCCAGCCAAGCACCAGCCGGCACACACCACAAACACATTTAGAATTCTTTTTTTGAAAATAACACTAAACAAATGGAAATACCTACAAATCAGCTAACACAAATTCTTAAACTAAACACTTTGCACTAATGCCAATCCTTGAAACAAACTAAACATTTTTACAGAATGCAGACCAGGCAATTCACTTTACAGTCAATACAAAAAGGAGGACCAATTCTGGACGATATTTAATGGGGTCCAGTGTACACGTCCAGTCAACCATGTAACACAAAAAGTACAAAGTTCCCCAAGAGTGCTAAAAGGAGGGGGCAAGGAGAGTGTAACCTAATGTGGGTAGAGTCAGGGAGCGAGGGGCTCCCTTATTAGAACTCAGAGGCCTCACACACAATTCACTTTACAGCTCATTAAAACTCCCAAAACTTCTTTTGCGTGTGGTACGATTTAAAACAAGCTGACAGACACAATGCAGGCTTAGAAGGACAGTCAGGAAAGTATATACGAGACTCCTTCCGCACGCCTCTTCGCCAACAGACTCTGCATCTTCTAGTCGGAAAGTCTCTTGCGGTAGTGGGAGGAATAGATTCAGGAAAGTGGCGATCTTTCAATCTAGCCACTTCCTCCACCACTCCAAATCTAGGAACACTTGCCTGCTCCACAAGTACAAGGCTGCCTATTATAGACTCCTGAAACTTAACAAAAGGCATCTTCTTCTCAGGACAAGACTTCTGGTACACAACAAAAGCATTAAAGGATGCCAAGTGGAACAGATGGATAGCCAACTTCTTGTACCAAACGTAAGCCTTTCGAAGAGCAGCATAAGGTTCCAACCTCTGATCTACTCTGTCAACACCACCCATGAACTTATTGTAAGCTAAAATGCACACAGGTTTGCGCACTTCAGCACCCTGACCCCAAACAGGCACAGGTTCTGTACTTTCATCGTGGATAGTAGTCAGCATGTACACATCTCTCTTGTCTGAAAACTTCACAGCTAGAAGCTCCCCACATCGCAATGCCGTAGACTGTCCCCGCACAAGCGTTTTGCAAACAAGTTCCTTTGGGAAACCTTTACGGTTAATGCGCATTGTGCCACAAGCAACAGTGCCCACTTTGGCCAACTCCTTGAACAACCGCACACCAGTGTAGAAGTTATCTACGTATAAATGATGGCCTTTGTTAAATAATCCTCTACCTAGTTCCCACACAATTTTCACAGTCACTCCAAAAGTAGAAGGACAACCAGGAGGGTTAATGCTGGACTCCTTACCAGTGTACACCCTGAAATTGTAGACATAACCAGTCTCCCTGTCACACAGCTTATACAGTTTGATTCCATAGCGTGCCCTCTTACTAGGAATCTCAGAAAAACGATCAACAAAGTGATCAAGGACAGGCCGAATTTTAAACAAACGGTCACAATCAGGGTGATCGCATGACAACGCTAAACTATTATCAACAAAATGCATCATCCGAAGAAGAAGCATATACCGATCTCGACTTATGACTGCTGGAAATATAGCTGTTGCCATCAAGGGACTAGTGGACCAATATGAAGTCATTGATGGCTTCCTTAGCAAGCCCATCAAAAAAGTTAATCCCAAAAACTTCTTCATCTCTTCAACATTTGTGGGAGTCCACCGGATTGCTCTAGAATAGGGCTTAAGGCTGGCACTGTTGGCCCTCAAAAATTGTTCTGCATACAAATTACTTTGATCAACAATCTCTTGCAAAAACACATCGTCAAAAAACAACTGAAAAAAATTTATTGGCAGAAAATTCTCAGTATTCACTCTACACCCAGGAACACCAGTGAACTCTGGCAATGCCGGCTGCACCATGCCAGGGGGAACCCAGAGGCCATCCCTATCAACGGGGGGAGCAGCCACCCCAGCCTGCAGCCCAGAAGCCTCTTGCTGCTGTTCACCAACGGGAAGCCTAACAGCCACAGATACTTCTGGCTGCACAACACCAACAGAAGACATAGCATCCCCAGAGGGCTCTTCCTGCACTACACCAACGGGAAGCCCAGCAGCCTGAGATGCTTCTTGCTGCACTACACCACCGGGAAACCAAGCAGGCCCAGATGCCTCTTGCCGCTCTACACCAATGGGCAGCCTAACAGCCCCAGATGCCTCTTGCTGCACTACACCAGCAGGAAGACGAAAAGCACCAGATGCCTTTTGGCGCACCACAGCAATGTGAAGCCTTTTGGGTGCAGGCTCCAGCCCACATGCCTCTTGCCGACGTAAAAAGAAAGGAAACCTTGCGGCCCTAGGCAGCAGCACAGATGCCTCTTGGCCCACTTCCGGCACATCAATGTCCTCCTCTACCATAGGCCCTTCATCAGCACTAGAAGAAGATTCATCATCCGATGATGATGATTCCATGCGAAGAGAAAACTCACTGCCTGAATCTACTGCCCCTACCTGGGAGTCCGAATCGGACTCAGTCTCTGAACCATGGTCAGAGGAAGACTCAAAAAGCAAACCAAGAACCTGCTGAGCAGTAATCCTGCGACTAGCCATTATCCTTACAAAGCAAGAAGACTGCACAAACAAGTGAACAACAACCTACACTGTGCAAAGTAAGAAGTAAACAAGGTAAGGCTTTCACAAAAAGATAAATACAATCCAAAACAATTTCACTCTTACCAAATATAGCTACACTCACCAGCACCTACTCTGTTGAGACACAGCAAAAAGAAATGATATCCCACTAGAAAGAAAAAAAGAAATGACAGATTAGAAAACAAAGTGCACATCAAACACTAATGCTGAAAAAAAAAACACAGAGCCACACAAACTGCTAGAAGTACAACCTTTTTCATGAAGACAAACATCAAGGGAAAGTAGTACAAAATACATTCACTTACCAAGCACAAGCAACTACACAAGCTGCAAACGGACACGCAACCTACAACAATCCAAACAGCAAAAGCCTGGAACAAGACAAAAATAGAGAAGAAAAAAAAATTACTACCACATTTCACAAACAATATAACAATTAAAACAACAACACACAAATTTGCCCCCCAAATTTAAATTCGGCCAGATGGGCCATCAAATAGGGCTTAGACCAATTGGAATTAGATGAGGTTTAACATCAAGACACTGGTTAATTTTTTGAATTTTTTTTACTGCCTGACCCCTTTGGTGCTAGTCAGTCTTTTGCTCCTACCAGTACCCCCATCACACAGGGGCAGTAAGGACATTCATACACCTTTTGTACGTGTGACACATACAAAACATTCACAATGCCAGCCGCCAGCGCCATTCAAGGGCCCATCACTTTCACACGCCCACATATCTGACACAGCAACTACAGAAAATGATGGACTGCATAGAGTGTCACTCAACTAGCAGTGTGCGTAGTGACCAACAGAAAGTAACTACTCACACACCTCCAGCCGAGTGCCAGTCCACCCACACCACCATCCAAGCACCAGACCATGCACACCGCCAGCCAAACACCACTCAGCGCACACCGACAGCCAAGTACCACTCCACGCACACCATCCAGCCAAGCGCCACTCCACACACACCGCCAGCCAAGCACCACTCCGTGCACAGACAGCCAAGTACCACTCCACGCACACCACCAGCCAAGCGCCACTCCACGCACACCGCCAGCCAAGCACCACTCCGTGCACAGACAGCCAAGTACCACTCCACACATACCACCAGCCAAGCGCCACTCCACACACACCGCCAGCCAAGCACCACTCCGTGCATAGATAGCCAAGTACCCCTCCACGCACACCGCCAGCCAAACACCCCTCAGCGCACACCGACAGCCAAATACCACTCCACACACACTGCCAGCCAAGCACCACTCCACGCACACCGCAAGCCAAGCGCCACTCACCGCCAGCCAAGCACCGCTTCACGCACACCATCCAGCCAAGTACCACTCCACACACACCGCCAGCCAAACACCACCCCACACACACCACCAGCCAAACACCACTCCACACACACTGCCAGCCAAGCAGCACTCCGTGCACAGACAGCAAAGTACCACTCCACGCACACCACCAGCCAAGCACAACTCCACACACACCGCCAGCCAAGCACCACTCCGTGCACAGACAGCAAAGTAGCACTCCACGCACACCACCAGCCAAGCGCCACTCCACACACACTGCCAGCCAAGCAGCACTCCGTGCACAGACAGCAAAGTACCTCTCCACGCACACCACCAGCCAAGCACCACTCCACACACACCGCCAGCCAAGCACCACTCCGTGCACAGACAGCAAAGTAGCACTCCACGCACACCACCAGCCAAGCGCCACTCCACAAACACCACCAGCCAAGCACCACTCCGTGCACAGACAGCCAAGTACCACTCCACACACACCACCAGCCAAGCTCCACTCCACACACACCGCCAGCCAAGCACCACTCCGTGCATAGATAGCCAAGTACCCCTCCACGCACACCGCCAGCCAAACACCACTCAGCGCACACCGACAGCCAAGTACCACTCCACACACACCGCCAGCCAAGCACCACTCCATGCACACCGCAAGCCAAGCGCCACTCACCGCCAGCCAAGCACTGCTCCATGCACACCATCTAGCCAAGTACCACTCCACACACACCGCCAGCCAAACACCACTCCACACACACCACCAGCCAAACACCACTCCGTGCACAGACAACCAAGTACCACTCCACGCACACCATCCAGCCAAGCACCACTCCACACACACCGCCAGCAAAGCAGCACTCCGTGCACAGACAGCCAAGTACCACTGCATGCACACCATCCAGCCAAGCGCCACTCCACACACACCGCCAGCCAAACACCACTCCACGCACACTGCAAGCCAAGCGCCACTCCACACACACCGCCAGCCAAGCACCACTCCGTGCACAGACAGCCAAGTACCACTCCACGCACACCACCAGCCAAGCGCCACTCCACACACACCGCCAGCCAAGCACCACTCCACACACACCACCAGCCAAGGCAGTACGGACAAAAAAAGACCAACCGGCACCAAGGGAGGCGGACAGTAAAAAACAACCAAAATTAAAACCAACATTGGAACAAAACTCAAATCCTAGGGCCTAGTGGGCCAAAAAACAGGAGGCAAAACGTAAAAAAAAACGGGCCGATTTGCCCCAAGGGCGGGCAGAAATTCAAAAACATAATTACTTGCCACCAGGAAGCGACCCTTGCCCAAGGGGTCGCTTCCTAAAAACTAAATTTAAATTCCCTGGTGCTAGTGGGCATTTTCTGTCCCCCCTGGGGGCAAAACGGCAAAAAAAACGGGCCGATTTGCCCCCAGGGTGGACAGAAAAACAAAAACACAATCATGGCCACCTGGAAGCGACCCTTACCCAAGGGGTCGCTTCCCAAAACAAACACATTGCCCCAACAAAAATCCCTGGTGCTAGTGGGAAATTTCTGCCTCCCCTGGGGGCAAAACGGCCGAAAAACGGGCCGATTTGCCCCCAGGGGGGGAAGAAAAACAAAAAGTTAATTGAGAGGCCACCTGGAAGGGACCCTTGCCCAAGGGGTCGCTTCCTAAAAGCTAAAAACAAAATCCCTGGTGCTAGTGGGAATTTTCTGTCCCCCCCTGGGGGCAAAACGGCAAAAAAAACGGGCCGATTTGCCCCCAGGGGGGACAGAAAAACGTAAACAAAAAACATGGCCGCCATCTTGGCTCCAAAGAACAACCCTGGTGCTAGTGGGGAATTTCTGCTGGGGCAAAACGGCCGTAAAAACGGGCCGATTTGCCCCCAGGGGGGGCAGAAAATGGAAAACATAGTCAGACCCCGACTGGAAGCGACCCTTGCCCAAGGGGTCGCTTCCTATAAACTAAAATGAAATCCCTGGTGCTAGTGGGGGCATTTCCGCCGCACGATCGCGACGCTGTGCGCGATCGTGAGGCAGAAATGCCCTGCAAAGAGACATCAGGGGAGAGGAAAATCTCTTTCCTCTCCCCTGATGCCTCTTCGCTGCCCCAAACCCTCGCCGGACACCAGAAACCCACCTGAATCCCAGGCGCGCAGGAAGCAAATGGCTTCCCGAGCGCTGGGAATCCCTGATGATGTCAGCGCGCGCTGTGCGCGCTGACGTCATCAGGGATTCCCATGGGGGGGGGGTGCGGGGGCGGCAGCGGAAGCTCTTCCGCTGCTGCCCCCAGCAAAACAACCAAGATCGGAGACCCTCGGGGGCAGCGCCAGCGCTTCCCCTGAGGGTGGGGCTGATGACGAGCTGGCCTTGTCATCAGCGCACGACCGGTGTGCGCCATGACGAGCTCAGCTCGTCATCAGCCCCGAAGGGGTTAAGGACGGTGACTTTGGCTGGGAGGGGCTGCATGTGTACAGAGCCTGTGCCGGCGCTGGCCTATGTGATGTTGGTGGTATGATGAAGTGGCATGTAAGTGGCTGCTGGGCTGGGTGCCAGTGTCATACAGTTGCCCTACCTGTACTTACAAAGGTAATTTGAATGCTGTGCATTTCCATTGCAGTCTGAGTTGTGCTCTTCAGGTTTCTTCAGCATTGGGGTAGTCTGGGGAATCACATTGGGAGGGAACAGCAGTGTTCCCAATCTGAGTGTGACTTCATCAATGCGTCTATTGCATGTACCCAGATTGTTGAGGCCTAGACATCTGACAACAATGTGCACCAGTGTTTGGGCCCCAAAGTACAACATGGTGGTTGGCACGGGCTCTTCGCCATTGTGGACTGCCATGTTGTAGTCTGTGTCTGTGTTGTCCCCTCCTGTTCCATCCAGATCTGTCAGTGGCAACAAGTGGAGCACCCCCATCATGTCCCTAGGTGTGCGCAGAACTAGTTGTGTGTCTGGTTGAATAGAGCCACAAGCAGGGTGTTGTGCTGTGTGGCCATTACATGGCTCAATCATGACTGAAAATCTGGGTTACAAGCACTGTTTGGGTCTATGTAGTGACTTGCCGCGATGTGATTGCAGAGGGTGGTGTGCAACATGTAGATTTGATCACCTTTTGTAATGCATTGCTTGCATAGGTTTGTTCTGTTGCGGCCACTGACACTGCATCTCTCTCTCATGCAGAATCTCCTGTGGTCATGGAGGGACTGGAGCCGGACACCAGTGGGGGTGAAACCATCGCAACAGCTACACAGGAGCCCAGTGACACAGATGTCACCAGCGCCTCAAAGGGGGACCGGAGTCTGCAGGAGGAATCCCAGCCTGAGACGCAAAGTACCATATCATCTGATGCCAGCGGTGATGCATCCATGTTTGCGGGCACAGGGAATGGGGATTCTGCATCATCTTCAACCACACAGCGGCCACTGCCCACCATCCCAGCAACTTCCTCTGGTACTGCCCGTGTCCAGGTCAGTAAGAGGGGACGAGGTTCCTTCACACCTGGCACCGTTGCCCCTGTCTCCCCTGCTGACATCAGTGCTGAGTCTGTGGAGCTTTTGTGCCAGCTGTGTGTAGGCCAGACAGCTCTCCGCAATGCCTTCATTGACCATGACAAAAAATTGGCCCTGGTGGTTGGTTTCATGAAGGGCATACATTCAGACGTGGGTGGGCTGCACCGTACTGTCCAGGCTTTGTCCTCCACAGTGACGTCTGCCCTTCAACAGGCACATACTCCCAGTCCAGCTCCGGGATCTTTGACCACCCCCCACGTTGTGGCCACGTCCGACGATAGTGACCACAGTCCACAGACGTCGAAGTCCTGATACAGCACATGCAGCACACAGCAGAAATAACCCAAGCGGTCACGCCCGCAGACACCATCCCCACAGAAGAGCAAAGCCACCCCAGGGCGCAAAGACAAAAGCAGGTCAGGCAACAGCAAGACCCAAAAATCAAAGAAGCAGACTTCAGGCTCACATGCCTCAGAGGCATCACCAGCTAAGGACTCTCCTGTCCCTAAAGCATCTCGCAAAGAGATGCAGTTTCTGTGCCCACTGACGAGGAGGTGCATGGCAAGGGTGCACCTAAGAAGGGCTCCAAGGCAGTTTCACCCACCACCTCGACTCCCATCCCAAGCCCAGTGAAGCAGGGGAAGGAGGGCACTGTAGGGCTTATATCTGGCAAACAGGGGATGGAAGGTCAAAGGCGAAGCCATGCGAAGCGTTCTGCTGGATCCAGCACATCCCCAGAGGGAGTGCCAGTGTCTGCACCTGATGCAGCTTTGTTAGTGAGTGTGCCTGTTGTGTCCACACCACTTTCCATTAACCCCAAGACAGGGAAGCCATTTAGAATCCCCAAGAAGTGGAAAGGCACCCCTCCACAATCTCCCAGACACACTGTCTCACGTCAGCATGATTCCACCTCTACGTGCCACTGCACCACCTGGTCCAAGCAGCCCTCCGGCTAGCCATGCCACTGATAGCTCTACCTCAGCTGGGCGGCTCTCTCCCCGGTCAAGTGCTCCTACTGTCCCCGACACACAGCCAGCTCCCAGTCCACCTGACAGCCAAGTCTGAGTGGTAGTCCCCCTCATACACCTGTCTCTCACACAGGTGGGCCTGTACTACACATTGTTAACCCTGAAGGGGTTGCTGATCATGTAAAGGTACAGTCGCACACATTCCCTGTGCAGCCTCTCATGTACTCGCTCTGCACCCTGGACTGGCCACTGGCATACCTGTTTTGCCCTTGCCTGTGCAGCATTCCATGTACTTGCTCTGCACTTTGCCCTGGACACTGGCCTTCCTGTGTTGTCCTTGCCTGTGCAGATTCTCATGTGCTCGCTCTGCACTTTGCCATGGACACTGCTTTCCTGTTTTGGCCTTGCCTGTGCAGATTCTCATGGACATGCTCTGCACTTTGCCCTGGACACTGACCTTCCTGTTTTTCCCTTGCCTGTGCAGCTTCTCATGTGCTCGCTCTGCACTTTGCCCTGGACACTGGTCTTCCTGTTTTGCCCTTGCCTGTGCAGCTTCTCATGTACTCGCTCTGCACTTTGCCCTGGACACTTGCCTTCCTGTTTTGCCCTTGCCTGTGCAGCCTCTCATGTACTAGCTCTGCCCTTTGCCATGGACACTGGCCTTGTTGCTCTTTGCTATGTTGGACTATTCCCTGTGCAGATCCTCATGTATTCGTTCTGCTCCCTGGATTGGTCTCTGGCCTTCCTGTTTTGCCCTTGCGTGTGCAGCTTCTCATGGACATGCTCTGCATTTTGTGCCCTGCTCTTCTCTACTATTGGTGCCTATATGTGCAATATGTGAATAAAAAAAGTTATTCCCGTTGTCTGTTTTGTCAGTGTCCTTACTGAATAAAGTTATTTTAGTGTGTGTATATGGTTGACTGTGCCCCATGCTCTGTGTGCCACTTCGACATTGCCAATGTCTTGGCTCACCTACTCTTTTTTTACAGAGGTGACAGGGACTAGAGTTCTTCATGACCCTGATACTTGTGGTATCTATGATGTTAATTTTACCTGTGATGCAGTTGTCATTTTCCTGGTTTGTAAATGTTGGCTATATTCTTCACATGTCAGGTTGGGGGCACTGTCAGCGCAGAGTGTAATTATCTCCACAGGTTTGCAGGCAGGCTGGCCAGTGTCATCATAAATTTGTGTTATTCCTTTATGTGTACACAGCAGTGCATGTGTATAGTCATCTTGTGATGGCAAGTCATGCTGGTCCCATGGACTACTTTAGATGTGTGCTCTTGAGTAGTCAAGAAGTGTGCAGCGTGATGGGTATGACTTTGGCTGGAGTGTTGTGTGTGTGTGCCCCTGCATTGTCAATTACACACATGTGTCACCCAGGAGTTGGGTGCCTGTTGTTTGGATTGTTTAGCCCTGTGGATGTGGTTGTATGCACAGGTGTGAGTTGTATGTTTGCACTGTGCAGTGTGTTGATGTGTCCATGCAGTTCTGTCTGACTCCTACTTATTGTTTTTGTCACTTGTGAGTATGCAGAGTGTATGACTGGCACGCCAGTGTCGTGTTTTGTTGATCATCCATGTGTCTTGATACTGTTTGTGTGGATTGTGCAGTACTGCTGCTCCACACTGCCATTGTTGTTGTGTTTTCTCATGCACTGCTGTCACATGGTGCCTTTTCGCCTCCAGTATGGTATGTTGTGTGTGGTGTCATGCAATCCCCTATGTGTGCTTCAGATGCCTACCCATTGTGGGTCTGAACTCCCTCTGTTTGTGTATGGTGCACTTCTGCCATGCCTACTACTGATGTGCAGTACACTTCACTTAGATGTCAGCTGTCCCCTTGGTTTCTATGTGTGTGTGCCTCCTCGTCACTGCATTTGTGTCGCTGTGCTTTGTGATGCAGTCCATAGTCCAGGAGCAATGTGTCACCCAGGATATAGCCCCAATTGATTATTTGTGATGTTCTTGTGCTTGTTGGCAGTCACGGTTGCTCATCTGCTGTTCAGCTGTGCGTGCTGCTCAGTCCTCTGGTCAAGTTGATTCCACCTTTGTATCCCAGATGTGTGCATCTGTTGTTGTTGTGTTGGATGTATGTGTGTTGGCTGTGGTATTGATTCACTTTCTGGGTGTGCTGTTGTGTTTGTGCTGTGCTGATTTGTGTTGTGTGGGTTGATGTTGTGTCATTCATGTCTGTGTGTGACTGGTATGCTTGGTGTGCACACACTGCTTGTTGTGTGTGCAGTGCTGTGTGTATGTTGCCTTGTCATTGCCTGGTGTGCATCCCCTGATGTCCTGCAGCGTTTGCTCTGATTATTTTGCCTATGCATCTGTTGTTTGTTTGATGTGGCTGTGTTGTTCTGTGATGGCGCACTTCTTGTGTGTGTTGTGGTATGTTGTCTGTGCATTGTTCCTGAGTGATGAGGATGTGCACTCCTGTTGTGTCTGTGCTCCCATTGCCTTGCTACAGTTTTGCTGCACAGGGCATGTCTGTTTTTGTTGTGGTTCTGTGTGTGTTTCTGTTGGGTTATGTGTTTGTCTGTTGTTTTTATGCAGACATTTGTTCTGACATCCCTGTGTGTGTGTGTGTGTGTGATGTTTGTGGCTACCCCCAGGGTGTGTGATTGTTTGTGTGTGTATTGACTGGCAAGTATTGCCAGCCTTCAGTGTGTTTGACACTGGTGTTGTGTGCTGCTGGTGTGAGGGGGGTATGTGTGTACATTTCCCCGGGTGTTTGGCAGTCATGGTGTGTGTCAATGGGCCCTGTGTGTTGTGCTGCTGGTGTACTCCTGTGAAGTGGTTGTATGCACGTGTGGCTGATCACAGTTTGACTTCAGTGCCTCCTTTCATCCTTGTGCCTATACATTTTGGTTTGCCCTGCTGTCTCCCTGTGATGTTGCACTGTGGTGTCTGTGGTTTGACTTCACTGACTGTACCAGCCATGTGTGGTTTGATGGTCTGAGGGGTGTTTCTGTGTTCCTTGTCTTACATGTGATGTGCACATGCTTGTTGTGTGTCTCCATTACCTTCCATTTGTGTGCATTCCGCTTTGGCTTTCCTATTTGTTGTGCTCCATTGCTTTTGGCATTTGGGGTGTGTATGTGTCTCTGTGTCAGTCTGTCGTATGTATGTGTGACTATGCAGGCTGTGTGTCCATTTGTATGTGTGTTCCTTGTATGTGTTCATTTGGTGCTTGTACTTGTTTTTGTTTCCCTGAGTGTGGTGTTGTTGTGGTGTGTGTGTTTCCCCGGCCCTGTGCTACTGTACTGTCTGTTGTGTGTTCCTGTGCAGCCACTCCTGCAGTGGCTGTCTCCCTGATGTTTGTTGTGTGGTGCAGGGCGTGGTTTGACCTGGCTTGTTGTTGTGCATGGGGGTGCACAGGAGGGGCACATGACATGTGCCTTCATGGGGTGTGCTAATGTGTGATGGGAGGAGGTGTGACCCTGTGGTCTTTGTGCCTTGCCCCTGCCTTTGGCTGGCCCTGCCTTCGCATTGTGCGCATGTATTCCCTGATGTTCACCGCCGCGGTGACGTAGCCGGGACATTGCTGCAAGATCGTGGTGTATGTGTATCCTGGATGCAGAGGGGTGACTTGTTGGCAGGTGGGTCGTGTGTGGGTGCCCTTGTGGATGTGTTCCAGTCCCCAGCAGGGTGTCTGATGTGGATTTGAACCCTGTGTCAGCCCATGTGTTGTGTGCTGTGTTTGTGTAGTTGCCCCCCTGCGGCGGGGTCCGTGGCGGTCCATGAGTTGCTGGTGATGTCGCAGGTACAGCACCGGAAAAACGTGTAGAGCTGGGTCCATGGCGATCGTGACCGGGTGGTGTGGACCGAGACTCTGGTTTCGTGCTTCACTGTGGAGCTCCCACAGTCTCCGATTGTGCAGTGTCTCCGCTGCGGTGCGTCTGCTTCTTTGGGGCATCCTAATTTGTGGAGCGGGGCGGATGTCATTCCGCACGGCGGTGGGTCTCCGTTGGCTCCCACCGCCGCAGGCGCACTTTGATGGCAGTGCCAGTGCTTAATTTGTAAAATATGAAGTCGAGGTGCTTATTTTGTTTCAGGAGGCCACACCCACGTTCGCTGGCACCACCCACTTAAACTATTGGCTCCATCCACACCCTCAACTGGCACGGCTGAACGCCACACGTAATACCCAATCTGAATTCCTACCGTGGTAATTTGCTGATTGACTTGATATGGCTTGGTTTTTGAGCTCCTTGGAAAGTATATCTTAATAAAATCAAGACAAAACCTTAAAAGAGACTGAATGTCATGACCTTTGGAATAGAAGTTAATGAACTTTTTCTAACCATTAAAAGGCCTGACTCCAAACTAATTCTGATATCACTATTTACTTCTGTTGTATTTTGCGTCTCCCCAGGCTTGACCCTAAACTGCCCCGGACCAGTCTATTACTAAAAGACAGTAGGGTATATGACATTATAGAGCTCAGAGATACAAGCCCACTATGAAGGCATCTATCACATAAAGAATATATTTGACTCTGCTAGAGGCACAATAGGCACCTCCCAGGCATATGCACAACCAGTAACTGATTTATGCACATCATTCAGTCTTGTAATATGCTCAATATTGTAATTGTATTTATATAGTGCTTCCACCCCTGACGAGGCATCAAAGCACTTTTCGGTGAGTAGCATGCTACTCCAGAACCCATAAAGAATTAGTGGTTGGTTAATATAGGGAAATGTATGTTAATTTGAGTGATGGACATGCGAGCCTGTTAGTTTAATTGAATGGGGTAATGGAGGGATAGACGAGGGAACCATCTAGAAAGTGTTATTTAGGAGGTCATAGTAGTAAAATGTGGTTTGGGATGGGTTGAGGGAGGAAAGAATCTAGAAAGGGTTATTAGGGAGATCATAGTAGTAAGATAAATCTTGGGATGAGTAGAAGGAGAGATGGCGGAGGGACAAGTCTCTAGAATGAGATTTACTCTCACAAGTGCATTATGAATCGGCATAAACTGAAAATTCCTTACCCCAATTGGCACTGCTTAGCCCTTAAAATAATGTTCCCAACATACAACAGTGCCTTTTGCTCCCTAACATGAAGGGATGTAGCTGTCAATCCCCAACCAGCAAAGAATACAATTGACAAGACTATATGGAGGTCTATGTCTGACAGGGTGCATAGAAGAAGAGACAATGGACCAAAATCATTTGAACGTTAATACCATCCTGTTTTGTTTTCTTGTATAGCAAACTCAACATTTGAAGGCTAATAAACACAACTGTACAAAATGCACCACACGCAATATTACAAATGCACAGGACCCTTGAAACAGCCAAATACACCCTGCTGGATTTGAGAACATGTTTTGCGTTCTGTCATTTTAAAACTTAAAACGTTTAAGGAATCAATACATTTTGTAACACTCAACCCGTAACCTTGCAACTGAAAAACAAAGGAAAATCACACTAAGCCTATATATTAGTATTTGTCGTTTTACAGTTTTTTGAAATAGAATTGAAAAAAAACACATGAATGTGTCTTACACTTTAAGAAAATTGATGAAACTCACAGCACCTGTGGCCAAAGTGCATTCTGGCTGCATTGTTCAAAAAAGAACGAAACAATGCTGTGTCAAAGTAGAGTCTAAAACGTCTTTGTGCCAAATCAGCTTACATGTATTGGGGGGCGAAGGAGGGATGCTGCAGCGCCTAAAGTACCATTAGTAAAATAAAATACAGCACTTTGTATTCGTGACCATTCCAACGGTTAAGAGTTGATTAAAGTAAATGAGAAAAAGGGCTGCAAGTTGTCTGGATTTTAATTGTTTTATTTTCCTGGAATCAAACACACCATTTCGTAATATCTCCCCACACAAGGTTATAATGAGCTCTGCAATTGGCTGTGTGGGGGAGGGTGGCCTAGGGCATGTCATTGCTGACTCGAGGTAATACACAGACAGCGGACGTGCTGTCCCGTGCACGTGCACACAGTTACAGACTCCTTGGAGAAAATCCAGCGTGAAGAGAAAATAGTTAAACTCAACTGATGCGGTTTCTTCAAAATCAATCAAGCAGCAACTGCCAGGTAGCAGTCTCCAGCACTCTGCATTTATGCAGGTCGCAGATAAAGGCTAGTTTAAAGCAACCTGGTAAGTGACAGGTTAAAAGCAACCTGGTAGGTGACAGGCTCTAATTCACCGAATGGGGGAAATTAACCCCCCCCCCCCCCCCCCATGACTCACCTCGGCCTGGAGTTGCAGATTGCTGTGTGAAAGAATGAATTAATTTTGGCTATAGGAATCCCAGTGAAGGGAAAACGTGTTCGAAAAAAAGAAACATTATTGCCTCAAACATTCTGCTGAGTAACTCCCTAGACCTTCAGTAACCAATAGGGAGCTGCTGAAGACTGATGTGACAGGTACCGGACATGAAGAGTCCAGCCTTCCTCCGCTCCTCAAGGGGCTCTCTAACGTGCTCTGAGGGAGGGGGAAAGGGCAAGCCCTGTTAAGCACAGAAATAAAGACGGCTCTTGGAGAGCCCGTTTGCTTTTTTTATTAGTGAAAGCTTAAAAGGTGAAATTTGGTTGCCAGTCAGGAGAACATGCGTTGACAAATGGGTCAGAGTGAGAGGCTGAGCAGCACACACTACGTGGTAAAGCTGTCTCATTTTGTTCATGTATTTTTGAGAAATTACGTTTACCACCACTGCCTCCTGAAATGAATTTATAGCCCCGGCCCTGACAATAAAGCACCGGCACGAATTAAGCACTGGCCGAGATGCGCGTCGCATCGCGGCAGATGAGAAATGGTCTATGTTTGGCCATACTAATGTGGCGGACGTGAGTACTGCCGTTCGCGGGCAGAAAATTCTTTTTTCTGCACTGACGGTACCGCGGTGGTGCCACCGCCCGACATCCTAATGGGCCCCTTTGTGTTTGTGGGTGCATGTGTTTGTCTAAGGGAAGCTTGCACTGCTGATGTCTGTGTGGTACTAATTCTTGTGTGTGCAGGAAGTGTGCACTTCTGATGCTCATACAGTACCTCTACTTGCGTGGGGAAGGGTGTATACATGGGAGCTGGAACATCCTGGGGAGAAAAACAACTCCCTCCCAATAGTTTAGGACTGGAGCTGGGCTTCTATAGAGTGCAGACACTTTAAACATGCCTATTCCAAAGTGGAATGCTCCGCTAAAACAGTTTCCATTGATTTCAGGCTGAAAATGAATGATTATGAGTAAAATAAAGTGCTGCAAAAATGCCGCTAAATTTCCATATTTGTGCCGCTAAATTTGCTAATCCATCCCGCAATATCCTGGGAGGGTCTGAAAATTGTTTGGAATTGAGTCTTGCCTCAAGCTCTCATGATTATCTACCTTCAGGGTTTCCAACGAATACCTGAACTAGCAAGGCCTTCGACCCTGGAGAATGTGATCAGGCGACTCCATACTCCTACATACAAAGCCAGTGCCAAGTAAGCATTGGACTCAACCTGTATTTCCCTCAGCAAGAGAGAACGCAAAGAGCTCAAGTGAATTGTTTCTAAGCTGAGCCATCTGAGTGCAACTATAGTGTGAGTGATAATCTTTCAATAGCCTTCATATGCAGAACTCATGACATGGGATAAGATCTGACTGTGATATTACCTGATGATCCCCACTTTGCCCTTCTGTGTCTTTCATTCATAGGAGGAACCCACAAAGTATTCGTCAACTACAGCAACATACTTGGTCTAAATGTGATTTGAGACTAGCCCATCCCATCAATGTTCGATGCAGCAGCTCACAGAATTGTTTTCAATTTGTGTGTAAACACTGGTCATAAAACTGAAAAATCTAAAGGCTGATTTAACCACAATCGAGAAAGTTATTCTAGAAAATCAGTGAGACCCCCCAGGATTTGGCGGCCCGAAATTGAAAATTTAGTTGAAAAAAAGCAAAATTTGCGAGCCCGAAATGTGCAGTATTTTTGTAGCAGGCAGTACATGTGCTTGTCCCAAAATATATTGACCAGTCTTTGGTCTGTCACTGCAAGAGACTCTGCCAAGTCACTTTCTGTGAACTGCAGAGTGTCCAGCAGCACAGCGCCCCGGAACAGGAGGGTCTCTGATGCAAGAGAGTGCATGTCTACATTTGAAAAAGCTGCTGTCTCTGACGTCGGACAGTCACTATTCTATATGTGCCTAGGGCAGTAGGGGTGAATGGTTCGGCAGGCTCACCGGAGACCCAGGAGGGGGGGCAATGGGGGTAAGTAGAGGAGCGCGATCGGCTTCCTGGGGTTGTCGGGGCAGGGGTGTTTACCATGCAAGAGAGGAGGCACACGAGGGGGTGACGGAGTCGAAGACAGGATGTGGCATTATGGCCAGAGCTACTGACTTCGAAACTGGGGAACCATTTGAGTCCCGGCGTGTGCTCAACATGCTGTGATTCTGGGCAGATCACTTAATCTCACCAGTGCCTAAAAAAGGTAATGTTGTGTAACGTAATAAGAGTTTATGTAAAATCAAGATTTTAAACTTTATTCAGTTTCTATCAAAATAAAACATAAAAGCATTTAATCGAAACTTTCAGAGTTTAAAATGAACCATAACATAAACAGATACAATTTATGTTAAAAAAACACATAAGATCTATCCTATAAGAGAACCACGTTTCTTATTTATTAAAACACTGTACAAAATTCATTACAATTCTGTTGTACTTTGTCAATCAATTCATGAGCTGTTACAGTACATTCTTGTATCATTTCATTGTAAATATCAGTTAAAGTTTCCTTTAAACGAAGGCCCTTTGAAAAACACATGGATATGTGGTAACAAACTGAGACTTCTTTTAGATCATACATGAACTGAAAGGCCTCATGGTAACTGGTAATACTTTCTTTGAGAGAAAGGGGTTTGAGATGTTGCTTGCTAGGTGCAAGATAAAATCTACAAAAAAAGTGTGATGTGCTGAATCATCTGCTCTGATCTATTGTCACAAGGAGATTTTTGGTTCTAGGACTCCCACCAATCCTTTTTTAGAAATGACAATGCAATGAATATAGGATTGAAGAAACGGACAGACAAGTAGAGATAACTTGGTAATAGTATTACATAAGGTTAGAATAGTTACTATGCATTAGAACTTTATAAAATGTGGCTTTTTGTTTCAAATTTTCAGCCTTGAGAAACGGGGATGTCCCAGAAACACGTTGACTGTGGCTGTATCATTGACGTGGTGTTGGGAAGCTTCTTTTGTGAACATATAACAAAGAACATACTGGTTGAGATTAAAGAATTGTTTTTGAGTTGAACTTTTCATGTCGATGAGGCTTTCTTTCTGCTGTTGTATGGCCTCCTGGATGATCAAACGTTTCGAGTTTGTGTTATTTAAAACTGCAAATAACATAAAGAGACAAGGGACACTAGAACTGTATACATACACTTACAAGCACGTTAGTGGTAGTCGATAATCTGGATTCAGCATTTTACTACTTTTAATGCCACATCTGTGTACCTTGATGAGATGAGGTATGCAGTTGTAGATGTGGGGTTAATAGTAGTAACTCTGTGCTTACATAGATGCTCTTACCTTAACAATGTAAAGGTAGCTAAGATTCTGAATCTTAAAGTCTTGTAGGTCGATAGAGAAACCTTATTACTATTGTTAAATATTGGACAGATTTGTTAGCATGAGCTGAAAGCCATTTTATATTTCTGGCCTCCATTTTGTTTGCCATGTGCTCTGTCCTACCTTTCTGTTAACTGCTCTTGTAGTCTGCCTAGAGACAAACTATATTCAGCATCCTCCACTTCGCACATACCCAGAAGGGCCTAGCTAGTAGAATGCACCTGCTTCTCTAGCATAACTGTCAGGCTATTTTTTCTGCTGTATGTCACATGCCTGACTATCACCCAAGTAATTTCTTGTTCTTCCTATAGATTTTTTTTTTGCCGCTTCTCCCCTGATTGATGTTGCATTGTGCCTAGTTATTGGGGATTTTAGCTGTGTCCTAGTCCCATTTCCCTTTCCCGTATTCCTTTCACTAGTCAGCCCTTTTATTATTGTTGGTGTATTGTTCAAGTTCACACTTCCAGACTGCAGTGATGTACCAGGGACCCCCATATTATGTATAATTCCCTTCTGTATGACCAGGCTGGTTTTTAAGAACTTTCTTAAGGCCCACTTCGATGTTTTCCAGTCTGACTGTCAGGGTAGTGATGGACTAGTTAACTGACTCAATACTATAATAAGACAAGTTTTCCACCTCAATAGGAGATACCTTACGTTTATTTTTTGAACATGACAAATGTAATGGTTTTCTTTTCCCTTTTGTTCCTGCTGCTTTAATTTTTGGTGGGATCAGATGTGTTCTAATCGTGGAAATACCAGGACTCTCTAGTTCTTGTCTTTTGTTTCCATATTTTGATCATTAGCCTGTGAATTGCATAGTGCACCTGATGCACAATTATTAAAGGGAGGGATCTACGCCGGACACACACCCGACCCCGTCTTCTCATCCAGCAAGGACATCATCTTCAGCCACGCCACCGGACTCCACTGGACGGACCACAGCTGCATCCACTTCAGCTTCAGAAGAACCACAATCCACCACCACCAGCAACAGGTTGCACGAAGAAGCTGGAACAAGATCACAGCCGACCAACTCGCCGCATCGCTGAGCCAGCACCCTCCCGCCAGCTCAGCGAACCCCAGCCAGGCCGCCGACAACCTCACGAAGTGGATCAGCAACTGCGCAGACGACCTCGCCCCACTGAGGACCCCGCCCAGCAGACCCGGCAGCAAGAAGGCTCCATGGTTCACCGACGACCTCAAGAGCTCCAAGAAGAACTGCCGAGCCCTCGAGATAGCCTGGCGAAGAGACCCAACACCGGACAACATGACCACCCTCAAGCTCGCCACCCGAAAGCACCATTAACTGATCCACGCCACCAAGAAAACAGCATTCAAGGAACGGCTGGACAACAACGCACACAACAGCAAGGAACTCTTCAACATCGTGAAAGAGCTCTCCAACCCCAACGCCGGAAACAACGACATCACCCCATCGCAAGAACTCTGCAACTCCCTCGCCTCCCACTTCCACAACAACATCGCGGATATACACAACAGCTTCAGCACACAACCAACGCTCCCCACGACCGCACCAACGCCCCCCACCACCACCCTCAGCGCCTGGACCCCGATCAGCACCGAAGACACCATCCGTACGATGAACTCCATCCACTCTGGATCTCCTACCGACCCCTGCCCTCACCACGTCTTCAACAAGGCCGACGCTGTCATCGCACCCCATCTGCGGGACATCATCAACACCTCCTTTGACACCGCCACCTTCCCGGAGAGCTGGAAGCACGCCGAACTCAGCGCTCTACTAAAGAAACCAACAGCGGACCCCTCCTAACTCACAAACTACCGCCGCATCTCGCTCCTCTCGTTCCCAGACAAAGTCATCGAGAAGACTGTCAAAAATCAACTGGCCGCCTTCCTCGAGATGAATGGATCCCTCGACCTCTCACAGTCGGGCTTCAGGGCCAACCACAGCACCGAGACCGCCCTCATCGCTGCCACCGATGACATCCGAGCCCTGCTCGACAACGGAGAAACAGCGGCCCTCATCCTCCTAGACCTCTCCGCAGCATTCGACACTGTCTGCCACCGTACCCTAGTGCAGCGCCTCAGCAACGGCGGAATCCAAGAGAAGGCACTGGAGTGGATCATCTCCTTCCTCGCTGGAAGGACACAGAGAGTCCGCCTCCCCCCGTTCAGGTCAGAGGCCACCGGAGTCATCTGCGGCGTTCCTCAGGGCTCCTCGCTCAGCCCCACCCTCTTCAATGTCTACATGAGCCCCCTTGCGGCCATCGCACCCCAACACAACTTCAACATCATCTCCTACGCCGACGACACACAACTGATCCTCTCCCTCACCAACGACCCCGCCACCGCCAGAACCAACCTTCACGAAGGGATGAAAGACGTAGCCGAGTGGATGATGACCAGCCGCCTGAAACTGAACTCAGACAAGACGGAAGTTCTCATCCTGGGTTCCTCGCCCTCCACCTGGGACAACTCCTGGTGGCCCCCCCGCCCTGGGCACCGCACCCAAACCGACAGACCACGCACGCAACCTGGGCTTCATCCTGGACTCCTCCCTCTCCATGACCAGACAAGTCAACGCCGTCTCCTCGTCCTGCTTCAATATCCTGCGCATGCTACGTAAGATCTTCCGGTGGATCCCCACCGAGACCAGGAAGACGGTCACCCAGGCCCTCGTCACCAGCCGACTGGACTACGGCAACGCCCTCTACGCCGGAACCACCGCCAAGCTCCAGAAGAGACTCCAGCGAATCCAGAACGCCTCAGCCAGACTCATCCTCGACATCCCCCGACACAGCCACATCTCCGGACACCTGAGAGATCTGCACTGGCTCCCGGTCAACAAGAGAATCACCTTCCGTCTCCTCACCCACGCACACAAAGACCTACATGACCAAGGCCCGATATACCTCAACAGCCGCATCAACTTCTACACTCCCACACGCCAGCTCCGTTCAACCAGCCACACCCTCGCCGCCGTCCCCCGCATCCGAAGAGCCACAACAGGAGGAAGGTCCTTCTCCTACCTGGCCGCCAAGACCTGGAACTCCCTCCCGACTCACCTCCGCCTGACCCGGGACCACCTCGCCTTCAGGAAACAGCTCAAGACCTGGCTGTTCGAGCAGTAGCAGACCCCCCCTCCCCTAGCGCCTTGAGACCCTCCGGGTGAGTAGTGCGCTATATAAATGCCATGATTGATTGATTGATTGATCTACATGTCCCTGATAATCTGTATCATGTGATTTACCCTTTGAGGTGTTCTAGATAAGGAATTTACCCCATTAGATAATGCCACTATGTGTGAGGACACACATTTAGATAGAATTCCCATGTAGCTAACTACCCTTAGATGGCAAAGGATAATGCTCTCACATTGAAGTTAGTGAGGATATGAAAAGTACCCAATTGAAGAGACTAGACGTACTGCCTTTGTATCCTTTGAGAGTGACAGTGCATTCTAGACCAGAGTTGTCCCATGGCTTCTGGCCACTCCTTTGAAGATTGCATGCCACCTGCTTGCAGTCCCATTGTTAAATACAATGAACTGTTTTTGCACTAATTTGAAGGAAAATAACAACTGTGTCACATTTCCTACGTCGCTAGGTTCTGCGGGATCTTCCAGAGTAAAAGGAAGAGTCATAATAACCTGCAGAGCAATGAAAGCTGAGTCCTAAATCCCATCAGTGACAGCCACAGATGAAAGGCAGACATCTTGGACCTACAGTCCCAGCACCCAGAAAGTAGCAAGGCTAAACAGCGATCGCCAGCGCGCCATCAATGGCATCTCCAAAGCATCGTGCTTGCTCCATTAGACGGCGTTGGACATCAGACAAGAAGGAGGAGCTGGTTCCCTGTTTGCCACAGAACCAGAGTTTCAGTGCAAAAGAGCGAAAGAGAAGGATCCCTGTTGTTGATGGCAGGGTTGGTTTGAGGCTTCAGTTTTCTACCTGTCATGTGCTGGTAACCTCTGACAGTGTACAGTCCCTTGAGCCCCTTGGCCTGAGTTTTTGCCACTCCTTTTCTTTGCTCCAACGGAAGGGCAGTGCACCGGAGGATCCAAGATTGGCAAAAGGCACTACATTGTGGTACCCATGTTTAAAGGAAAAATAAAATGAAAGAGCAGCCCGAGCGTCCTCTGACACTGAATAATGAGTGTTGGAGCCTGAGAATGTAGCTGAAGATGAAATTTTATTTCTTTTTCTGTTTAAGCAGTACCTGGGACTGCACAAGATGATCTGTGCCCATGACCAACAAAGAGCACAATATCTGTAGTGCCTGCCGCAGAGGAGAGACAGTGGTGCTCTGCATTGAGAGATTGAGACTTTCGAAAGTGAGCAGTGAGTGTTTGCTAGAAGGGCACTCCAACAGATACTGAGAGGCATTATTTTTATGGAAGGCCTGGATCGAGAGGCCCAATGCGGAAGAAGACAACGGAAGCAGATTTGATGGACGATAGAAGCCTACCAAAGAGGCTTAGAACAGACTTTGGCATAGTTACACAATTGTTTCCAGTGCCACTGTATAAAAGTGGGTGTGGGATGTTCCCATTTGACTGAATTGCCATGGAAGAGGAATAGCCTCTAGTGGCTCCGCCCCTACCATCCAACATGGTCCACCAGAAGTGAATTTGTGTGACTGTTCTTACTGTTCTGCTGGCATCGTTTTAAAATAGTGTTCTGTCTCTACTCTGATAAAGGGTATTCCCATTTCCCCTGAGAGCATTGATAAGGATCGTCACTGTCTCACCTGAGTATATAATAGTCACTGAAATGCATAGAAGCTACTAGATGACTTTTGCTTAGGACTAGAAAAAGGATGATTCTATAGTGGTCATTACTTTCTTCTGCTATCTGAATGTTAATGATGACCCGATGCTTTGTTCTCTTTGTATTCCTACTCATGCCAGCTTAATGAAATGTTTAGAATGGAAAATGCCCACTTAGCAATGAATTAGGATATTGATACATTTATTAAAAATTAATATGCAAATATTTTCTATGTTCCTACTGGATCATAGGAATGTCTTTAGCTTATGCTAAAAGGACCATCTCTTAAATATTGGACAGATTTGTTAGCATGAGCTGAAAGCCATTTTGTATTTCTGGCCTCCATTTTGTTTGCCATGTGCTCTGTCCTACCTTTCTGTTAACTGCTCTTGTAGTCTGCCTATAGACAAACTATATTCAGCATCCACCACTTCGCACATGCCCAGAAGGGCCTAGCTAGTAGAATGCACCTGCTTCTATAGTATAACTGTCGGGTTATTTTTGCTGCTGTATGGAGAAGTAACTCTTCTCCCACTTTGTTGAGCAAGTAGATTCTGCATGCCCATCTTAGTCATTTTGCATGCTTACATGAGCCAGGACTGCCCCTTGCATTTATGCTTACTATGTAACTCTAAAGCATATATAAAGCCCCAGTTTTCTGTACTCCAGACTGCCTCATTAAGTTGCTAAGGCTTCTTTGTGACGTAGTCTCACCTCATTTGAGGTAATAAAATTCTCTGTTATATTTCAGCTTCTATGCCAATTTCTTCTTTGTTGGTTTAAATGGACTAAATATCAGTGGAACCCCTGAGAAGTGGATTTTTTGATTACTACACTATGGTAGCACACCCTCTGAAGCAACGTAACCTCTGTCCGCCTAGCCTCTCTTTTTTCTTTTTTTTGTGAATCTGTTTTTATTGAGTTTTCATATAAGCACGTCATGACAATTACATATATATGCACTGTTGGGCGTTTCAGTTGTTACAGATTGCGCCGTATGTAAGAGCTTATATAATGTCAATACATGTCACAAAGCAACATAAGAAACCTGGGAGGATAAAGTTAATATGCGCATCACCAGTACATTTCCAATACTTAGGTAAGGGATGGAGAAGGGAGAGGGGACATAAGGGAATGATAGTCCATCTATATCTTGCATTCTTAAGTGTCCAGTGAAGCATGGATATTAGTGCATGCTTGCCTCCGTATGCGTGCGCATGTGTGACCATGCAGAGACCTTGGTTGCACCAGCGCTCGTGCACAGTTAGGTGTCAGTAAGAGGTTCATAGGTAATTATGCAAAAAACGTGTGTAACAAAACGTATAAATCATATAACCCTTAACCCCCCACAGTTGCATAGACAGCTTTACATGTGGTCCATACAATGCACAGTTACCGCCTGCCTCCCAGTTTCCAAGATGCGTATATGTGGGTTGTGTCAACCAGTATATGCTTGCCATAAAGAGAATGGTGTGGTGTATACGCTGTGTCAATCAGTACATGCACTAGTGGTCTGCATCTTGGGCGTCGGATAGGTCTATAGGCGTTGTGTCTGTATTATGTTGTAGCTCAGTGTACATGGCATCCCAGTATGTGGCGATAGGGATCTTACGTAGCACCAGGGCTTCCTCGCATCTAATTGCAAAACTTTCCACTTTGACCCATGCGAGCATAGAATCACGCCAAGCGCGTATATGAGGGGGGTCAGATGCTTTCCACTTTTTACTAATCAGCCTCTTGGGCACTATCAATCCCAGATCTAGAAATCTGGATGTGACTTTCGTGGTGGGTGTCCTGCGGAACTTATTTAATAGATATGCAGGCCATTCGAACTCCTGACCAGTGCAAGTGCGTAACAATGCGGCCACTCTCCTACAATATGTGCCCACTCTATGGCAGCTCAGGAAACTGTGAAGTAAGTCAGCCCACAGTTCCTCGCATCTTGGGCAATTAACATCTCCAGGATTAAAGTGTTGGTTAATTTTCCCAGGTGTGAGATATGCCTTATGTATGATACACTACTGTATCTGCCGCAAGGACATGTTCCTGGGGATGCGTGTCGGGCTCTCGAGTACTTGGACCCATTCTTTATCAGTGAACGGGTGACCCTCTTTCTTTGGTGAGTGCCCCCTCCCTCAATGTGTAGGATCTCCATGGTTGGAGAGCTACTATATGAGGAGTTTTTCTATGGGTGTAAGTTTCCTATGAGCGCTTAAGGTTTGGAGGTGTCTTGTGTCTATAGGTGGTAGTTCAAATAAGTGCAGAAATTACATATGAGCATATTTTCTATAAGTAAGTACATGTTTTCTACTACTGCACAATTCTTAAAGGTGTCTGGTCCAAGTGGACGCATATTTTCTATAGAAGTATGGTTTCTGTAGATGCAGTCATTTCTATGAGTGTTCAATTTCAACATGCATGTGGTTTCTAAAACACTATGGGGCATATGTATCAAAAAAGTATTTTGTGATTCTCATATTGCGAATTATTGTGAATCGCAATATGAGAATCTCAAACCGCGATGTAAATAAAAAATCACAATAATTTAGCAATTCTATAACTTTTGCAGAATACTTTTGCTAACTCCATAATAGCGATTCCTTATTTGCAAACTCGCAAATAAGAAATCGCAAATTTAGCAGAGCTACAATACAGGTGCAGCTTGATGACATCATACCCAGGAAGTGTGACTGCCCATGCAGTTCCCGATTGCCTGAGGCTGTGTGAGAGGCTGGGAAGAGAAGCAAACCACTTTGGACTGCAACACCACCAAAACCAAATGAATCCCCAGGAGAAGGATAAGGAGGAGGCTGGGAGGAAAAGGAAGCACAAGTTCAGTGAGAGTGAGCAGGAGGTGCTCATTGAAGAGATGGTCCATAGCCATGAGTTGCTGTTTGTGAAAAAAATCCCTTCATGTCCCAGAATCTCAGAAATGAAAAATATGGCTGGACATATAGGCAAAGGTAAATGCCATCGGTGTAACCCAGCGCGCTGTTTCTGACCTACGCAAGCGCTGGTAGGACATTCGCTCCAGGTCCAAGGGCAAGGAGGCATCCAGGCTTACGGAGGCAAAAAAGACTGAGTGGGTACATCCACTGAGATTGAATCCCCGCCCCTTGAGGAGTTAGTGGAGTCCACCCTGCAGCCTGGGAGTATCAGTAATGTGGCTGACATCAACAGCTCCAACACTCCCAACACCAGACAAGGTAAGATGCATGCCAAATCTGCCCTGACTCATTACCAACTCATTTAGACACTCAGGAATGCACCAACTACAAAGTAACAATGCAACTCCATTCCACATTTTCCAGCACACCCAGCAATACATCATGGGAGATGTAGTCACACACATGATACAGTGGAGCAATGAGACACATCAATGTATATTCAGTTGAAGTAAATTAGTAAAGGAAAAAAAGCTAGACAGTACTTAGCTAACCTAAATTCAGAAAACTTTATTCAGTGAACAATGTGAAGCAGAACACAAAATTAAAACTGCCTTTTCATTTACAGTTTAACCTGAAACACAGGATGACAGTACTGAAGTTGAGGAGGCAGCACACAGGGAGGACCAGGCAGGACAAGAGGACACAGAGCAGACGACACTGCCAACACCTGTCCCACGGAGACCCCGCCAGATTCTGCCTCCACTCCCACTGTTAGAGGTAGAACTAGAGTCCATAGGGGATGAGACCCCGCCAGACCAGGAATAGCATGCACAACAGGTCCATGATCATCCCCCTCTTCACCTTAGGGAAGAAACATGCAGGAGACGCAGGCCAAGGGCAACCACCGGCGCAACTGTTGTAGAGGATCCTACGGTGTTTTCCGGACTGGAAGGCACCATGGTGAACGTACAGCGCCTGCCAACAAGAGCAATGAAGTCAATACACAGGCAGCTGGTGTTTGTGAACCATAACCTGACTGACATGAAGAAGGGCATCAGGGAACTGAATGTCAATATAGATGATAGACATAAGGCCTGTGCGGACAGCATCAGGGACAGGCGCAATAAAAGAAGAGACCAGGCATCCAGACGCAGGGG
Organism: Lissotriton helveticus; assembly: GCF_964261635.1. Taxonomy (NCBI): domain Eukaryota; kingdom Metazoa; phylum Chordata; class Amphibia; order Caudata; family Salamandridae; genus Lissotriton; species Lissotriton helveticus. Next base: position 571,274,649 of record NC_136068.1, read on the forward strand.
GAAACAATGTCTACACAGTGGGATTTATGCTTTGCAATTTACGATGTATGTTCGACGTTGTTTTATTCATGCTTTGCACTTTATGATTTAAGAAGAACACTGCAAGTACTTTATTCCAACCTTGAAGGAATTAAGCTCTGGGGATGATGTATTCTGAGGATGAATCGATTTTTTTACTGCAAGAAACCTAAATGAATAAAAAACAATGTCTAACAAGTCACCTCAAATGAATGTTTTCTAGCGGACTTTTTATGGTCTGGTTTGACAGTGCAGCTGTCACCAGACAATTATGTGAGCATTACTATAGAGGAGGTTTGGCTCCGCCCACATGTTGGGAGACAGGAGTGCATGTTTTGATTGGTCAGAGGTTGTGTGCTTCTACAAAAATAGGCTTGCCCTCCACCCAGCTGTGATCTTTTGCATATTTATCCAGCGGCCTGAACTTGGCCTTCTTTGGGCACAAATGACATTGGAAAGCTACTAAAGTGTCGTAGAAAACAAGATAATTTCTGGGTTTTTTTTCTCTGGCAGCAGCACAGATGGGAGGAGGGAGGTCATTAACCTAAATGGAGTTTTAAGTCTTGGTGACAGTGCAACTGTCACCTGACCTTTTAGCCTGCACCACTATTATTCTACAGTTCTTTGCTCCCACACAACTACATATCTATTCCCGGGCTATTTATGTGTAATGATTCACATTACCATACAAAATGCCTTTAAAGCCTATTGGCATTGCCAGTGCCTGTAAAGCAAGGATTAGCACAGTGCCATCCAAGCCGAGCTAGACAATATTTTTGTAGTTTACATTGTAAGCATATAAACTAGATACATTTAGAACCACGATATTTCGACACAATATTTGAGCATCACAATATTTGCATCATCAATATTATGCATTTGAAGCGATTTTTGAATCTAAGTGCAATATAGTATCTAAAAGTGATTTTATAGCTATAACTATTTTTTGCATCTTAATTTTATTTTGCATATAAATGCAATGCGTGCTCTTAAATGCTTTCCTGGTTTATGCAGATGATGGACAAAGGGCTATTTGGCAACTCACAGTGCTTTCAACCAAATGTGAGGTGATTCCCAAGGCTTACTGTGCTGAGTTGTTTTTATTCCCTTCACCCAAGCAGATGGTGCTAATTGGTTCCATGCAGCACCAACTCCTTGGGGAATAACAAGTAAGGTGCAGGCAGGGGTGACACAGAATGCACAAGATTCTACAGGGTCACGCCCAGCCTGTGCGCATCTGTGCATGACTGTGTTTGCATGCATTAGCACATTAAAATCAGACATATTGCCTTTTCCTCGGTTTGTTTGTTTGTTAGTGTCTTGTGGAGGTGTGAGGTCAGAGGGGTATGCCAGTTCTAATACATGCATGTTACCTTTCTGTAGCATTATTATTTTACCGGGTTCATATCACATCAGCCCTTATTTTGATATCTTACCTGGCGAGAGCAGTTTTGCAGCTTCATATGCAAAGTGAAGGTGCATGTTTGCACTTGGAGAAACGTTTGCTTACCAGTGCAGAGCAGATACTGCAGTTTGTGTTGTACGTGGTTCAGTTCAATGCAGTTTATTTTAAACAACAGTTTTGTCCTGCTGACCTTGCCTCCAGCACTGGCTATTTCCCACCACACATCAGCTCAGCAGCTACTGACCGGACCTTGCAGGCTTCCAAATCTTTCACTTTATCTAGGGCTCTCCATTTCCTGCCACACCTCTCTCTGCCTTTGCCCCCTTCTCATTCCAGTACAGTCAACTTTGGTTTGTTTCTGCTGTCTGTGTTTTCAGACTGCAGTTTGATTTCTGTTGACACTTAACACACATGAGTATTGACTATTCAGCTAAACGTGTTCGGCTTTTATTCTGTTTATTGTTTTTTTGGCCTCCATTTCTACTTCCTGAAGTCTGATTTATAACATATTCTAAAGGGGATAGTTGTTTAGGTATCTGGGATTTGATCATCAGTGAGTTGCAATGCTGCAAATGCTATTGTGAGTTGCCCAACAGTGCTGAAGACCTAAGTCTTGTCGTATCATGTGAATTTAGGAATCTCAGAATATTGCCTCCAACAGAAAGACGTGAATGAAGCGAGATCCAGAGGCAGGAGTCTTTTGCATGAAGCGTTGTGCTCCCAAAACTCGTGCATCTCACCAGGTGGACAGAGCGCCTGTTCTGAGTGATTGTTCTCAGCCGATGTAGTGGGCTGGCGGTAGCATATCCTCTCACAGACATTCACCTGGTGATGACAAATCACCTCCTGAAGATGGTCCCCACCTTCAGGCCCATTACAGCATACACCCCTCTCATTGGCCTCTATCAATTGGTACCCCTCCCCTTTGTGAGTCCACTTAAACCGACATATATTTGTTCATCAAATGGGGTAGAAGGAGTTCTCAATGTTATTGGTAATATTCTAGTGTATGCCATCACGAGGCATTAGCCCAGAGCACAATTTTCAGCAGTGTTTCACCAAATGAAAGAATGAATGGTGACTATGCAATATGGCAGCCATTTTGTAAAATCCCTAGCCATGAGTATGCACCCTACATAGACTGTATAATGGACTTGCTAGATGCCATTGTGCTGATCCAGCGAACTGTCCTCATGTAGGTGGGCAAGGGAAAAGTCACTTTTGCCCATGCTAGGTTTGAACTCACCACTATCCTCCAAAGCTATTTAGGTGTGTACGTTTGGCATAAGTGTGCAAGAGTTGGTTTTGCGCTCACTACAGGATTTTCAGTGCATAAAGACTTAGGTGTGAGCACATCTCACAAGGTCTGGAAGCAGGCAGAAGGTGGTAGTTTCAGGGCTGGAATGCCCTTTGAGTTTGTACACACGTACAAACTTAAATGTTGTGGGGTAGGAGGTGTGGCTTGGCAACGCAGCGAGATGGTCGTGGGTTGAGGAGCTCCGCAGCGGTCACAGGATAGAGTCAGCCTGGGCTCTGCAAACTTGCTTTGACACACTTTCATCTGGCAGGAAAACAAACGTGAGCCTCCGCTGTACACGCAGGTTTACTTTTTCACCTGCTTCCTTGTAATTTATTTTTGTTTAAACGATGCAGGTGCTCTGACTGGAATGTCGCACCCGCCATTTTGAATATGCTCTTCTCATTTTGCCTCAGCACTGCCTGAATTCTTTCTCCTCCTATGGATTCTTCCCATGTTATTGTTCTTTTTGGAAATAAGCATTGTGGAAAGGCAAAATCTATTCTCATTATAAAGTAAGATGAGTTCCTGTTATTAACCTACTATTTTAGTTTCCTCATTGCTTTGCATGCTTGTTTTAGAGGCATTATTTGTCACTTTTTCATGTAATACAGTTTCTGGTATATTTCCCTCGCATATCTTATGGGAAGAAACAAAGAACGGAGGTCTTTCAAATCCAATACCCACAGCACATCACATAATTTCAGCATTCGCACTGCAAATTCATTTACTTTCCTGGCGGTAAAAACGGAGGCTAGTAGTCAAGAGTTGACATCAACTTCCACTGCACTGTCCAATGTATATGGTCTTAATTCTACAAAGCTGAGTTCTAAACAAAGTTCAAGCGCACCTCAGGCTATTAAAAGAGTTTAAAAAGACCCTACATCCCCGGCAAAACCTCCTAAAGTCATCTCTATGGAGCTTTTATTTAAAGAAATTAGGCTCTTAAGCCTAATATGGAAGACACTTACAATAAACTGCAAAATTTAAATGAGAATTGGTCCCTCTTGGATAGCAGGGTCACACGTGAAGCAGAAAGTTAGTGACATTGGGGATTCCTTGCAGTCTCTCACGAATCTGCGAGCCGAGGTATCTCAATTGAAAAAGCACGAAGAGAATTTAGAAAATCGAACCGGCGTAATCATTTATGGTTTTGCAGATAGAGTGGAAGGTAATGATCCTGTATCCTTTTTTCACACATTTTTTCTAAAGATTCTGGACCTCTCAATTTCTTTATTATTAAATATACAGCAAGCACATCGACTGGGCCATTCTACTCATCATCCTTCCTCATCTCAAAAACCGAGGGGAGCCATCATTTACCTCCTGGAATATGTTAAAGCTGCTAAAGCCAAAGAAAAAAAAATTATTGGTCTGGTTTGCAGTTATTCTTTGCACAAGACTTTGCTAAAGCCATGGCAGCCAGGAGGAAAGCATTTTTGAACAGGAGATCAGCTCTTCATGCTCTGAATGCAAGATTCGGCCTTTTCACCCTTGCTTGTTTAAAGTGACATCTAAATACAGAACTATGACTTATGAAGATCCTGTGTTACTGCTACGTTTCATCGTTAAATGCAGAGGAGAAGAGATGGATGCCTCAAAGATTTCTTCAATTTGACTCTAGTTATGCCTTGAGAATGTTTTCTAGGTAATCCGAATAATGTACTTGTTAAATGGTATTATTTATATAAGTTGTTTTTGTATGTATATCTCCTCTTGTAGTCTGTTTTTTACAATTAATCTTTTATTTGTATTCTTTCATTTCAGGGACTGTTTGCCATTCATCACCAAGACTGCGTGATTCTTGTTCTTTGTGGTCTGACTCTTCCCCTTGTCTGTTGCGTCTAGGTTTTCTTGTTGTGCCATTTACCTTATGTGGTGTCACCGGCCTCAATTTTTTTTGTGTGTTTCATAGGTATGTTCTCTTTGTTAGCTTGTCTTCCAGGTTCTTTGTTCCTACCTTTTTCTTATTTTTTTCTTTGTTTTCTTTATTTCTTCCGATTATCTGATTTCAGCTCCACAGATAAGCAGCCAAATTGAATTGGCAGGATCTGCAACAAGTTATGCCGTTGAAAAATTACAAGTCATTTTGGCACCTTGCTGTTAAGGCCAGAGGTAGCAACTGAGCCTCCTTTGCAATTCCTGTTTCTCCTTCTGAACGGATTGACTATTTTACCAAACTCCATACAAAAAATACAGCTCAATTCAACACGAGTTGTCGCCAATACCTACAGCAAAAATTATTATGTGAAATTGGCAAATAGATCTCCCAAACGCAAAACAGATTGTGACTGATAAACAAAGCAAGACTATCAACCGTGATGGGTCCTGATGGGATTCCAAAAAAAGTGATGAAAAATGACTCCGAAATCTAGAATAAATTCCTAGCACACCTCTTTGGATCTTGTTATGCTACGGGCAAATTCCAAGTTCAAGGACAGGGAGCATCATTGTTGTTATTCACAAAAACGAATCTGAGTCTTTACCCAGTCATTAATTATCACCAAATAGCTTTTCTTTATCCTTCAGGGAAGATCTTCACATTCAGTATTCTGCAACATCTTGAAGAATGGGCATACTCGTCTGGGATGATTCCAAGTGACCAGGCGGGTTTTAGATCTAATCACTTCGTGATAGGCAATACACCAATTATTCAGGCTCTCATTGCTAATTGTGGAGTGTCTAATTGTAAGATTTTATATTCTGTATATGTTGACTTTAAAACTGCATTCGGCGGGGTCAAACGACACACTCTTTTGAAGAAATTGGTCTGATTGGGGATACTTTCCCAATTTAATAAGATTAATTAAAGCACTATACTCATTCACTTGGTGTAAAATCCTAATGAGGGGAAACAAGGGATTGTTCCAAAAATCCTAACACAGAATGATCTAAAAAGGGGTTGTGTTCTGTCCCTGCTGAATTTATTTAAGCAATTTTGCCGCCCACTTTGGTAATCTGAAGAATTTCCTTCCTTGAATAGCACAACAAGACTTGTATGTTATATTATATGCTGATGAGGTAGTCATTTTTTTTATCTCAAGCCAATTGGACTCCAGGGTAATTTAGATGCTCTTTTTAAATATGTGAGTGATAACTATCCAACGATAAATATAACTAAGTCCAATGTGATGTCATTTAGAGATAAGAGGCAGTATTGGCATTTTTACTGGATTTTAGGTGGAATTTCTTTAGATATTCTTTAGATATTGTGGAAATGTATGCATATCTAGGAAATAACCTTTCTCAAGCTTTGGACTATAGGTCTCATCTGTCACACACTAGTTAGATATTGGCCCATGATGATGCTTGAAGAACATTTTTTAATGCCTGTGATACGTGCCACTTTAAATTCTTTTAGAGATTTATCATGCAAAGATTCCATCCACCCTATTTTATGCTCTTGAACTCCTTCCCCTTTGTTACTGGTCCCTTGTGAATCAGTATGAAGGCAGGCTTCTTGGGAAGCTGCCTTCTTTAAGTCAGGCAAATCCTGTCTAGATCTAATAGCTGGAATTCACTCTTCCCAGTACAGACACCATATTGTTGGCAAAGATAGTTACATGGGCCTACAAGCTATAACATTCTACGGCGGGCACCCTAAGGGATCTTGTAAGAAAGGAAACATTTAATGGAAAAATGCATAATTTCACCTTTACTCAACTGCAATGTACACTAGATCATATCCTGAAGTGGACTCCAGCACAACTCAAGCTATTTTTTTAAAATGCGGTTATTAGACTAAGTTACTATAGCAACTTCACCCATTGTTTGACATTAAACACATATAGGCCCTATTTTGATAGTGTGTCTCTTAAGCAAACCCCAAAAATATAATACAAAATATAGGGGCATATTACCAAGGCAGGCGAAATGAAATTACCGCCGCTTTTGCGGCCGTTTTTGGCAGCAAAGCGGCGATATTTTCATCGCCCTATTAGCAAGCTTTCGCTAACATCAGTTAGCAACAGCTTTTAGGTGATATCGAGCGGTTTGGGGCCCGCTTTGCATGTCAGGGATATTTATCGCTAATGACATGCAAAATGGGCGTACCCGACCTCTTAGCGACCGAAAGCAGTCGCTAACATTGCTATCGCCTATTATCAGCGCAGGCGTAGCGATTGAAATATTCGCGCTAAGCGCGAATATCGCCAAATCCTAACGCCTGCTCAGACCATTTCTTAGCCTGTATATCCTATGGGAGGTGGATATTCAGGTTAAGTCCCTATTAGCGATAATGCCTGAATATCGCTGAATTTCCTGCGATATTCACGCATTTCGCCGCTATCGCCGGATATTTTATTGCTTTGGAGATAAACGTTGCTAATAGCACGTTATCTCTGCGATAAAATCCGGCGATGCGCAGCGATAAAAAAAATTTCGCTAAGCTTATTTCGCGATAAATATCGCTAGTTGTTGATAATATGCCCCATAGTGCCTCTGAGTACTAGTGAGAAACTAACAAAGGACTACCCCTCTCACATAAGCCAGGTTGAGATCCTGGATCAATGAAACAAAAAAGGACTAATTCCTCTACCTATATTGAGGATCCAGGGAAACTAACAAAGGACCAAGCCCTCTCCCACAAACCAGGCTCAGAACCTGTAATGAGGAAAGAAAAAATGGACTAACCCTTCCTCTTAAGCCAGGCTGAGAAATAGGAAAAAGTAAGTAGACTCTCACCAGGTTGGAAACATTAAAACTGGGGAAACTAAAAAGGACTCAAGACAGAGAAATACTCTCCTGCACCACTTAATCTTCGCATAATCTGTTTTTTCCCAACTACATATAAAGGAGGGATCCACTCTCAATATAAATATATTAAGAAATCTACTATTAAATCTGGATAAACTCCCATTCGCCAAGCCACGAAGATCGGAGCTAATCCCTGACCTCCCCCAGCACCTCCTAGATCTTTCCCTCTGCTACTAATAGGCTGGGGAGACCTCTTTGTGGCAAGCCATCCATCCACATGAAAACGACAACAGGGCACCCACTGAAACAAGATGATACTTGCCACTTCAACTTCCCCACGCCCACTGCGCTGAAATGCTTGAAAGCACATGGCCCTAACTCCTTCTCCATTATTTTCCCCCCCAATCTCTCACTTAAAGCGAAAAGAAACTTTAAACATAGGCTGATTAGACACCACCTGAAATCACTATTCGCTGATATTTACCAGTGCGCCTCCAAAGCCAGCAAAAAATGGACCTCATTTTCCACACCCAGCGGCCTGCAAAATGGAACACCATTCTTAGAACTCACCTTCACATATCCAAAACAACTAGCACCCCTCTCAGGTGCAAACTGACAATCTCTAAGTCAAACTGTCCTGCACGCAGTTGCAACATCTCTGCAACCATCAACAGCAACGTTATAGTCTTTATTGAAGCCAACAACCACAACCTAGACTCATTTGACTCCCTGGAACAGAACTGGCAGAAACCATTCTAACCCATGACATCGATATCACGTTCATCACTGAAACTTGGTTGAATGAGTCCTCCTCCCCAATCATGGACATGCGTGTGCCCCCTGGGTTCTCTATCATCAATAAAGACAGACAGAACCATTGTGTCGGGGGTATTGCAATCATCCACAAGAGCAACATCTCCATTACCGAAACTGACTCATTCACCTATAACACATTTGAATATCTAACTGCCACCATTAAGATGAATGAAAACAAATCGCTATACTGCCATCTCCTCTACCATCTGCCAGGAAATACTCCTACTTTCGGAGAACACCTTTCCGACCTGATAACACACTACTCACTCATGGACTCCAACCAACATAATAGTAGGTAACCACAACCTCCATTGGAACAATGAAAATAATACTCTAATCCAATCCTTAAATGAACTTCTTCTCAATAATAATCTTAGCCAACACTGCACAAAGCAAACCCATAACAGAGGTTCAATCCTCGACGCCATTAAAGTTACTATCGACCACAACCTTGCTGTCGACTAGTGAGACCACCCCATCATTTTGTTTCACATTAACCAAATGACCCATAGCCTACCCCGTACAAAGGAAACCCTTCATTGGGTAAGAAATCTAAGACAGATTCCCCTTGCTGACATGGAAGAAAGGGTAAGATCACTACTTCCCCTCATCACAAGTGGCCTCTCTACAACTGAACTTACTACATACTGCAATGCAACAATGACAACTATACTAGAACAAGTGGCTCCCTTGAAACAAAAAAAGAGTCATGAACATTACCATCGACAGCCTGGTTCAACACAGACCTAAACTCTGAAAGAAGACACCTCAGAGCTGAAGAAAGACTCTGGCGGAACAACCCACCTTGACCAACTCAAAACCGAATACAGGAAATATAAAAAACACATCAAGAATTAAAAAAACGACCTTCTTCCGTGGTGCATTAGATCATGCAAAACATCGTCCCAAAGAACTCTTCAATCTCATTAGACAACAAACATCCAAGCCTCCCTCAATAACAGTGCTGGCCTCCAAAGACTTATGTGAAAACTTTGCCAATTTCTTCAACGAGAAAATCACTAAGATTGAGTGCTCCCTTGATAACCACATCATTTCATGAACCTGAAAAGAAGACAATAACCCCCCATGCACTCCCCCAACAGCTGGAAGTCTTTCAACCCCATCACTGAAGCAGAAATCATCAAAATGATTATCAGATCCAAACCCTCCTCACACATAGCGGACCCCATTCCTGCCCAACTGGCTAAAAAGCTCAACCTCTCTATAGCCCCACTCTGGACCAAGATCATAAATAGCTCTCTGGGAACCGGAGTCATACCAGAATGTCTTAAAATCGGTTAAGTCACACCATTACCAATAAAAACTGTCTCTGACCAAAACAATTCCAATAACTTCAAGCCAGTTTCCAATCTCCCATTCTTATCCAAAATCCTGGAAAGATGTGTTCTCCTCCAACTGAACCAACACATTAACAGAAACAGCCTTCTGGATACTCACCAATCGGTCTTCAGAAAAGGATGCAGCACAGAGACAGCAATCCCGAATGTCATAGATAATGTCTACAAATCACTCGACACAGACCAATGCTGTCTACTCATACTCTTTGACCTATCGGCAGCCTTCGACACAGTCATCCACAAACTGCTCATTAAAGCACTCCGAGAAAGGATTGGAACAGACGAGGTGGTCCTACAATGGTTTACCCCCTTCCTTCAGAACTGCTCCCAAAGAATAAAGATTAAAAACTTCACGTCTGACTTACACCCCATAGCCAGGGGTGTCCCTCATAGATCAGTTCTCTCCCCATCACTGTTCAATATCTACATTGAGCCCCGCACCACCATACTTAAAAAGGCAACATCCCTTTCCACCTCTATGTGGACGATACCCAGATTTTCCTAGAAACTTCCTCGATTGAAGACATACAGAGATAAAATGACACACTAAGAGAAGTCCAACACTGTCTATCCCACAATCACCTACAACTCAACCATGACGGCTACGTGAGCCCCTTGGACTATATGGTCAATTGTGTGTTTATATTTTGAGGGGATTTGGGTGGATCTGTGCAATGTTGTTTTTGTTATTTACCACCGTTTTTCAGAAACTACGATCCGTGAATTGTATTAATACATGTATCCATCACCATGTATCCTCCTGAAAGCAACCCGACATATACTTTGTAAAATCAATAAAACATGCTGTTAAAAAAACTCAACCATGACAAGACGAAAATCCTCCTCATATCCAACAAAGAGCAGACCCCCTGGGGGCATGGTCTGCCGCGCAGCGGAATGGCCGCTCAGTTAGTGCGCTCCGCCGGCCGGGAATAAATCCTTGCTAAAATCCTATAATATGGAGAGTTGCTGAGCTGCCCTGTCTTGCCCTAAGGTAGCGGAATAACTGAGGATCCTGGTGCTAGTGATCCTGAGGCTCTCTCGCGCTCTGGGGCTGAGCCACGTCGCTGGATGTGAAGCCGCCGGCTGACTGGAAACTCCTGGTGACACTGTTGATGGGAGGCCCTGAAAACTGAGCCTGTGGCTGTTGGTGGGCCGCGGACCTGCGGAGGAGCGGAAATACTCCTACCAGTGGCGGTGCTGAGGGCTTGAGGTACGGACACTACTTGATGGCCTGTGAGGGACTGCTGTATGCCCGGTTGCGCCCAGTTGCTGCAGGGAGACGTGAGTGCAGAGAAAGGGACGCACTGCCTTAGAGACCCCTTCTTTCATTTTGAGGTTGCCATCCGATGGGGCTGAGATCGGGTGCTGCTGGGGAGGTCCGAAGCCCCGATGCATGACTGCTGAGGTCACAGCTTCAACATTTACGGTGAATGAGGCTTTGCTGTGAGCATCAGAACTGATGCGGTACACTCTGGGGGATGCGCTGTGCCATTTGCAGTGTAGCCGCCATGTTGTGATTAGACGTGGCTGTGTGCTGTTTGCCCTTGGGCGGTGACCGTGATGCCTGCATTAGTGAAAGCCCTACAGGAGACGGACAAGTGTGGAGCTCTGCCCATTGTGGCCGCTGCTGTGGGATTCACTGCCCCGTGGGCTGGAGCTGGCCGTGGCTGGATGCCCTGCTGCCCTTCTTGAGGGCTGTACATGTCGGCGCCCATTATCCTGGCTGTGACCCCTGGAGACCTTGTGAGCACTCCTCCGATTTCTTGCCCACATTGCCGCCTATGTTTAATTGTGTTTGCAGCTCTACTGGATGTGGAGCGTCTGGCCTGGGGCGGAGATCATTAGAGGTATGGCCCTGTAACGATCACTTGTGGCCTGTAGGAGATGTGAGTGGGTTGTGGAGTTATACTAACGTGGAGTAGTAAATTGAAGGCACATAGAGGGTCCAAGGCACAGATGCAGGCAATGCTGTTCTCTGCGAAGTTGGGTGGTAGAGTGTTGGACTGAGCTCTGCTTGATATTTCCATTACCTCTGCAAACATGGGCAAACTGGATGCTATACATCCTAAACTTACCTTTGAGAACAAACGTACCACGCGTCATACAGAGTCGGAACCAGATGCACAGATGGAAAGCCAGCATGACACACATGCGGAGGATCAGGGTGAAGACCTGCGGCCCCTTATGTTGGAAATGCGCTCCTGCCTGCGAAACATAGACACAAAACTGGATATCCTGACTTCACAGCTGGACTCGGTTAAGTCGCAGGTGACAACACATGAGACACGCCTCAATGTCCTGGAAAACCGCCACACTGAATTTCACGAATTCCAGGTGGAGACGAAGGAGCAACTGCTTCATATGGATAAACTGCTGGGAATTATCCGGGCTAAGAACGATGATTTGGAGGCAAGGTCACTTCGCAACAACCTGCGTATTACTGGAATCCCGGAAACTACTGCCATATCTAAAATGGAGACCTACATAACGGATTTACTTCATGAACATTTTGATCCCCATCTGTCCTCTGTCTTTGTTTTGGAGAGAGCACACTGATCTCTGGGGCCGAAACCTCCCGTTGGGGCAACACCCAGGCCCAATCTGGCAAAGATCTTGAATTACCAAGTTAGGGATCTTATACTGTGGTTGGCTAGGGAGAAAGGTCAAATATCGCACAAAGGAAATAACATTTTGTTCTATCCTGACTTTACCCCGGCCATGCAGGCGGCACGTCCAGAATTCCTCCCTGCCAAAATATCCTTATACAAGCACAGATCCCCTATTCCCTGTTGTACCCAGCTAAGTTGAAAATCTCCTATGACGGCACAGCCCACTTTTTCACAGATGCGAAGTCTACATTGAAGTTTGCCAAACATGTCGGGGGTAAGCAAAACAAAGGAATCCGGGAAGCTGAGATGTCTACAGTTGGCCACCTTAGTGACAATGACTGATATGGGTATCGTATTGCTCATTAGCCTGATAGATTGAGACGTTATGTTGCAGGCTTGAGGTGGTTTTGTTTATTTTGCTGATGGGGGTCCGGGTGTTATTCACTATGAGGTTTTCCTATGGCATTGGGTGCCGTTGACTTGGGCCTGTAGCACTCTATGCAGTACTCCCGGCCACCCTGTGCGAACAGGGAGGTTTGCCGGTGCCACTGTGCCCCCATGGGAAGGTTCCCTATATTGCTGTGTGGTTTTTTGAATTCCTTTTTGTTAGGGGTGGGTATTCTACAACCTGATTGCGGGGCTGGAGTGGGAGGTGGGTGGAGGGCAGGAATTGTTTTATTGTTTTTTGCCAGTATGATTGCATCTTGTTGGCCAAAATGCATGGTCTATAATTGGAAGAAGTCACGTTGTCACTGCCTGCATGGCTTCTGTCAGTGTGCAATACATGCACTCATGCTCATACATTAAATTGTCTTACTTTGAACATTAGAGGGCTACATGACAGTAGGAAATCCAGACTTGTGCATGCTTACTTATCCAGACATAAGATAGATGTCTGTTTATTTCAGGAGACACATCTCAATGTTACGCCATTGCAGAGGCTCCGACATAATCGGTGGGGAAACATTTACTCCTTTATTTATTCCAACTGTGCTCGCGGGGTGGCTGTGTTGATCAGGCGGGGAGTGGACTGGCAGGAGGGAAAAGTATATGGAGATGCCGAGGGAAGATATATACTCATACATGGAGTTTTGGGTGACGTTTCTTTGGTTATAGTAGCGGTGAACGGCCCCAATGTGGATTCCCCCGAATTTTTCCAGGATGTTTGGACAAGGGTCAGAGCGACCGGTTGTAGTACAATATTGTGGGGAGGGGATTTTAATACTATCCTAGATGATGACATGGACAGGCGGGGAGCAGCTCGCCCCTTACACCTGGCTTCCAGTGCTGCCCTGAAGGCTATAATTTCTGATGGAGACTTACTCGACATATGGCGTAGAAGGCACCCCTTGGTTAGGGAAGGTACATGTATTTCTGATCACCACAGTGCTTGGTCCCGATTGGACTTCTGGTTAGTTTCACGCGATATAGCCACTTGGACCTCTGATATCCTGGACCTGCCACTCTCCTTGTCGGACCACGCCCCATGCCTGCTGAAACTGTCGTTTCCGGGCTTGTCTCCCCGTGCATTCACCCAGCGCCTCCCGCGGTATGCCCTGCTTGATGAAGTTTTCAAGGAGGAAATACGGAATTGATATCACCGATTATTTCACAGGCGGGAGTGTTGAAGGCCATTAGAGGTATAATCGCCTCACTGAAATCCCAAATTAAAGAGCTTGAGAAGCAATTATATTCCACTAGTGAGCCCGAAACTGTTGACCTCCTGAAATCCAAATTGCTGGACTTTACTGAAGAGGCACAATGGGAGGTTAAGTTCCTGGGGAAATATGCAGAGGCGCAGCGGTATGGAGAGGGTGATAGACCGGGCCGCACGCTGGCTGGTATGATCAGACCTCCTTGGTCCACTACGTTCATTCAGGAAATACACACTACACATGGTGCCACCATCAGTAGTCAGGAGGAAATTCTGGATGCGTTCTCCACGTTTTACTCTAACCTCTATACTGCAACCCAGGAAACATGTCCCGAGGGACTGCAATCCTTCCTTGATTTGCTTGCATTAGTTTGGTTCAATTGGACCCATAGAGAGTATATGGATCTCCCATTCACTGTTGAAGACGTCACCCAGGTTATAAAAAGTTTAACGCTAGAAAATGCCCCTGGGCCGGATGGCTTGACCACATCTTTTTATAAACCTATGTGGAGGAGTTGGCACCTTGGCTGCTGGCACTATATGAGGAGGCTCTAGAGGATGGTGTACTGCCTCGGTCCATGAGGAAAGCTATAATTATTACCTTATTAAAGCCCGGAAAGCCAGAAACGGAGATAGATTCCTATAGGCCATTATCAATGATAAATGTGGATGTTAAAATCCTAGCCAAGCTGATTGCAAACAGGCTACAGCCTCTGCTTTCCATGGTTGTGCTCCCAGATCAGTCAGGGTTCATCCCCCGGAGGTCGACCTCTCACAATTTACGGACTATTTTCTCAACGCTGCACTATCTACACCCAGACGTACATGCTGCGGCTGTATTTTTAGATGCCACTAAGGCATTAAACACTCTCGAGTGGCCTTATTTGTTTGCTATATTAGGCCGTATGGGGGTCAGCCCGCTCTTCATTAATCGCATTCGGCTGTTATATGCTCTACCCAGAGCTCTGATCAGGGTGAACGGATTACTTTCAGATCCCTTCCCCATATTGCGTGGTACCAGGTAGAGGTGTGTCCTCTCTCCTTTGCTTTTTGCGATCGCGATGTAGCCCCTGGCTGCCCGCATCAGGCAACATCACACAGCCCGCGGCATAGGGTTCAGCACCAGGAGCCTACTCGTTTCACTGTATGCAGACTATGTGACTCTACATTGCTAACCCAGAGGAGAATTTGGACCCTATTGTGAGGGAATTTATCAGTTTTGGTGGTCTGGCTGGTATTTTTATTAACTGGGCTAAGTCGGTGATATTCCCTCTGACAGATGGCACGCCACAGGTGATCTCTGAGTTTCCTCTGAAGTGGGAGGCCAAGGCGGTTAAATACTTGGGCGTATGGATAAGTCAGGTCACGTAAGAGGTATGGAATCTGAATTATAGGCGGGCTGACATGTGGTTGGAGGAGAAGTTTAAGATATGGTCTAAACTGCCATTATCCCTGGCTGGGAAGATAGCATTGGCTAAAATGGTTGTTTTACCAAAGTTCTTGTATTTATTTGTTAACATCCCGATCCCACTTATGCAACACTTTTTTAACACTCCAAAGTCGCAATTGGTCTCCCTGGCGTGGGTGGGCGGGTAGGCTAGAATATCCTGGGATTTGCTGACACTCCCATTGAGACAAGGAGGTTTGGGCACTCCGGACATGCATCTATATGCGCTCTGCGCCCAGGCCCACTTCTTGCACTATTGGGTCTATCTGACGCCCTTTCAACCTCATGTGGCCGTAGAGATTGACGCGGTCGCACCTGTCCCAATCAAGGTGGCTATTTACCAACCATTACGGCGCCCTCGTGGAGACATAGACACCTCTGGGATTCTGCGGTGAGCATGGGACGAGTTGTGCAAAAGGGCGGCATCCCGGTGTTGTATGCCCCCTCCGTCCCACTGGCACAGAATCCCATGCTGCCTTGCAGTCGGGATGGGGTTAGTAAGACACTGGAACAGAATATGAAACGTACACCTTCGCAGATCTGTATCGGAAGACACGTTCAGCCCCCCCCCCCCCCCCGGAGGCAAATGAGGGGCAGGCGGTACCCTTTTCTGAGCTATTCTTATATCATAGGTTACATGCAGCATGTCGTGCCCTCTGCAAGGGTTTTCCGACGCCCCCCCAGCTTTGCCCGCTTTGGAGAACCTGTTGAGATCCCCATCCCCCGTAAACTTATTACGCGACTATAAATACACATGCAAAACACCTCCCCATTGGTGAAACCCAGATCCCTTCAGTGTTGGAATAACAAGCTCCCTATCCCGTTAACAGACGCCCAGTGGGATTTCTGTTGTGGGCAACTCAATGAGCTTTCTCCTAACTGCAGGCTCCGATTGATTCACTTTAAATAATTGCATAGATTCTATAGGACATCTGTGGGTCTGTATCGCATGGGGATTAGAGAAGATGACAGTTGCTGGCGCTGTAAGTACACTCCTGCTTTGTTTTTACATGTGGCATGGGACTGCCCAAAGATTGCTGAATTCTGGTCCATGATTTTTTACCTCAGTTAGTCAAATCATTGATGTGTCGCAGGCTCCAGCCGCCATGGGCCTATTAGGCTATGTTAAAGACCCCTGCCTAAGCTGCGCACACTACATACACTGCTTCTGCTATTTGCCAAATGCCAGGTTGCAGTACATTAGGGTAGGAGGAGGGTACCATCACTCAAGGGGTGGATTGCTGATGTCACATACGGCCATACACAGCTGAACACGTTTTGGGAGCTTATGCCCCCTACTTCCAGACCTCGGAACATTTGTAAACCGTTCCTGACCTGGGCTCAAGGACAGCATGCTTTTACTGCGGAAACGCACTCAGGCGATACGCAGACTGAGGAATTGATGTGATGGGCTACTGGATTTCACATGTTTTTAGCATGTTCCCACTCTCAAGCCCCCTAGAATCCATGTTTTTTATTGCATGAGTCTTGGGCACTCTATGTGGTGTTATGTAATTCTCTTGTTTTTTTCATTTTCTTTCTTTCTTTATTATTGTTAATGGGCACCTGGATTTATGATGACTATATTTTCATTAGTCGTGGACACAAGTGGGACATGACCTAATACTAAATTGTTGGGTACTGTATAGATTGTGATTATTTTGTATCCTGTAATGATTTGTCAACATACTGGCCTGTTGTGTTGTTAAAGTACTTTTTGTCTTTCAGAAATGTCAATGAAAGCAACTTAAAAAAAAAAAAAAGAGCAGACCCCCCAAGTCACAGAATGGCTAAAAAACATTGATGCTCTTAACTGCGATCTCACCCTGGTCGACTCTGTAAAATCCCTTGGAATCACTCTGGACCCAAACCTAAACATGGCCAAACACATCAAGAACACTGCAAAAAGCACATTTTTCAACCTAAACCTACTCAACAAAATAAAACCCTTCATCCCTCCCAATGACCTCAAACTGGCCACACAATCCCTGGTTCTGTCCAGACTGGACTATGGGAATGCAACCCTCACAGGCACGGCAAAATCCCACTTACCTCCCCTCAGATCTACTCTAAATGCAGCTGCCAGGATGATCACCAGAGTCAAGAAATACAACCACATCTCCCTCTCTTAGAGAGCTAAAATGGTTCCCAATTGAAATGCGCTCCAACTTCAGAACTGCTTGTCTCAGACGCAAAGCTCTTCACACTGGTAAACCTGCCTACTTGGCTTCCAAACTTAATAGGACAGGCCAGACAAGGAATCTCAGGAGTACTAATACTCTAATTCTTCTTCCCCCCAAAACTCGCAAACGTTATCATGCTCCTTCTCTGGCAATGCCCCAAAAATGTGGAACTCCATTCCAGTCCACATCAGGACTAAGTCCTCCTTCATAAACTTCAAAAGTCAGCTCAGAGACCTTTTCCTCAACTAAACCCATTTGAATAGATAGCTGCAGCCTAAAGAGACAGCATCCCTCTGTCACAGGAATCTTGCCCAGCACAGAAGATAGAAGCTTCAATAAGAAGGCATCTACACCACCCGCCTTTTGACTCGTTCCTTGTCCCCCATCCTTAAAAGGATTCGACACGAGACAATGCTGATTATTGATATACTTCATGTCTGATTGCATCATGATAAATGTTGTAATGCGCTCCGATACCTTTGGGTCTGGCCAGCGCTATATAAAACTCTTAAATAAATAAATAAAAAACAAATAATAATATCTATTGTTCTCTTTGGATCATAAAGACTTTAAGAAATGCTGGTACGGTTAAAAAAATCCGTCCAGAAATTATTCTTTTTATAATAGGGGTGGTGCAAAATCTAAAACATGCATTTTTTCTCTGTCTGTATGTGATGGTGGTGGAAGCTAGAAATCGATTTATACAACCCCAGTATTTCAAAAGTAAAATTTTTCTGATGAATTGATTTCTCTGGTAAAGTCTCCTCCAAATGAATCTGTTTGCCATAATCGTTTTAATTATTCTTTTTATTAAACAGTTGCTCAATACATTCCGAACACATAACTACTAATAACGGTATGGTGCCTCTGGAATGGTTGCCTTGCCTCACAGCAGTTGCACATATTAGTAGACAATACATGGATTATTGGGCATGGATGGAAGCTCTTGTAGCCCTAATGACTTTGATCACTACTCGAACCATATACCCTCCCTCCCCGACCTAGCCCAAGATCTAGCCTTCACGAGTCCCTGTTTGTACCCCATTTGTCCCAAATGTTCTCGTATTTCTTAGGGCAACTTTGACCCTGGAAAATCACTTGCTCCGCCTGTTGACACCATGTTGTGCCGACAGATGGGTGTATTGAGTCAGGGTCGGGTTATGCACTCGCCAAAGGTCCACCAAGCCAATGGCATCTACAATGACTCTGCCCTCCTACAGGTTAACCTATCCATCTTAGGGTCCACAACATCATTCATGTCTCCCCCCCAGTATTAAAGTACTCACCGGGATATCCAACATGGAGAGACTAAGTGTCAACAGGGTGGATCCTTGTAGTATGGGTGGTGCGTAAACTGAACCTAAGTTGAATATTTCACCCTCCCAAACTCCTGTCTGTGGGACAACTCTACAAAGGGAGTTGTTCCAAGTCTGGCCTGGCGTATATGGCATCGAGGATTTAAGTAGGATGCCTGTGCCCCTGAAGTTGGAGATGAAACCTGTGTGCCTCCAAAGAGTATCCCCAGCGGTCAAGAGCTTTGTGAGAATTGCCCTTCAAATGAGTCTCCTGTAGCAAGATGTGGTTGGGGCATGTCTACAAATACATTGGAATACCAGGGTCCATTTAATTTTATTTCCCAGGCCATTTACGTTCCAAGACATAATTTTCCAATTTGAACATGCTCGTGACCCCATTCTATGTGTCGGTGCGGGACCTTTCTACCTGAGTCCTGGCCAAAACCTCCACCCACCTTCCTCTCCCAAGTGATCCAAGTCCCTCCCCCTGATGCGCCACATGTCTGGCCTCACATATATTGTACTGTGCAAAACTTGAAAACAAACCATAATTATAACACCCATTAACAGTTCCCCCTCCCTGCTATCCTGCACTGTTGGTTTGGAACCATTCACCACCACATTTTGTGGAGCTCCTGTCGACCTGTTCTTAATCACAAACGTTTTAAGTGTTGGCTGGTCCACCAAAAGGCTAAGAAACCTTCCTTGAACCCATAATAAATCCCCATTCTTGCCAGCTAAGCGTATTACATAACAGCATCAGGAGATCACGCCATAAGATCTACGACTGTCCATATCTGTAAATTAAGGTACATTTCAAAACACACACTAACTCAGGACCAGGGGCATGCAGTCTGTATTCGGCAATGCCACTCAGGAGGTCTAATCCTCATTACCCCCCACTGACTGTCCATCCCGTGACTCAGCCTGGGCATCCCCCATTGGTCCACAGTGCATCATCCCATCTCCTCTCGGGGATGCAGTTGCCCCGGGGTACGCCAGCCCTCCAGCTGGTCCCATGCCTCCACCTGTGTGGTGAAGTACCAGGATTTACCCTCCGCCAGCATGTGTAACTTGGTCAGGAAGAGCATCATGTATTACAGTTACTTCACTCAGAGTGCTCCACTTACCTCCTCAAAGTTATGGTGCTGGCGCTGCACCTGCAGTGTGAAGTCTGGAAATAACCACATTGTGGCATTCTCATACATTAAGACCTCATGGAAGCGAGCAGCATGAAGTATGGCATCTCTGTCACGATGATTGAAGATTCTGGCAATGATTGTTTGCAAGAGGGCACCTGGTTTTGGCAGAGGCATCGGCACCCAGTGCGCCCGCTCAACCGAGGAAAAAGTTAGATAGGCGTTTGGGGCGAAGATGATTAACAATCAAGTCTTCCAGGAAGAGGTCAATTCTCTGTCCCTCCGCTCCCTCTGGATCCCCAACCACTCTAATGTTATTGCATCGGGTCCTGCCCTCCTGATCCTTGATCCAGACCGCCATAATCTCCTGTTGTTTTGTCAAGGTCCGCACCAGGTCCTCCAATGTCTTGGCCATGGATTTCAAGATATGAATATCAGACTCAGCAGTTATGAGCGAAGCTGTACCTGGCTGATGAGCCCATAACTGGGGTGAAACCTGACCTGGGTTGATTTTGTTCCAGTTCAGGGAGGACCTGGATTGGCAGTTCGAGCTGGACTGGATTTATTGGAACAGGGTTGAGACTGATTTGCATATAGCTGGGTCCTACCTGCGGTGGCATGGTGTGCAAAATAACGATAGATTGGGATGCGGCCCGAGTAATTACCAGTGGCTGAGATTAATTCAAGCATTCCATCCACCATTTTTTTGTACACTTCGATATTTTGTGGGGGCTCACTCACAATGGTAGTATTGCATTCTATTGCAGCATTTCTATAGCGCTTACTACCCCTACATGGGACGCTGAAGCGTGATTAAACCGCCGCTATCCGTTACAATATGAGTCATCTATGTATCACCAAGGTACTTGGATGTGAAGCTAACAATAGTAAATCTTAACTAACGAATATATACTTACCTTCAGTGGTAGTCAATATTCTGAATTCAATATCATTGCATGATGGTATTAAACACTCAAAATTGTGGTAGCACACCCTTAAGCAAAGAGGGCACACCCACAAGCCTCAAGTCATTCCTTCAATAACTTATGTTCAATCACATCTTTACAGCTCCTGGGAGTCTTTACAGGTGTTTCACAGGTGTTCATTGTGAGTTTGGGCATGAATAAATACTTGTTCAATAACTTTTAAGGGCCTGGGGAGACCAACTACTAGCTTCTGTATTACATTTTCAAAAAGCTCAGCCAATTAGAATAGTTCTGTTGCTTGTATCCTCAAAGGCCCCTGTGCATAGTGATTGGGGAGCCCCCACTTCCTGGTTGAAGAGTTGGCAGCTAATCAGAGCTCTGCATTTCCCTGCACCAGCTCGTCTTTTTTCATTAAATAATCGCAACCACAGATATCACTAACTTTTTAAAATAATTTCTCAACAACTACTGATCGGATTTAAACCAAATAAATTAAAGCTTGATCTGCGTAACCAAATCTAGCTTTCTGTCACATTTGGTGTAATTCCGTTCAGTGGTTTGGGCCGTAGGTGTGTTGGCATGTCCTATGGGAATTACCATTACAAATGCACACTTTTTTTAACCCCATTTTTTTCAGCCCATGCTTCACAAATCGCCCTGAATCTTTCCATGTGCAACAAGATTCACTAGAGCACTTTTTTGTGAACATTTCGTGAAGATTTGTCAAACAACGTTAAAGATATAAGAGAGTCATAAATGCTGTACCTATGGAAATATGGTCCTAAACATAACTACCTACTGGCAACCACAAGCAGGTAATGTATGAATGTATATATATATATATATATATATATATATATATATATATATATATATATATGAACTTCATTGCAACCATTAGTACTGAAACTGTCAATTTCTTAGATGTCCCAGTTTACAGTCGTAATGGTAAGATCGAGACCAAACTACATTGGAAGGAAACTGCAGGCAATTCGGTATTGCACGCAACAAGTTACCCCCAAGGCATTTAGTTCAATGCCTCCCCTATGGGGAAATGCTAAGACAAAACATAATTTGTAGCAATATTACGGACCTAAGGGCAGCAAAACAGGCCAGTAAGATCAAGTTCCTAGAGAGAGGTTACTCAATCAAAACAATCAATGCTCAATTTAAAAAAAAAAACAACGCCTTAGATAGGTCAGATTTGCTCAAAAACATGCAGGTATGCAATCGAACCCTACCCACAGTGACAAAAAAAAGTGTTAAACCCATAGAAGGGGACGATGTCTTTAGAATAATTTTAACGCACAGCAAACAGGAGCGGGCAATAATGAACATCAGGAAACAAAATTGGCCCATAGTCCTTACTGACCCGGTAATTGGCCAGTCCCTGCCTAAAAATCTAGCTGTTACACACAGTAGGGCAACATCGACGAGGGATTGCTTGGTAAAAAGCAGTCCTGAGGTATCTGTGGGAATCACATGGCTGGCAAAGCGAAAAGGCTTTTACAAAGGCAAAACATGTAAAGCCTGCCAGCATGGCATCAACAAAACATCTTACACGGTCCCCTTTGGTAACAAAGAACGCAGAATCTCAAAGGCCTTTACCTGCAAAACAGACCATGCGGTATATGTGCTGGAGTGTTCTTGTGGCTTACAATATGTGGGGAGTACCAAGCTTCAAGCACACAAAAGAATACTCCAGCACATCTGAGCAATAAATCAGGACCAGTCATATCCAGTGGCACGCCATTTTAAAGACAGCCACAATTTGAATCCAAAACATTTGCAATACTTTCTAATTGATGCTGTGCTACCTATTAGGAGAGGGGGCAATAGAGAGAGGGCTTTACGTCAACTGAAAACCCGTTACATCCTTGAATTAGATTCCAAACAACCTTTGGGACTCAACATTATGGAGGACCTGTACACCTGTCTCTAAAACGGTAGTAGTAATAGCAATGTTCCCAAACTGAATAGAGTATTAGCGCGCTATGACGCACATAGTCCACTAAGGAAATGTGGTCATGGGTCTTTGAACAATGGGGGTTACAACTTTGCAATATTATGATTGACACCAGTTGCTGCTAAATGCTGCCATCCCAAAACTAGAAATGTTAGTATATATTTGTCAACAGTTTAGTACTTTACATTTTTTACCTTTGGGTGTTGTAGCACATGCACTTTCATTCATTTTGAACTTGCACTTTATCAGTCAAGATGTTTACTTTATGAGCTATTAACTATAAGGGAAAATCAGTGTAGACTTCACTCATAAGGCTTAACCCATTGGCCGACGGCAGCACTACCTCCCCAGGTAATGCTGACGTCCAGGTAGCCCTGTGGCCGTTTTAATTTGGTGGATAAAGTGCCCTTGAATCCTGAGTGTCCCTTGGGTCCAACTAGCCCACCAGATATCAACAGTAAGCGTCGTTGCAGAGAACTGTAAAAAGGGGCACGTCCTGGACCACCTCTCTGCAACGCAGCGCAGTGGCGCTTACTGGAAGCACCTGGTGGGCTAGTTGGCCCCAGGGACCCTCAGGATTGAAGGGGAATTATTTCCCCAACTTAAAACATGCCACAGGGCGTGTTTGCACACGTCACCTCAGGCCCCGCCCCCTCCCTTCACCACTGTGTAAACGCACCTTGTGGCCGTTTTAAGTTGGGAGATTAAGTCCCCTTGAATCCTGAGGGGCCCTAGGGTCAAACTAGCCCACTAGGTATCTCCAGTAAATGCCGTTGCAGAGAAGTGTAAAAAGGGCAATTCCTGGATGACCTCTCTGCAACGCAACGCAGTGGCGCTTACTGGAAGCATGTGGTGGGCTAGTTGGCCCCTAGGGGCCCTCAGGATTGAAGGGGAATTATTTCCCCAGCTTAAAACACGCCAAAGGACGTGTTTGCACACGTCACCTCAGGTCACGCCCCCCTCCCTTCACCACTGTGTAAACGCGCCCTGTGGCCGTTTTAAGTTGGGAAATTAAGTCCCCTTGAATCCAGAGGGTCCCAGGGCTCCAACTAGCCCACTAGGTACCTCCAGTAAGCTCCACAGAGCTGCGTTGCAGAGAGGTGTAAAAAGGGGCATGTCCTGGACCACCTCTCTGCAAGGCAGCGCAGTGGCGCTTACTGGAAGCACCTGGTGGGCTAGTTGGCCCCTAGGGGGCCTCAGGATTGAAGGGGAATTATTTCCCCAACTTAAAATGCACCACAGGGCGTGTTTGCACACATCACCTCAGGCCCCGTCCCCTCCCTTCACCACTGTGTAAAACACGCCCTGTGGTCGTTTTGAGTTGGGAGATTAAGTCCCCTTGTATCCTGAGGGTCCTTAGAGTCAAAGTAGCCCACTAGGTACCTCTAGTAAGCACCACAGAGCTGCGTTGCAGAGAGGTGTAAAAAGGGGCGTGGCATCTGAATACCTCTCTGCAGTGCAGCTCCCTGGCGCATACTGGAGTAACCTGGTGGGCTAGTTGGCCCTCAGGGACCCTCAGTATTGAAGGGGAATTAATTCCCCAACGTACAACTCGCCAGGAGGCGCTTTTGCACAATGGTGAAGGAAGGGGGCAGGGCCTAAGATGACATGTCTGCAAACACACTCTGTGGCACGTTTTAAGTTAGGGAATGACTTCCTCTTCAATCCTAAGATGCAGCTCCCCGTGTGGAAAAGCAATCAGCTTTGGTATTTGGAAGAGAGGGCAGGTTTCCAAATACCAAAGCAGAGTTTGCTATGGCAGGGTGGGAGCTGGGAGGCTGGGAGGTCATAGCAAACTGCAGAGTCCCGGGGGGGGCACCCCGGGACACTGCAGGAGCCGGCCCTGAGGGGTGCCAGTCCCCAGGGCCATGACAGGGCTCCAGGATCCCAACATTACCAAAGCCCCGGGGAGGTGGTGGTCCCTGGGGCTGGGGGGTCCATCACAGACCCCCAATTATAATATTTAGAGCCCCACCACACAGGTTATTTTATTTTTTAAAACAAACACAAGCCCCAGGGGTGGCGGTCCCCAGGGCTGCGGGGATCTTTCTGAACCAAGAGCTACCTTTTTGCTAAATTTGGTGTAATTTTGTTCAGCAGTTCGGGCTGTAGCGGTGTCTAAAGTTTCCTATGGGAAATTGCATGGGGAAAACATTTTTTGGGACCGCCCTTTTTTCTCGGCCCCGCATGACGAATCACCCTGAACTTTCAAGATAGGAGCGAACCGGAGTTTTGAAAATTTCCTGAAGATTCGTCAATCGGCACCAAAGTTATTGGGAATAGAATTTGCGCAT